>NC_138537.1:96237010-96678982 GCF_964234715.1 Podarcis melisellensis
CTTAATTCACCCGCTACTGTGCCCCGTAATCTTCGTTAATCTAATTTTAAAATGACCATAGTGGCTGATACTGTAATATTATTTAACTCTGAAACGGAGAAGAACTCAGACGTTCTTTTATAGCATTGTAAAAACACCTAGGGACACCTGGGAACACAGGGATGGTGGGGAGCAAAGGTTTTCCTTAAGTTCAGGGCTAGCCCACCCATGAGTCAAGGTGAGGCAGCTGCCTCAGGCGGCAGATCCCGATGTTGACCTTTCACTCCCTCCCCATGGTTTCTGATGTAGATCTTCACTCACCCCTTCTTTCCTTGAGGAAAAGGGTGCCATTTTGGGGGGCTCCTCAAGTGCCAAAATATCTTGGGCCAGCTCTGCTTAAGGTAGCTGTGTACTCCCTCAAGTATATCAACATTCCTTTAGGGTTTGGTTTGTATACATAGGCAAACTGGGCCCTCCAGATGTTTTGGGACTACCACTCCCATCATCCCTAGCTATCAGGACCAGTGGTCAGGGATGATGGGAAATGTAGGCTCAAAACATCTGGAGGGCTGCGTTTGCTTATGCCTAGTATACATAATGGTCATTTCTCTAAGAGTTATCTTAAATGCAATCTAAAGGTATCTTGAGATGTCATATTCTCTAAACCTAAAACAGTCACTGATGTATTTCATACGCCATGAAGATTGTTTGATGGGCCTTAATCGTAAATGATGAACTTTTATTATGTAGTCAGCAAGAATCCATATGTAATGAGATATAATCCATTTTTTTATTTTTACATTACACGGGCATTGCATTGTCCTTGTCTCCACATCTTAGACAAGTAGTGAGCAGCAGCAGCAGGGAATAAAGTTATCATTTGACTTTGGCTTAGAAACAACAAGGTTCTTATGGGCCTCTATTCTAGTAAAGATTTGTGTTTATTCATTTATTTCTGATATCTTTATACCACCCTTCAGTAAAAATTCCAAGGGTCATTTATATAAGAAAGCAGGGGGGTGGGGAGCATCTCTTTACAACTTGACAGAAGTAAGCAATGTACCTTTTGCTATTTTTTGAAAGATTGTAAAAAATGAGGCCTGGTAGAATCCTGCTTTCTTCATTTCTCCATTGATCTACTACCTTCAGGCTAGGGACAAAATATAAGCAGACCCAGGTGAGTTAATTTTGCCTCATGTCTGTTCGAACAATTTTAAGGAAATGATTCTTAAAGTAATTTTATGAAAATTATTCTTAAACTATACTCTGCAGATCAGCGCAGCCCGCAGAGCACTTTCTTGTAGTACCCAAGGCAAGATGAAAACGAGTATTTTTGACAAGCAAATCATGGTGGCTGCTTTCTAAAATTCATGTTTTTTGCTGCACACTTGGGGTTAAGGGAATGGAATATTGTTGCTAGGCAGCAGGTAGACACTTCTAGGCTTGCAAATTCTCCACATCAGCCATAAAAAGTGATCTAGCGCATGCACAAACCTAACCACCCACTGTGATGCATTTCAGTTTTAATTCAAAAACCTTCCAAGGCCATGCGTATTGTGGACATAACATGTTTTTGTTTTAAACGCAGAACAAGGAAGCCTAAAAGAGTTTTAAGAACAGCTGGTCAAGGTTGTAGTTCAAAGCATACTTACTAGAGTGTAAATCTCATTGACCTCATTGGTACTTACTTCTGTATAGATAAGTTTAGGATTGTGTTGCACTAGCTTCAGAAGAGGAGCAACCATGCCAGCCTCCTAATACAAAAGGGGGGGAAAAACTTGTGTGGTTCCTTAAATACTGATGAACGTATTGTGACACATGTTTTTGTTAGCAAGACCTCTAAGTAGGCTGACATTAGGAAAACCTATAATTGTATTTAAAGCTTACGAAATGCATGACACCACTCAAAAGACCTGTCAGTAGAATACCAAACTAAATGCTGCATGGTCATTTTCAGTGAAGAATAGTAGACTATTCTCAGAGGATTGCTTCTATTCAGTTTACTGAAATTAACGGAGTCTTTAGTGTTGGAAAAGGGCCCTGTGGGTACCTGCAAGCCTCCGAAACTCTGAGCGTCCTCCGGTGCATGCAGCTCTGGAAAAGGCATCTCCCTTCTCTTCCCATGCGCTTCTAGCGACATACATCAGAATGATATATGCACACTAATCTTCTGGCATAACACAGCAAGAAGCGTGAGACATCGTAGAGCTAATCTACTATTTATTTACACACTATGTACAGACAAAAGCATAGTGGCGTCCCTTTTTTCCAGCTCCGAGAGAACAAACAGAAAGAAATAAAATTGAAAGTACAGTGTAATAGTACCCACAGTGGAAGAGACAAGACCCTTCCTTTCCCAGACTTGTCCTAGACAGGCATGTGACATTTACAGCAATCTCATCTGCAGCATCAGAGGAGTGAAATTGCTAACATTTAGAAGTGGGGGTAGTTTGATGGGCAGGAAAAGTCTGATGCCCTCTGGTTGTTACAAAATTCTTAAATCAGTATTTCATTTCTTAGGTGGTTCATAGATACTGGCTCTGTTGACATGACTTTTATTTGTGCGCCTTGGTGGGGCTATTCATGAGCTGCATGTTCATCAAGTGATGACTTGCATGTGTGTAATGACTCATGGTGTGTCAAATGCCACAGGCAGAGAGTTTATATCTCCTCTAGCACTATTTGGTGGATGCTATTCATTTGTGAGAGACCCAATGCTGCGTATATTTTTCTGAAGTGGCTTTTAGCAAACACCTAATTCCTTGTTTATAGAGGGGAGAAACCTAGCTTCTGGCAAGAAGAGTTTGGCAAGATCAACATGATAAGGCATGTCCCATAGCACAAATTTATGGGAGATTGATTATACTGAAGTGCCATAGCTGTGCAGCTGTACTTTTATAGGGGAATTCAGTGTCTGCTGTTTCAAAGGGTTAACAGGGTATTGTTTGAGCTGGGTGGTTGTAATGCTGTTTCAGAGCTATGAGTTGGGAAATAGTTATTTCATTTATTTCATAAAATTTATACACCACCGGATCATAAAAAAATCAAAGTGGTTTACAAAAGATAAAACAGTAAAATCAAGAAAAAATACAATCCTACTTTAAAACATGCAAAACACTAAAACAGATTAAAATTAATCTCAATTTTCTAAGCATCTGGGTAGGCTTGTCTCAACAGATGCTGAAAAGAGTACAGTGAATATCCCAAAGGAAAAATCCTATTATAGTCAGAGGCACATTCTTTTGACTAGGAGTCCCTATGTTAAATTCGGAGTGTAAGAAACTGCTTTGTGCAAGTATATTTGTTTACATGTCATCAGTAGAGTGTGAGACTCCTATTCTTAAGGTTGTGCTTTGAGCCCCACGTTGGGCAAAAGATTCCTGAGTAACAGGAGGTTGTACAAGTTGACCCTCATTGTTCCTTCTAGTGCTTTTTTCTGGGGGGACGCAGGGGTACACATACCCCCTAAACATTTTGTGAATCTAAGTTTGGCCTCATTGAGGGGCAGTATTTCAATATGCGTAGGAAAATGAGAGTACCCTTAAACATTTTTTTTTGGGGGGGAGCACTGGTTCCTTCCAACTCTACAATTATATGGTTCTACAGTTCTTTTCCTCTGATAAGAGTTTAAGAGTTCAGTCCACTGACATTATGGGTTGACAATTGGTTATAAGGGTGGTTAACCATTGCCATGTCTGCTAAATGATCCAATTTTTGCCTTCTTGGAAGCAATAACTTATAAAAAGCTTCTGTGGTATAAATGGTGTGCTATGAAATTCCAAAGATGATTTGGTTGGGCTGTGCCAATTACAAAAACAAAACAAAACAAAACAAAAAACACCTAACCTAAGAAATTCAGAGATCCCAAACAACAATAGATGGGACAGGTTTTTAGATTGTGGGTGTATATATCCTGGGAAGTATCAATGTTATTAATCTCTTATCTTCATAAGCAATAGAAACACTATATTCTTACCAGTGCATCAATTAGGAGTTGCTTTTTAGCATTAAGTCGTTCAGTAAAGAAGTTCCTATTTTTAAATTTTCACTTTCATGTCGTGCCCGTTTGTGGTTTAAGCCAGAGCAACCGAAATGGTTCCCATGCTGGACTTGAACCCAGGCTCAAAGCCAGAATGGATCGAAATAATTGGCAACCTCCAAGACTGCCTGTAGCCGGCAAAATCACTGTGCCTAAGACTTCGCTCAAGTATGGCAAATATGAAACGGGGTGTTTTTCTAAAGCTGATAGATCCAGACCAAATTTGCTTCTTTGACAGTATTTTCACAACCACCTACCTCCTTTCTTTCCCAAAACAGTTTTCTGCTAGTTGGAAAGATAAATATTGAAGCATAGTTCAGGATATTTTTGTCAACATTGTTATTGGTAGCCTAAGCATTGTGCTGTTAGGTCACGCCAATATCTACATAGTCAAGCCATGTGATTCTTCCAACAACCGACCTCTTTCATGCTGTCCTTGTGAGCAGCTGGCTTTTCACATGGAGAGCATGATAGTAATGGTCTTCTTCTGTTCTTTAATCCTATCATCTCAAATCCAGAGATATTCTGTCTCTTTACATGAAGGTTGCTTTTCTCTATCACAGCTAAAGGGCTATATTTTATGAACTTGTCTGTTTTTGCTTGTTTGTTTATTATTTGTTTGCTAGTACCCATCAGAAAGGTCGGCGGTTCGAATCCCTACGGCGGGGTGCGCTCCCGCTGCTCGGTCCCAGCGCCTGCCAACCTAGCAGTTCGAAAGCACCTCCGGGTGCAAGTAGATAAATAGGGACCGCTTACCAGCGGGAAGGTAAACGGCGTTTCCGTGTGCGGCTCTGGCTCGCCAGAGCAGCGATGTCACGCTGGCCACGTGACCCGGAAGTGTCTCCGGACAGCGCTGGCCCCTGGCCTCTTAAGTGAGATGGGCGCACAACCCCAGAGTCTGTCAAGACTGGCCCGTACGGGCAGGGGTACCTTTACCTTTACCTTACCCATCAGAACATCTTGTGGCTATTAATTTGAGGGGTCCAACTAATGTTAGTATTTATTTGACTATTTCCCAGACAATGCACCAATGTTGGGTCCTCTAATCAGGGTTTGCTCAGCGAGACAGGAAGTCAACCAGTTATAAAGACCACAGATTCAAATATGTAACCGAAATGAAGCAATGGATTTATTGTTGTACAGTGCTTCATTTCAGACATTATTATCTTCATATAGCAGATAATGGTACTATGAAATCTGAAGCAAATAAAGAAACTTAACACAATGTAATATAGCAATATAGTACCTTTAGATTTAGAAAATATCTAAAAATATAAACAAATTGAAAACGCCACAATAATATCATTATTATTGTATTGGCAAAGCAACCAATCATTATGCAATCCTAATTGAAGTTCTGGCCTCCTGACTTCCTCCTGCCCATTTAGTGCTGAAGTAGAATTTCTAAGCTCCTTGGCACATCCTAATTTCCAAGTTTACGAAGATAGCATTTTGGAATATAGTTCATAGTTACTGTCAGGGTTTCTGGGAGAGAGGAGGAGATGACAGAGGAGACGGAGAGCGAGTGGGAGGAGGGGCAGAAGGATGAGGAAGAAGATGACGGGATTCTGAGGGAATCCACGAGTCTGAGCAGCGAGTCAGAGGATTCTCAAAAGGGGGTTACCTTAATCAAGCAAAGGGGAGGAGAAGGGAGAAGCGGAGAGGAGCCCAGTGGAAGACAGAGGAAGCAAGAGACGTCTCAGCCGGAACGGAGTAAAGGGGGTGGAGTCGTCAGCCTCTCGGAGGGAGCAGGATTAGGAGAGAACAGAGAGAGGGGGTTGGAGCAGGGTGTTCAGCCGGAAAGGGTGGAGAGCAGAGCAGGGGGTGGTGTAGCGGTCGAAAGAAAGGTCAGCAGCAACGTACGCGCGCCAAGTTCAAAAGTAGAGGCGCGCGGAAGTGGAGAGAGCTCAGGGGAGGAGCCCGGCCCTAAAGCCAGAAAGAGGGGGGAAGAGGCGGCAGAGGATTCAGCCTCAGGCGAGTCACGGAGAGAGGGAACCCAGGGGGGCAGGAAGACCCTGCGGAAAAGAAAGGAGAGGAAGAGGTGGTCTAGAGCCAGGCTATTAAGTTGGTGCGGAAGAGGGGAGGAGTCAGAGGGGACTTCAGCGGTCTAACGTGGCAGACGTACGGCCACAATGCTGAACTGTATGAGAAGCAGAAATCTTCAATAAACTTTTCCTGTAAATAAGCTGCAACGGAGTGAGGTCTCTTGTGAGCTGGGACCAGTCCTGGGTGGCCGTGACAGTAAGTCCCCTCTCTGAAAGCAAAAAATTTTTTTTTGCGAAGCTCACGAACGGGAGCAGCCATGAGCGCTGAGGAGCAGCTGGTTGCATTGCGGAATCAGGTTACCGCTCTCACATCGGCAGTCATTGCTTCGCAGAAGAAGAATGACGACTTGGAGAAGACGTGCCAGGATTTGCAGGCAAGGTGGGAGCGCGCGGACAAGGCGGGGGCCCCAGGATCCAGAGCGGAGGGCATTGCGCTTGGACGAAGGGGGGGTGCCCTAGTTCCGCATTTTAATGGCAACTTGCAAGACTATCCCAATTTCAGAGCGGACGTTGTATATGCACTGCACTTACTCCGTCACGATTTTAAAGATGAGGAGGAGAGAGTGGGGTTCATTGTTTCGCACCTGCATGGGGAGGCCAGGGCTTGGCTACGCAATTTGTGGCGCGAAGATGGACCGGCCCGTCGCGATTCAACTGCGTTCATCAAAGCGATGGATTCTTGTTTTCAATCCTCTGTGGATGTGGACATTGCGCGCCGTCAAATGCACGGGCTGAGGCAGGGGAAAGCGACTGTGCGCCAATACCACTCTAAATTTTTTGCATTGCTCACCGCCTTAGATTGGCCAAAGGACAGTAAACCGGTCAGAGATCTTTTTTGGGAGGGATTGAGCCCCCCCATCAAGGATGAGATCGCTAGGGGGGACAGACCCCAGACCCTAGAAGACGTGGTGCAACGGGCTTTAGCTCTTGGAATTCGACATGAGGCGCGTCCGTGGCACGAGGAGGACGGGCCCCAAGCGCGTGCGCAAGCAAGGACTCTCCCTTTTGTGCACAGGGACTTCAGCCGTGCGCACCCCTCGCCAATGGGGAAGGACAGAGAGGAGCCAATGGAGATTGGTGGTGCTAGGGCTCAGAAGCCATCCCAGAGCCCTGTCCCTGGTGCAGCCAAAGCGAAGCCTCCTAGAGGAACCAGGAAGTGTTACATCTGTGACAGTGCGCACCACATGGCGAAAGAGTGCCCCCAGAGGCTCCAGAAGCACACTGCAGCGCTGGCAACTGTAACAGCAGAGGTGCAACCAGGGGAGCAGCTTCAGGGAAACGACAGTGCCTGGCTGGAAGCAGAGCTACTGGGGCTCAGCCAGGCGGATCTGTAGACAAGCCCCCAGCATCACTGCAGAGCGTGGACCCTTTGCCTCCCAAACCGGCAGTTCTGCTCACAGCAACACTCCAGTTGCCTGATGGGAGACTCCTCGAGGTTCCAATAACGATCGATTCGGGAAGCAACGCCGACTTCATGGGACTGCAGTTCGTTAAGCAGCACAACATGGCGCTCCTGCCTGCAACGACGCCTCTGAACGTGGTCACGGTGGACGGCAGGAAGTTGCTGGGGGGGCAAGTGGTGCAGCAAACCCCTCCCATGATGATGCAGATTGGCAACCATCGAGAGCTTATTAGTTTCAATGTCACCCACTTATCGGACACACCCATCGTGTTAGGCATGAGTTGGCTGGAGAGGCACAGTCCCGCGGTTGCGTGGTACCAGAGGCAGATCAACTTTTGTTCATCGTATTGTGCTCAGCATTGCTTTCAGACCGATCAGGGAGGAGAAGCTGAGCAGCCATTGCATCTGGGTATGGTGCAAACAGTGCCTCACAAGTACCAGGAATTCTTGGAGGTTTTCTGTGAGAAGGAAGCTGACAAGTTGCCGCCTCATAGACCTTACGACTGCGCGATTGATTTAGTGCCAGGGGCGCAATTGCCTGCTGCCAAGCTGTACTCCATGTCGGAGGACGAAATGCAAGAGCTTCGGGAGTTCATAGACCATAACCTCAAGCGAGGTTTCATCCAGGAATCTAAAGCAGCGGGAGGCAGCCCTGTTTTCTTTGTGAAGAAGAAGGACACGCCCCAAAAAAGGCTTATAGTGGATTACAGGTTCATCAACAGCTTGACTAAGCCCAAAGCTTTCCCCATGCCCAAGATTGACGACCTTTTAGCGACCGTCAGGAGGGGCAAGATTTTCACCAAGCTGGACCTACGTGGAGCTTACAATCTCATCCGCATCCGGAAAGGGGATGAGTGGAAGACCGCCATGTTCACCCCTCTGGGCACATACGAATACAGAGTCATGCCTTTCGGCCTCCAAAATGGCAGCCACGTTTTTCAAGCATTTATGCACCACGTGCTAGCAGGTCTCCTCTACAAGAAGTGTGTCTGCTTTCTCGACGATATCCTGATTTTCTCGGAATCGCCGGAGGATCACGATAAGGACGTGAGGGAGGTCCTGCAGAGGCTGAAGGAACACAGGCTGTACGCCAAGTTGGAAAAGTGCCAGTTTGATGTCAGAGAGGTTGATTTCCTTGGCTACAAGTTGTCCGACGAGGGACTGGCCATGGACAGGGCTAAGGTTCAAGCGCTGTTGGACTGGAAAAGCCCTCGAAATCGGAAAGAGGTCCAGAGGTTCATCGGCTTTGCCAATTTTTACCGCAAGTTTATTAAAGGTTTTGCGAACGCGACGGCGGCGATCACTGACACCCTCAGTTCCAAGAAGAAGAAGTTCGTCTGGACCGAACAAGCGGAGCGGTCCTTCCGGACGCTTAAAGGTCTTTTCGCCTCCGAAGAGCAGCTGCTCCACGTGAATCCCGGCAGACCCATGCGGGTAGAGACCGATGCGTCAGATAGAGCGGTTGGGGCCGTTCTTTTGCAAGAGGATTCACAAGGCAACTGGCGACCGGGTGCGTTCTACTCCCGGAAGCTCAGCAAGACGGAGCGCAATTATACCATATGGGACAGGGAGTTGTTGGCCATTCATGCAGCTTTCAAAGCGTGGCGACACTTCTTGATAGGAGCCAAGCACACGGTGCAGGTCCGCACGGATCACAAGAACTTAGAGTATTGGCGGACGGCTAAGTTGCAGACCCAGCGACACATGCGCTGGGCGGAGTTCTTTGCGGATTTCGACTTCAAAATAGAATACATCCCAGGAGACTCCAATGTTATTGCAGACGCGCTGTCCCGAAAGCCGCAATACTGGGAGGAAGCAGCTCCAATCGCAGCAAAGCACATTTTCGCACCGCAGGCGTGGACGTGCGCTACCATCGCAGTCGACCTGGACGCGGTGCGACGCGCGTTGCAAAGGGATCAGTTTGCACAGTCTAAGATGGAGGAGCTACGCGGAGGGTCGCGACACACCGATGAGTTTCAATTACAGGATGGACTTTTGACTCGTAAGGGTGCCCTTTACGTGCCCACCGACGATCTTCGAGCCAAGGTTCTGCAACAGTTGCATGACGCCCCTAGTGCAGGCCATTTCGGCAAAGAGAAGACGATGGAGTTGGTGGCTAGAGACTTTTGGTGGCCCCAGATGAGAGGAGAGGTGGCGGACTACGTCGCCAGGTGTGATATCTGCCAGAGGTCCAAACCGGTGCACCAGAAGCAGGCGGGATTGCTAGAACCGCTGGAGACACCGCAGCAACCGTGGGAGAGGGTAGCGTTGGACTTTGTTACAGACCTGCCCAGCTCCAGAGGTAAGACGGCGGTGTTAGTGGTGGTGGACTTGTTCACCAAGATGGCGCACTTCATCCCTTGTGCCAAGGTGGCGACGGCAGAACAGACCGCAAAGCTCTTCATCGATCACGTCTTCAGAGTGCATGGACTTCCGCAGTCCGTCTTGTCCGACAGGGGGCGCCAGTTTGTTTCCACTTTCTGGCGAAAGCTTCTGGGCATCTTGCACGTCAAAATCAACCTGACATCGGCGAGGCATCCACAAACCAACGGTCAAGCGGAGAGGGTCAACGCGATCATGCAGCAGTACCTGCGGTGCTACGCCAACCAGCGACCTGCGGCGTGGGTGGACTATCTGCCGATGGCTGAATTCGCCTACAACAACACGAAACACGCTTCCACCGGGGTGACGCCTTTCTTCGCGAACAATGGCCGTCATCCCAGAACCTTCCCGAGATTTGCGGCACCAGGAGGGGGGGGGCCTCAAGATGCCGACCAGTTTGCAGCGGAGTTGCAAGAGGTGCACGAGGAGCTGCGGAGACATTTGGAGCTGGCAAAACAGGCGTATAAGGTGCAGGCCGATAAGCACAGGAGGGCGGGAGAGGACATCCAGGTTGGGGACTGGGTGTGGTTAGCAGCCCACGCGATGCCGGCCAGGTCATTGGCCAAGAAGAAGTTAGGACACAGGCAGCTAGGGCCATATCTAGTTGAGGCTAAGATCAATCCGGTGGCTTTTCGTCTAGCCCTTCCGGAAGGTTCCAGGGTGCACCCGGTCTTTCATAGGTCGGTGCTCACTCCCTACAAAACCCCACACAGGTTTCAAGAGTCAGGAGCACCCCCAGAGCCACGTAGGAGGGCGCCTGAGAGGGGGGAATCGCCAAGACCAGGACCTCTTAACGAGGTCACAGAGATACTGGACTCGAGATGGGGGGAGGAGGGAGTTGAATACTTTCTCGCCAGGGAGGGCACACCAGCCGCTGCTAATAGTTGGGTGCCAGGCTACGAGTTAGACGAACCCCTTTTGAAAGAAGAGTTCCATGCACTTTTCCCACATAGACCCATGCCAGCTGAGTACTTTGATGACTGGCTTTTCACACCCACATTGTCAGATAGCACGTTCAGGGGTTTCTCTTCCCCCGAGGAAAGAACACCAGAATCAAGCCCGCCCAGGGGATCGTGCTCGGGGGTGGACACGGAAACCCCTTATTGGTGGGAGGAGCAGCCAGAGGAGGAATGGCGTAAGAGGTGGCTGATAGGTCCTTGGCGGGCAGCACCGGAGGAAGTAGCGATGGAAGCAGAGACTGAGAAGCATTTGGGGGAAGAACCCGACTTCGAATACGCGTACACAGAACTGCCAGCAGAGAACATTGACGTAGACGACCTGTATCCTGAGCCTACCCCCGAAGAGCCGCAGTTTCCACAACCGGTCCCCGGCGAGCGGGAGGGGGGAAGGGGGGGCTTCGAGGGGGGGATGGATGTCAGGGTTTCTGGGAGAGAGGAGGAGATGACAGAGGAGACGGAGAGCGAGTGGGAGGAGGGGCAGAAGGATGAGGAAGAAGATGACGGGATTCTGAGGGAATCCACGAGTCTGAGCAGCGAGTCAGAGGATTCTCAAAAGGGGGTTACCTTAATCAAGCAAAGGGGAGGAGAAGGGAGAAGCGGAGAGGAGCCCAGTGGAAGACAGAGGAAGCAAGAGACGTCTCAGCCGGAACGGAGTAAAGGGGGTGGAGTCGTCAGCCTCTCGGAGGGAGCAGGATTAGGAGAGAACAGAGAGAGGGGGTTGGAGCAGGGTGTTCAGCCGGAAAGGGTGGAGAGCAGAGCAGGGGGTGGTGTAGCGGTCGAAAGAAAGGTCAGCAGCAACGTACGCGCGCCAAGTTCAAAAGTAGAGGCGCGCGGAAGTGGAGAGAGCTCAGGGGAGGAGCCCGGCCCTAAAGCCAGAAAGAGGGGGGAAGAGGCGGCAGAGGATTCAGCCTCAGGCGAGTCACGGAGAGAGGGAACCCAGGGGGGCAGGAAGACCCTGCGGAAAAGAAAGGAGAGGAAGAGGTGGTCTAGAGCCAGGCTATTAAGTTGGTGCGGAAGAGGGGAGGAGTCAGAGGGGACTTCAGCGGTCTAACGTGGCAGACGTACGGCCACAATGCTGAACTGTATGAGAAGCAGAAATCTTCAATAAACTTTTCCTGTAAATAAGCTGCAACGGAGTGAGGTCTCTTGTGAGCTGGGACCAGTCCTGGGTGGCCGTGACAGTTACTCAGCCAGTATTCCTGTGGATGAGAACCTGTGAAAAAGTTAGACAGGGAGCAAGTAACAAAGACAGAAGAGGTAGATAGAGATAGAGAGATAGAGATAGAGAGATAGAGATAGAGATAGAGAGATAGAGATAGAGATAGAGAGATAGAGAGGCAGCAGTAAGCAAAAGGACCCAAATACCTCTTAGAATGACCAGGAAGTAGACCAGGAATATGGAATTTTACATCATTTTCATTACTTACATAGGTGAACCCAAGTAACCTATGCATTGTGGATAACCATAACCTGGGAAGCTATGACTGTAACCTTTGCTTATCCAGCATTTCTTTACTCAGGGTTCTTTGACACATTCTAGCGCATTCCATTTTCTACTGAACATTTCAACAATGCTTGTACAGTAATTCCACATCGTTGTGACATGGTTGCTATTTTTTGGATCTCACTGTGCTGATGTGATTATGTTATCTTTTATCTTATCCAAGATGTCAAGTTTTCACTCGACTGTCACTGAGAGTCAGCAAAGTCAGTTCCAAGCACTTTTGCAGAATATTGGCACAGAGTTGAACTTGTCATCCATTTTGGTCCATCGGGGCTGATTTTTGCTGTCATTGTTTCCACAGTAGTTTAGTAGGGTGTAGTGTTAATGTTGATGATTTGTTGTGTGAATAAAGTGTCTCTGAGTTCTGATAATACAGGAGAGGGAGGTGGGAATCCTTAAACATGGCTTATATGAGTGCACTTAGTTTCACTGCTCTTGTCTAGAAACATGTAATTTCAGGAAATTTAGTTGCCTGGAACTAAATTGTAATCAGGAATGTTCACATTTGTCATCAATGGCCAATATGTTGCAGTAATCTTTATGGGAAAGATTTGCTCAAAATCAAAATATCCTTTTAAAACTGTAAAAAAATTTAAATCTTAGCTCTTGGCTCATTTAGTTAACTGGGAAAAGATACAGAAACTAGCCTGATTAAGAAAGAAAGCTATATATTGTCCCTTTAATAAAAATATATATAATTTAAATAACAGATTTTATCAAAGCATCAAAATTCCCCATCACCTTTCATTTTATGATAGTTCCACCAATGTATTTTTGTGCTTAGAATATAATTTAACTCTAGATAGTTCGTGCAGGTGAAATTGGGTAGGTGGTGAGACATATTCAACATTTTTTATTTTTTAATGCAGTGGTACCTCGGGTTACATACGCTTCAGGTTACATACGCTTCAGGTTACAGACTCCGCTAACCCAGAAATAGTGCTTCACCTTAAGAACTTTGCTTCAGGATGAGAACAGAAATTGTGCTCAGGCGGCGCGACGGCAGCAGCCGGAGGCCCCATTAGCTAAAGTGGTATTTCAGGTTAAGAACAGTTTCAGGTTAAGAACAGACCTCTGGAACGAATTAAGTACTTAACCCGAGGTACCACTGTAATTAGTTTCCATTCCTGGCACATTACCATAATATGAGATTTCTTTGAATGATGTTGGTGAAGAAAATATTTGGTTTGCTAATATTAAAGTAACACTATGTGCCAGGAGTGCCAGTTTGGCCCCACGACTGTGGGTACCCGGGGCTGTGGGTGCCATGCAGGGTGCCTGGCCCCCTTATTGGGGACTTTTGTGGGTGCTCAGGCACTCAGGGCCCCAGGGAGGTGACACCTATGCTACCTGCAAAAAAAAAGATTTATTTTATGTCTCAAATCTGTGTATTTTATTCCTTGTACCAACTAATTTTGATAGATTTTATTTGCCATAGGCTCCATAAAGGTAAAGGTACCCCTGCCCGTACGGGCCAGTCTTGACAGACTCTAGGGTCGTGCGCCCATCTCACTTAAGAGGCCAGGGGCCAGCGCTGTCCGGAGACACATCTGGGTCACGTGGCCAGCGTGACGAAGCTGCTCTGGCGAGCCTGCACCAGCACAGCACATGGAAACGCCGTTTACCTTCCCGCTATAAAGCGGTACCTATTTATCTACTTGCACTTAAGAGTGCTTTCGAACTGCTAGGTGGGCAGGAGCTGGGACCAAATGACTGGAGCTCACCCCACTGCGGGGATTCGAACTGCCGACCATACGATTGGCAATAGGCTCCATACAGGAGGCAAAAACCAAGGTGACAAGGTACAAATGTTGAATTTGGGTGTGTCCCAGGCAATTAGTTGAATAGTGGGCAAATTACCTTTACGTAACTGCTTTTAAAGCCACAATGAATATCCTCTGAAAATGAATTTTTTGGGGTGGCAGGAAGGTAAAGCATGTTTGAAATCCCAACTTAACCTGTCAAACGCCTTGAAGTGAACATCCAGTGAATGTTTAATCCAGGTTTTTTTGGAGGGGGGTTATCACCTTAAATCTGTCAGATCAGCAGCATCAAGAATATCTCTAAACCAGATTTGGCACAAATCTTTTCCTTGATTTTCCTCTCGTATCCATTTTTGTTTCATTGATCCAATCTAAATCGCCACCCAAAATTGCAGTTCCTTTTGCAAATTGTGTAAGTCATTGGAGAGTTTGCTGTAAAATATTTATTTGACCATTATTAGGGCTAAACATTGAGCCACAATTTTCATTAATCCTTGAAAAATACATCTATAGGGACGCGGGTGGCGCTGTGGGTTAAACCACAGAGCCTAGGACTTGCCGATCAGAAGGTCGGTGGTTCGAATCCCTGCAACGGAGTGAGCTCCCGTTGCTCGGTCCCTGCTCCTGCCAAACTAGCAGTCTGAAAGCACGTCAAAGTGCAAGTAGATAAATAGGTACCACTCCGGCGGGAAAGTAAACTGTGTTTCTGTGTGCTGCTCTGGTTCGCCAGAAGCGGCTTAGTCATGCTGGCCACATGACCCGGAAGCTGTACGCCAGCTCCCTCGGCCAATAAAGCGAGCTGAGCGCTGCAACCCCAGAGTCGGCCACGACTTGACCTAATGGCCAGGGGTCCCTTTACCTTTTTATAGGGTCAAGTAACCTAGGCTTATTGACAGTCCAGATTACTACCTCCTTTTCTGTGGATTTGCCTGGAGCCATATGCAATTCACCCTATGAACAAGAAATAAACTGTTTTACATATTTAGATATTACTATTATTTTGTAGTTCCTTTCTGAGGCTTCATTTTTTAATACTGACCATACTATTTATCCTCTTCACCTTGGTTACCTAGACCATACACTGTACACATGCAGACTTTTAGCCCCCATAATACAGAATACTTATAATTAAGCCAAAGGTTCGGTAGCATCAGATAAGGGTTGCCGGTGGCACTGTGGTCTAAACCACACTGAGCATCTTGGGCTTGCCGGTCGGAAGGTTGGCGGTTTGAATCCATGCGATCTGGTTTAGTCCTGCTGGAAGCTGTCAATGAAAAAACACCAGCTCCGTTGGCCTGAAAGCGAGATGAGTGCTGCACCCCATAGTCAAATTTGACTGGACTTAACCGCCCAGGGGTCCTTTACCTTTTACATTTAACTTTACAGTCTATGATCGGATACTGAGAAACACCCTTATTTGCTAAAACTGGTTGGGTTGTAGCCCTCAAGAGTGGCTTTTGGTATGAGCTGCTGGGAGAAATCAGGAATTGTTTGACACTAAATTCCAGAGACATTTCAAATATGGAAATGATAGCACATAACAAAAATGCACGTGGAATATGCACCCCTCCCCCCTAATTTTACTCTCCTCCTTCTACACTCAGTATAAATCCAGAGTCTGCCCATTCCCTCAAGAGAGGTAATGATGGATAGGGAGTTTAGGTACAGCACATTTCTACCACCTTCCAACTAATACTACAACTGCTATCCTATATTATAGCTCATCAGAAAAACAACCTTAAGTTTCCTTCTAGTATTTGACTAATTCTATCACATCAGTTCCTCACCCAATGGCTACTTATCTTCCCGTGAAGAATGGGCTGATTTTCGTGCCATTAGAGAACATTCCTCTTGGCTTTCCAGGCCACTTGTGGGTGAATCAGAGCCTCAGGGACTAAAGTAAGGTGTAATATGCTTTTCCTTACCCCCTACAAGGCTGCGAATCATTGCCTGTCCAGATGTTTATAGGAAGATGCTTTTGTCTGTTTAATTTGAGTTGTTGGCTATATTTTAAGCAGACAGTCTAAACTGCCATCTTGGACAATGATGTATTTGCCCTTCCATAACAGCTTCTGGATGAAACCTTTATGATATGTGTAGAGGACATGCTTTGGAAGAATTTAGGAATACACAAATAACTTGGAAGACCTCCAGCAAGAATCCACTGTTATAGGAAAACGCGAGCTGAAAATATTAGCCAATTAAAATAACATACTTTGCATTTGGAGAATTCAAATATAGCATGCTCTATCTACTATTTATTCAACTGTAGCAGTTCGTTTCTGATGAAACTCTTAATTAAAAATTATTGCGGAGTCACTTTATTGTTCTCAGAGCGGGGAATTTTTAATAGGTTAAATGTAATGAGTGCCATTTTAAAAAATTAATGTGCAGTGGGGAATAATGTTTTTGGGCATGTGTGGTTGTATTTAGATGCTAGAAACCTCAAAACATAACTCGCACCACGTGGAGGGGCTGAGGAATATGGTACCCTCTGGAGAGAGAGAAATACATTGCATCTTAACCTTCCAGCAGGGGCACAGTGATTCCCTATTGAACCAGCAGAATGTCCTGCTGGCATTCTTCCAAAGATGTAGCAACATACAGAATTCGGTATTTCTGCTTTACCTCGAAGCCCTTGTATGGGTACCTTTTGCTATACGGTGCAATTTATTTCATTAGCAATTAAAGGGACGCGGGTGGCACTGTGGGTAAAACCTCAGCGCCTAGGACTTGCCGATTGCATGGTCGGCGGTTCGAATCCCCGCGGCAGGGTGAGCTCCCGTCGTTCGGTCCCAGCTCCTGCCCACCTAGCAGTTCAAAAGCACCCCTAAGTGCAAGTAGATAAATAGGTACCGCTTTATAGTGGGAAGGTAAACAGCGTTTCCGTGTGCTGCGCTGGTGCTGGCTCGCCAGAGCAGCTTCGTCACGCTGGCCACATGACCTGGAAGTGTCTCCGGACAGCGCTGGCTCCCGGCCTCTTAAGCGAGATGAGCGCACGACCCTAGAGTCGGACACGACTGGCCAGTACGGGCAGGGGTACCTTTACCTTATTTTATCAACACCTTCCTTAAAACATATTATTACATTTAGGAGCTGGAACTATAGATTGTGGTTTTTAAGTACTTTCCCTGGTGCAGAGCTGAGATTCAAACACATTTCTGAATATCACAACCTTATACAAATTATGACCCACCAAGCCATTTGCAGTCCATAGACTGTGAGCAGTTGAGATTGGCAGTGCAAAACTAGGAGATTTGCCTGCCACTTAAGATGCCACAAGGGATTGTAGCAAACGTCATCAATTTTGTGGATTCTCACACTTGCTGCTAATTTAAAAAATGTAAGAGGGTCAGTGGGAAATGTCAGAAATCGTTGTGTAACGTGCCTGCTTTGGAAATTTCCTTTTTCCTGTAAATGATGGGAAATGAGGTGGACATCTACTTAAGGCATTCCGCTGCCATTTAGATTTTATTATTAGGTAACAGAATTTTTTAAGAGTTCCTTTTAGGTCTCTTAAAAACATAAGAATTCACCACATTTTTAAGGCTTACTAAAAGGTGTGTTACAGATAGGTAGCCGTGTTGGTCTGCCATAGTCAAAACAAAACAAATAAATCCTTCCAGTAGCACCTTAAAGACTTAGTTGGTCTTTAAGGAGCTACTGGAAGGAATTTTTTTTGTTTTGACTATGGCAGACCAACACGGCTACCTATCTGTAACTGGAACTATGGAAGGCACCACATTGAGCCGCATGAAATGGAAGTCCATCAACCTCACCAAGAAACTTGCACAGGTACAGACTGATATCTTCTTTCTTACTAAATGCAAGAACCTGAACATTATACCCAAGGGTCTTAGAATTAAGAACCCTCTACAATCCACGTATCCCACTGAATATGCAAGAAAACTATGCAACACTTTCTCTAACTTAGTTGGTCTTTAAGGTGCTACTGGAAGGATTTTTTTTTTTTAAAGGTGTGTGTATTTGTGTGTATGTTATATGGTATTTAAGACATCATCTCTTTCCTTTTGCAGACATGCTCCGCTTGACAGCAGCCAAGATCCAAAGCAAGTAGGCAAGCCTCCAGGTGCTGGGCCCCCTACTCTTAGCAAAAGCAGAACAGTAGATACGTTGAAAACAGAGCAGCGCTTGCCTGGGAAGAGCCCGTCCTCTACAAGTTTGAGACAGTCTAAATCAAGAACTGATTTTAAAGACGACCAGAAGCCAAGTATGATGCCCAGCTTCCTCTCGGATGCCAACCCATTTGGCGCAGTCACATCAGTTGTAAACAAATTCAACCCCTTTGATTTGATTTCTGACTCAGACCCAGCTCAGGAAGACGCCTCCAAGAAACCGAAGCAGGATAAGCCTGAGCCGCAAAAGGGATCCACCAAGCAACCCGCACAACAACCATCTCCGAAGGCAACAGCTCCACAACAGGGGGCTGACAAACCAGCCCCGCAGAAAACGGGACCTTCCAAACCGGCACCGCAGCAGCAGCAGCAGCAGCAGCAGCCACCTGGGGCGCCTAAGCAGGCTCAGAAACCAGGGCCTGGCCAAGCAAAAGGCCCACAGGCAGAAGCAGCAAAACAGCAGCCAGGGTCACCAAAAGCTCAGTCACAGCAGCCAGAGCCTACAAAGCCTGTTCAGCAGCAGAGCTCTGTAAAACCTTCACCGGGAGCAGCGAAAGCACCCTCACAGCCACCTGATGGTGCTAAAACATCTTCCCAGGCGCCTTCTCCTGCCAAGCCAGCTGCCCAGCAAGGGACACCACCCAGCAAGCAGCCGTCTCAGCAGCCAGGAGGGCCAGCAAAGGCTGCCCCCCAGGCAGCAGGCCCCACAAAGGAACCTTCGAAGGCACCAGTTCAGCCAACTGGGCCTGCAAAGCCACCACAGCAGCAGGCAGGACCTACAAAACCTACCGGCCAACAGCCGGGACCTGAAAAACCGCCCCAACAGCAACAAGCTGCTTCATCTCAGCCTGGTGGATCAGCTCCAAAGAAAACCTTTTGCCCACTTTGCACTACCACTGAATTGCTTCTGCACACTCCCGAGAAGGCCAATTACAATACATGTACTCAGTGTCAAACTGTAGTTTGCAGTCTGTGTGGGTTCAATCCTAATCCGCATATAACAGAGGTAAGTGAATATTTAAACCATTAGCTAGTGCCATAAAATTGAAAAGAATATTTAATTTCATTGAGTTTACTTGTGCATGACCTTTATGTGTTTTGGCATCTAGATCATTGAGTTTCTGGGATCTCTTGGGGTTTTTAGCAGGGGTTCCTCATTGAGGACACTGGCAATGACAGATAAACTGCCTAAAAAGGGCACATCTGCTGTTACTAGTCTTTCCCTGCAATACAGTGGACAATGCGTGATGTACTGTTGGGTTGCATAGAGTGATAGTTTGGCTTGACACACTGGGCTAGTACTCATGGGAACTGAGAGCGCTTTCTTGAAATGCCTCAGAATTCTCCATGGGGTTGTGCAACAGATGCTCGAGTTCCTCTGCAGACAAATCAGTGTGAGGTTAGAAAGTTTGATTAAATTATGCATCTAGACAGTATGGGTCGTGAAGCAGAAAGTATTGTAAGTTTTTTACTTTTTGATACTACTACTACTACTACTAAAATAATTTGTAGATCACCCTTCATCTGTAGATCTCAGGGTGGTTCACAGCATAAAAATTCTAGACAAAAAAACGCAAAATACATAAGAAAAACAAAACAAAACAAACCAGTAACAAACCACAAGATAGAAGTGCACTGTAATTAGATATAGATATCTATATATATAGATTATAGATATATAGATATAGATATAGATACAGATACACACACACAAACACACACACACACACATTTGTGTGTGTTGTTTTTTGGTAATTTGGTCAAAGAATAAAAAAGAGAATTCCCTGGATGCCTAGATCCAGGTTTTGGGGCAAGTACTCTTTGGTGAGAGAGAATCCCAGCAGAGATTTAAATTCACAAAACATGCTGCAAAAAAGTGTGGGAATATAGGCTGTTGGACCTTTAAAATATCCTATTCTAAGCTGCTTCCAAAGTTCCTTACTTCCCTTGCCATAGAAAGAGACAACACGTTCATTAAGTTAAAAAAAAGTTTACTTACATACTCTTCAAAGGTCAGATCCGTGTACTTTTCCATACAGTAGTCTCAGCTTGGAGCATCCGCTTAATGTTAGGGTTCACATGGTGGAAGAATGAGAACCAAAAGTTTGGTAACCCTTCCTCCCAAGGTGAGGGGGTGTTTGTGTGACCTAGCTAAGCCTAGCAGGACACCTTACTCTATGGTCTTAACCCTTTCTGGCATTAATTAGACTTAAGCATGTTGGTTATATGAGGCTGGATAGATCGATATCTATATATCTATACCTCTGCTTGCCTTGATGTAAAACTTTTGGTGTGACTACTGCAGGCTCTATGGTAAGATTTCTACTTGCTCTCTCTCTCTCCTCTGTGATAGCTATAAATCCCAAACTCTCCCAGTTTGTCAGATAATGATTAAAGGTTATCCTTGCGTAGTATTGTGATGTGCTTTGAACTGCCAGCTATTGACTCTGTCTGCAGTGCATGCAGCTTGGGCCCAGGAGGCTGGCCAAGAAGCTCTGTGGCCAAGAAGCAGTTGCAACAGATCTCTGCCTGTAAACCCGGATGCACAATTCAATTTTATTTTTGTGGCTTCCGCTGGGAGATAGCATGACACTTCTTACCAAATCAGCTGAAGAAAATAATAATAATAATAATAATAATAATAATAATAATAATAATAATAATAATAATAATAATTTATTTGTACCCCGCCCATCTGGCTGGGTTTCCCCAGCCACTCTGGGCGGCTTCCACAGAGACCAAAAATACACTAAAAAATGGCACACATTAAGAACTTCCCTGAACAGGGCTGCCTTAAGATGTCTTCTGAATGTCAGGTAGTTGTTTATCGCTTTGACATTTGATGGGAGGGCGCCACTACCGAGAAGGCCCTCTGCCTGGTTCCCTGTAGCTTTGCTTCTCGCAATGAGGGAACCGCCAGAAGGCCCTCGGCCCTGGACCTCAGCGTCCGGGCAGAACAATGGGGGTGGAGACGCTCCTTCAGGTATACTGGGCCAAGGCCATTTATGGCTTTAAAGGTCAACACCAACACTTTGAATTGTGCTCGGAAACGGACTGGGAGCCAATGTAGATCTTTCAAGACCGGTGTTATGTGGTCTCGGCGGCCGCCCCCAGTCACCAGTCTGGCTGCCGCATTCTGGATTAGTTGTAGTTTCCGGGTCACCTTCAAAGGTAGCCCCACGTAGAGCGCATTGCAGTAGTCCAAGCAGGAGATAACTAAAGCATGCACCACTCTGGTGAGACAGTCTGCGGGCAGGTAGGGTCTCAGCCTGCGTACCAGGTGGAGTTGGTAGACAGCTGCCCTGGATACAGAATTAACCTGCGCCTCCATGGACAGCTGTGAGTCCCAAATGACTCCCAGGCTGTGCACCTGGTCCTTCAGGGGCACAGTTACCCCATTCAGGACCAGGGAATCCTCCACACCTGCCCGCCTCCTGTCCCCCCAAAACAGTACTTTTGTCTTGTCAGGATTCAACCTCAATCCATTAGCCGCCATCCATCCTCCAACCGCCCCCAGGCACTCACACAGGACCTTCACCGCCTTCACTGGTTCTGATTTGAAAGAGAGGTAGAGCTGGGTATCATCTGCATATTGATGGACACCCATTCCAAACCCCCTGGTGATCTCTCCCAGCAGCTTCATATAGATGTTAAAAAGCATGGGGGAGAGGACGAAACCCTGAGGCACCCCACAAGTGAGAGCCCAAGGGTCTGAACACTCATCCCCCACCACCACTTTCTGAACACTGCCCAGGAGGAAGGAGCTAAACCACTGTATAACAGTGCCCCCAGCTCCCAGCCCCTCTAGACGGTTCAGAAGGATGTTATGGTCAATGGTGTCAAAGGCCGCTGAGAGATCCAGCAGAACTAGGAAACAGCTCTCACCTTTGTCCCTACCTCGCCGGAGATCATCAACCAGCGCGACCAAGGCAGTTAATATATAATACTTTTGTCTAGAACAGTAACAACAAAATCCCACCATTATAGAGCTTCACTTCTTTATCTTTCATGTTACTTACTTGTCTCAGTGATCATTCAGAGGGTCCCAGGTTCATTCCCCAATGGCACTTCCAGACAGGGTTGGGAGAGACTCCTGCCTGAAACTCTGGAGAGTTGCTGCCAGCCAGTGTAGACATTAGTGAGCTAGATGGACCAGTGGCCTGACTCAGTACAAAACAGCTTCCTGTGCTCCTGTTTCAGTTTCTAGCCTGCCCATCAATTCATTCTCCCAGAACAGCTTACAACGTAGAACATTAATATTATTAAAACAAAGCAATAGAATTCACATGAAGCAAAAACATCAGTTATACAGTTATCAGTGCAGCAGACAGACAACCAGTCATTGTACAATTGGCCCCATCTGTTCCACCGCCTTCGAAAGCCTAGGTGAAAAGTTGTGTCTTTATCTGACACTGAAAAGTAAGATAAAAAGGGAAATAATTTTCCCAAGTGAGGTGCCACTGTGGAGAAGGCCATATCTTGTGTTACCGCACAATGAACATCACTTAACTATGGGATAATGTTGGGAGCTACCAGAACATGGATTACTGTGGCTAAGCTAGCTCTGTCCAGGAAGGACTAAAATAGACACTCCTGGCCACTGAGACCACCTGGGCCTCAAGTGTCACACACTTATAATATATTATATTGATAAAGTTAATATATAACTGGAGTTCCACTCCTTCTTCCCATTACTCTGTTGAGGGTATGTTGTGGGGCCTCGTAAGATTAGGCAATGAGCCAGGAGCAGCTTGGAGGGTGCAGATCAAAAACTTCTAAACTAGAGTTGGAAAATAAGTGCATGTTTCTTGGAGACTACGCACACTGACCAGAGAATGAATGCATTGCCTAGAGAATGTACAGAATGCAGTGAAAATATGCACATTCCCCAAGGCCAGTTGGGGATTATATATATTGACTGGGAAATGTGCACCATTCCTTCTTCATGGACAGATTGTATTCACATTCTGGATGAGGCCCATTGAATGTGCACCATGGCCAACAGTTAGGCCCACAATTTACAATCCTAACATACATATATATAAAACACCAGCATTCTAGAATGTAAGAGAGTAAGCCACTGTATATGAGGCCTACAGTATTGCTGTGATTGCATCTATAGTTTTCTGAGCTGTGGAGAAGGGGGCAGTTAGCAGCGCAGACCTAACTATGGCATGGCCAAGCAAACCATTTCTTAAATTCAAGAACATAAAATTATAACAGTGGTCATGTATTGCATGATCTTTCTAGATCAAACTTGATGACAAAAGGCGGTCTATCTGGCATCTTGAATGACAATTATTTAGCTTCCTCTTTAATCACAAATCTAAAATAGATTGCTACATTACGCAGGGTTGCTTTGCACAAGACATGCTGCTCTACACTTAGACAAGATTGCTGTGCAATCTTAGACATTTGTTCATGCTGATAAATGTAGCATGCGAACAAGCCTTTGACGGTGGCTGCAGCTGGCAACAATTTCTGTGATCATGGTAGCCTTTTCTCCACACACTCTGATTGCAAAGAATTTTTGCCGGCTGCATCCACAAATGACTGGTTCATGTGTTGCTTTGTCCACTTCTGAAATATACTCAGAGTCGCAAAGTGATTTCATGCTCTTTATTCAGCTCATAGTGGTGAGGAGGAATGAATGAATGTCCCCTCAGAGTATCTGCTTTATATACATTATTTACACAATGGGCTAGGACCAATCAGACTGCTGCAGTTTGGATCCTATTCGACTCAGTACATAACACCCCTCCCCTCTAAGTTCCAGTCCTGCCCGGGAGGTCGCATTCATAGTCCTCAAGGTACGCTGGCGGCCTACGTGTGCGTTGCGGCCTGTGGTGTTCCCTGGTCCGGGGTTCAGGTTCTGGCTCGTGTTCCACGGATGCTGGCTGTGATGGGGCTGTTAGGTCTGGCGCAACCGGCTCGCTCAGTCGTGGTTCTGGTTCCGGTGTCCTTTCGGCCTCACGGGTCCTCTCTGTATTTACTGATTCTGCCTCTCCTGCTTGCCCCTGCTGCTCTATGGGCCTCACTGCCCCACTGTTCCCTTGGGACTCCTCTGACCTGTCCTCCTCCTCCTGGTTTTCTCCCGGGAATCGTCGCCGTATCTGGTCGCAGTGGCGGCGCCAGCATTGCCCCCCATCTGTTAGCACCTCGTATGACACGGGGCCAGTGACCCTGGTGACTGTGGCGGGTACCCATGCAGGGCCTGCCCCAAAATTCTTTGCGTACACTGGGTCCTGGGCCATGAAGGTCCGGGGGTTCCTGCCTTCCCCCACCACTACCTCATTCTGAGCTCTATCGGGGTGAAGGCGGTCCAATCTGATTGCAAGGCGCCGACCCATTAGTAGTTCAGCGGGGCTCCGGCCAGTCGTTGAGCTGGGGGTGCTGTGCTGTGCTAGAAGGAATGTGGCAAGGCGGTACTCCCAATCCCCTTGCGTCATGCGGCGAAGGGTGTCCTTGGTGGTCCGCACCATGCGTTCTGCTTGGCCATTGGTGGCCGGGTGGAATGGCGCCGAACGGATGTGGCGGATGGCATTCTGCACTGTGAAGGTTTGAAATTCTCCTGACGTAAATGCAGTCCCGTTGTCTGAGACGAGAGTGTCAGGGAGCCCGTGGGTTGCAAACAGCCGGCGTAGTACCCGGATGGCTGCGGACGTAGAAGTAGACGGTACCAGTGCGACTTCCAGCCATTTGGTGTAGGAGTCCACCACTATGAAGAATGTTTTCCCCTGAAAGGGGCCAGCGAAGTCCACATGCAGGCGTGACCATGGTGCTCGGGCAGACTCCCATGACTGGACTGGGGCCCTTGGGGGATCTGGGCGGGATTCTTGGCAGGCCTGGCAGTGTTTGACCCAGGCCTCTATCTCTCCGTCGATCCCCGGCCACCACACGTAACTCCTGGCAAGGGCCTTCATTCTTACTACCCCTGGGTGCGTCTCGTGTAGGGCTGTGAGGACCCTTTTGCGGAGGGGCTGGGGAACAACGACCCTGCTTCCCCATAACAGGCACCCCTTGTGGGCTGACAGTTCATGTTTGCGGGTTGTGTAGCTGGCGAATTCTGGCCCGGGGCTGCTGCTGGGCCATCCCCTCCACACCCAGTCCAGGACCCGGGAGATGACCCTATCTTTCTTCGAATGGTGTGCAACTTCTTGTGCCTGAATGGGGCGGTCGGGAAGCAGCTCCAGGCTCATAACCTCTTGTGCAGGTGCTGGGTCGGGGCCTGTTTCCGGTAGTGGTAGCCTGCTGAGGGCGTCTGCATGGCCCATCGCCTTTCCAGGGCGGTGAATCAGTGCATACTGGTAGCTGGCAAGGAAAATTGACCACCTGAGGACGCGAGGAGACATCACTTGGGGGGTCTGCTTTTCGGGGGCAAACAAGCCAAGCAACGGCTTGTGGTCAGTCACCATGGTGAAGGGCCGCCCGTACAAGAAATCATGGAATTTTTTTACTCCCTTCACGATTGCCAGACCCTCCTTGTCGATTTGCGAGTAGTTCCGCTCGGTTTCGTTGAGTGTCTGGGAAAAGTATGCTACCGGTACCTCTCTTCCATCCGGGAGTTGGTGTCCCAGGACAGCGCCAATGCCATAGGGTGAGGCGTCGCATGCTAGCACAACTGGCAGCCTCTCGTCGAAGTGTGCCAAGACCGAGTTTGAGACAAGCAAGTCCTTGACTGCCTGGAATGCGGCCTCCTGGCGCTGGCCCCACACCCAAGGAGCCCGCTTGTCCAGGAGTCTGTGTAGGGGCTCCGCTACCGCCGCCTTGTGGGGAAGGAAGGAATGGTAAAAGTTCAATAGTCCCAAGAAGGCCTGAAGTTCAGTCTTGTTCTTGGGCGCTGGAGCATCACAAATGGCCCGTACCTTGTCCCCAGTTGGGTGGACCCCTTCTGCATCCACCATAAATCCCAGAAAGTCCACCTGAGGCACTCCTAGTAGACATTTTTCCCGCTTCACCTTGAGACCCGCCGTCTGGAAACGGTGCAGAACGGTGCGGAGGCGGTCCTCAAACTCCTCGGGTGTGGGCCCGGCAATCAACACATCATCGAAGAAGGGGGTGACACCAGGAATCCCTTTAAGGAGAGAGTCCATTAGATTCTGGAATATGCCTGGTGCCACGCTGACCCCGAATTGCAGCCGCTTTACCCTGAACGCTCCTCTGTGCGTCACAATCGTCTGTGCCTCTGCTGTAGCCTCATCTACTGGCAGCTGTTGATATGCTTGGGCCAAGTCCAGCTTGCCAAAAATTTTCGACCCAGCCAGGGTGGCAAGGACATGGCTGACCACTGGCACTGGGTATGCATGGGCCGTGAGGGCCTTGTTTATGGTACATTTGTAGTCTGCGCAGATGCGGACCGAACCATTAGGCTTGACGGGTGTGACGATTGGGGTTTCCCAGGGGGCATTAGGCACCGGCTCCAGCACTCCTTGCTCCACGAGTCGGTCCAATTCCTCATCTATACGGGGTTTCAGGGCGAACGGGACCCGGCGGGCCTTGAGCCTGACCGGTCGTACTGCAGGGTCAAGCTGTAGAGCAATGGGGGGGCCCGTATACTGTCCCAATTTCCCATCGAAAACCCCCGGAAATTCCTTGCATATGGCGTCCACATCCACTTGTAAGCTCATGTGGTTCACCCCGGTGATGGCTAGCCCCAGTGGTCCAAACCATGCCAATCCCAGTAAGCTAATGTAGGGGCCCTTGACCACAAGCAAGTCCAGTTGCCGCGTCCGCCCTCGGTATTGCACCCTGAAGGTCCCCACCCCCATTGTGGGGACCTTACGTTTCTGGAAGTCCCGGAGGGTGAATGGGGCCGGTCTGAGTTTGGGACCCCCAGTAGGGCACAGTTTCCTTAAGGTCCTTGCCGAGATTATGGATAGAGTTGAACCCGTGTCGAGCTCCATGCGGCATGGGGCCCCCTCTATCCGTACCTCTACATAAATTTTCTCTACGTTGGGGTGGGGCAACTGGTATACCTGGAAGTCCGTGAGCTCCGTTGAGTTGCCTTGGTGCGTTGGGCCCCGGGACCTGGGGCTCCTGGATTGGTCATCTGATGCCTGGTGCCGGGTGGGCCGAGCCCGACACACCCGGGCGATGTGTCCCAATTTTCTGCACTGCCTGCACTCTGCGTTGCGGAAACGACAGGTCCTCCTCTCGTGACTTTCTCCACAGCTTGCACAGTTCCCTCCTTCTCGTCGAGGCAGCTGTGGTATGTGGGCTGCTTGAGTGCGCTGCTGTACTCGGTGCACCTCCTCCCTGTCGGACCCTGAGTTGTTGGTGAGGTCTTCGTGGTGGACCCTCGGTTGGGACGGCTGGCTGGGCCGTGCCTCTTGCGTCGACCTCTCGGCAGCTTCCGTTGCCAGGGCCTCCTCCAGAGCGATCTGGAAAGTTAGGCTCTTCTTAGCGTAGAGGCGTCGTTGCAGCTTCTCATCCTTCAGGCCACCGACGAGGCGGTCACAAAGCATGTTCTCCAGCTCTGAGAAGTTGCAGAACCGGGCAGCTTGGCGGAGAGAGGTCACAAACCCAGTTATGGTTTCCCCAGGGGCTTGCCGCTTTGCGTAGAAGGCATTTCGACGAGCCACCACTGAGGGCTGTGGCGAAAAGTGCCCCTTCAGCTGTTCCATTATGGTTTTGTATGGAACAGTGGCGACGTCTTCAGGTGCAAGGAGAGCCCGGGCGATTTCAAACGTCTCCTCTCCGCAGACGCTGAAGAATATTGCCCTCTTCTTGGCGTCTTCTTCATCGGTGATCCCTTTGGCTTCTAGGAGGAAGGTGAAACGGGAGGCGTACGCTTCCCAGTCTCCAGATGCTGGGTTGAATGGTGAGAAGCTGCTGTCAGTTGCCATTCTGGGTTCCTTGGGTCCCGGAGCTGAAGCCTGGATACACGGTGCGAGGCAGCGGTGCGGCAGGTGGCGGTGCTGCGGTGCTGTGTGTGGCAGTCAGCTCAGCGGGATCCCACCTTCGTCGCCAGTGAAATATACTCAGAGTCGCAAAGTGATTTCATGCTCTTTATTCAGCTCATAGTGGTGAGGAGGAATGAATGAATGTCCCCTCAGAGTATCTGCTTTATATACATTATTTACACAATGGGCTAGGACCAATCAGACTGCTGCAGTTTGGATCCTATTCGACTCAGTACATAACAACTTCAATGCATAGCCAAGAATTACGTTTGGAGAATAAAATGTCTTGCATCAATTGGCTCATAACAGTAACATTGCCCACTGTCGTACAGAGAGTGTATGTTTGAATTGCAAACAGTGAAGAAGCCTTCCTGGTACAATCAAGTTTGGCGGTTGTGAGGCAACTGCTGGAAAAACGTGCACCCAAACTTGCATTGAAATCATTTGCATTTCTCTCTAAACTGTACATCTCTTTCCCTAACACACACATTTTTGTATACATACCTGA
This sequence comes from Podarcis melisellensis, assembly GCF_964234715.1. Taxonomy (NCBI): domain Eukaryota; kingdom Metazoa; phylum Chordata; class Lepidosauria; order Squamata; family Lacertidae; genus Podarcis; species Podarcis melisellensis. The sequence continues at coordinate 96,265,630 of NC_138537.1, forward strand.
GCCAATAACTTCATCACCAAATCTGGAGAAGTGTGCAGTCCAAAAGAAAACAGGGTTCCTATTTGTGCATTAGTCCAAATCAAGTCTGTGGGCTTAGAAGTTTGGGCAGAATCACATTCTCCCTCATCCCTGTTGTTCTGTAACGCAGCCAAACGCTGCCAGAACAGAGAGAAAGATCAGTAGAGGAAATAGGAAGCCATAATAATAATAATAATAATAATAATAATAATAATAATTTATTATTTATACCCCGCCCATCTGGCTGGGCCCCCCCAGCCACTCTGGGCGGCTTCCATAGAAACCAGGAAACACTAAAATATCATACATTAAAAACTTCCCTGAACAGGGCTGCCTTAAGATGTTTTCTGAATGTCAAGTAGTTGTTTATCGTTTTGACATCTGCTGGGAGGGCGTTCCACAGGGCGGGCGCCACTACCGAAAAGGCCCTCTGCCTGGTTCCCTGTAGCTTTGCTTCTCGCAATGAGGGAACCGCCAGAAGGCCCTCGGCACTGGACCTCAGCGTCCGGGCAGAACGATGGGGGTGGAGACGCTCCTTCAGGTATACTGGGCCGAGGCCGTTTAGGGCTTTAAAGGTCAACACCAACACTTTGAATTGTGCTCGGAAACGTACTGGGAGCCAATGTAGGTCTTTCAAGACCGGTGTTATGTGGTCTCGGCGGCCGCCCCCAGTCACCAGTCTAGCTGCCGCATAAGAGAAAACTGATTTTTAAATCACCAAGAAAATAAATAAACAAGTTAAATTTGGTGGTTGTGGGATGTGTGTGTGATTTTCCCCTGAATTGTCCTCACCAGGCACCTGCTTTCAGTGTTGCCTGTTTTGCAGCTGTGGTGGCACTGCTTCTGGGACTGTTTTCTTTACTGCAATGTCCCATTCTCAGTTCACTACATCCTCATGTGGCACCATGGCAAAGGAACTGCTTTGAAGGTTGTTGTTCTTACAATCCATCGGTACAAAATTTTTTATGAAATAAAATAAAGAGAGAAACATTTTTGATACCTACCACTAGCTTTGTTCCCACCCCCACCCCCAAATTCAAGCAACTTCGCTAACTGAGAAAGTCTTGTAATTACTGTAGAGATCACTGTCTTAGTTTATAGGGAATGTAGATTTCATTGGATGGCAGATTATATAGGTGTTACACAGAATAGAGCAGGACCTAGCACCTGATGCCTCTGCTGACCTGCAAATTCCTTGTAGATATTACTAAGTGCACAGTGCTAAATGTAGTACGTGATCTAAAAAGGCATATTAATGTCTAATGTTTTGTATATAATGTATTTGTACATAGTTGTAACCTGCTTTAAAACACCTAAAAGCTTATTTAAACAATCAAACAAACATCAGAAGACACAGGGCGGGAATCAGCTAATGAACCCTGTCATCAGAAGCTCTTGAGCAAGGACAACCACCTGTGTAATGGGGCTTTCCTTCCCTCTTCCCCATCCTGTATGCCCCTTTACCCCCTGAAATTGGCACTGGGAAGGGAAGGATTGGAAGAATCCTCAGAACAGGAGAGGAGGAATTGTTCCATCTGTCAAGCTGAATTGCTTACAAAGATGGTGTGCTTGTCATAGCACAAAACTGAATTTGTTGTTGTTGTTTAGTCATTTAGTCGTGTCCGACTCTTCATGACCCCATGGACCAGAGCACGCCAGGCATTCCTGTCTTGCACTGCCTCACGCAATTTGGTCAAACGCATGTTAGTAGCTTCAAGAACACTTTCCAACCATCTCATCCTCTGTCATCCCCTTCTCCTTGTGCCCTCCATCTTTCCCAACATCAGGGTCTTTTCCAGGAGTCTTCTCTTCTCATGAGGTGGCCAAAGTATTGGAGCCTCAGCTTCAAGATCTGTCCTTCTAGTGAGCACTCAGGGCTGATTTCCTTCAGAATGGAAAGGTTTGATCTTCTTGAATTCCATGGGACTCTCAAGAGTCTCCTCCAGCACCAGAATTCAAAAGCATCAATTCTTTGGTGATCAGCCTTCTTTATGGTCCAGCTCTCACTTCCATACATCACTAGTGGCAGCCTATGCTGGCAGTGTCATTTTTGCTGATTTTCTCAGAGATGGTTCAAAAACATCCAATTTCACTTTTTGAAATATGGCAATCCTAAATTATCTACCATATTGTTTACAACTAGGAATGAGGAACAATTTGTTCCATCTGCTTATAAAGGGAACTGACCCAATCTGAAACACTTAAACTATCCTGCAACTCCCAGTTGACTGCATATCACTCCAGATTTTGCAGTGCAGTTTCAGTGCACCAAAAGTGGTATTTCCTATCAACGTTTTGTTCAAGATGCATATTTTATGATGAATGCATTGAAATGAGTATATTTTGTGCAAAAAGAAAAAATGAACACAAAATGTGAACAATTTAAATGTGGTCTTTTGTGATTCCTTTAATAAAACTCCACACAAAATGGATGGAAAGGACCTGTGCTTGCATGAGCAAGCCTGAAATGGCACAGAATTCGGAAGCCTGGTCCATCTCTGATTGCAACAAATATATAAATGTTATGCGCTGAGGAACTGCAGTTGCATATATCTAAATGGCACTTTAATTTCTACTTCATGTTAATTAGAAAGCATCTAGAGGATGAAAATGAAACAGCAACTATATAAACCATTGTGCAAAATATTATTTCAGTCTGTGAGGAATATGTCATCTATCAGGCTATTCCATTTTGGACACATTATCTTCCTGTCTCTAGGCAGACATACTATTTCACAGGGGAATGCATAACATTAAAACTAGAACTAAAACTGCAATTTTGAGATTGCTTGATTACATACATATGGAAGAGGCCCTCTGAATTTCATATCAATCCATGCATAAATATAGCTACTGCATATATGTGATGTTAAGTAGATGAATTGGTTTCACACAGAGATATCCATTTCTTGATCATGCAAGGTAACCTCACACAGACATGCAGTACCTATTTTCTTGCCCCCAGATTAGAACTCTGATGTTTCCTTGAAAATCATGATTGGAGTATTGGAAAGGGAAACAGTTACCCACTAGGGGAGAGTGGTTATGTAAGCTTTCAGAATACTTAGAATTAGCCAAATTGACAGACATAATAAGACAAAACACAAAAAGTGAAGTAAAAAAAGAATGGGAGTGCCTAAATGAATACCTCAAAAGTCAAGGTTCGAGGACAGAAATCTGGCTGAGTCTGGAATAACCTTGTGAAGCGAAAGGATAAGAAAGAGGGATTTATATCTAGATGTTAGGATAGAGATGATAAGGAAAACAGGAAGACACAATGAGAGATAAAGGAGGTGCTATGGGATTGGTGGAAGTCAATGTTTGTTTTTCTTTTTAGTGTTTTTACTATTAACTTGTAAGATATTATATTATTAACTTGTAAGATGGATTTGGCTTTTGTTTTTGGTTTTTGTTGTTGCTTTTTTAGTTTTTCGAATGTTGGTTTTTTGTGTTGTGTATTGTTATTTTTCAATATTTTTCATGGTGTTGTTGTTGTGTGGAAAATACTAATAACATTTATTTAATAAAATAAAATTAAAAAAAGAAAATCATGATTGGGGAGAAGCATGGATAAGTGACTCCCTATAGTGGAATGTTTATGATGATTCTAGTTGTAGTTTCCAGGTAGGATTCCAGAAGACAATCTGGCAGACTTATCCATCTTTGTTATTGTCCTAGACTTTGGGATGAATAAATCATTTATCTTTTTATTTATAGGAATGTTTATAGATAGCTTCTTCCTAAAACATGCTGTTGGTGAGCAAAATATATAACAAGTACATTAAAACAATGCCCAAAATGTGTCAAATTTTTTCATTGTAGCAGTGTCGGTCACAGGCAAAACAATAATTCATTTGACAAGAGGGGCTACTGTGGCTTATCAGTTGAAGTGTGCTGAGTCTGTTCTTTAGGAAAAAGCAGAGGGGAATTAGATACTTCCACCAATCAGGTTGTCTTCTGATTACAGGATATTGTGGAAGATGCTTTGTTAGCCCCTCTCAGTATATTTTCATAATACATATATTATGGTGGTTCTAGCATGCACCGGCTAAACTGTTGCATTATCATCATTTAAGTCAGTTTGTATCCTGAAGTATGAAACCAAACTGGTCAAAAGTCTTCCTCTGGAAGCTTTTGCAAGTGGGGTGAAGGATATGAACTCCACCAAACCACTTGTTGTGTATGGTTTGAAATAATCCTACATACAAGTGAACGAGAGAAGTTAGCCATCCCTGTTATAGGCAGACCTGTGGCCAGAGTTTTATTGAAAGAAACTTAAGAGATCTTGCAGAAAAACCAGTGGAAGTATCTGCCCATTATGTCTTTCTTGCCTGTAACAAAAATATTAAAATGTAAAACCCAGGCAAGAGAAAGAAACAGAGAAATGAACACACCGCTAGCTTTTGTCTGCCACTCTTCATCACAACAGCTATCCTGTTGCTAATTTCTGTTGCCTGCTTTCCAATTCGTAAAACGAGAAATGACACAGCTCAGTCCTAACAGAGAGGACATAATCTCAGCCACAAGCTGACTCTCTAATCCTAGATTTATAGTCAATGGATAGGGTTATTAATTGGTGAAGCCTGCAGGTACAGGAAAACAGAGTAGCAGCTAATTCATGCTATGGGAACTATAAAGCCCTGACATGGAAAAGAAGTTCCAGGGCTGAGGTCTTGGTGTCTGGCCAGTTTAGTTTAGATGAAGCCTAAACTACCATCTGTAAAGGTAAAGGTAAAGGTACCCCTGCCCGTACGGGCCAGTCTTGACAGACTCTGGGGTTGTGCGCCCATCTCACTTAAGAGGCCGGGGGCCAGCGCTGTCCGGAGACACTTCCGGGTCACGTGGCCAGCGTGACAAAGCTGCATCTGGTGAGCCAGCGCAGCACACGGAAACGCCGTTTACCTTCCCGCCAGTAAGCGGTCCCTATTTATCTACTTGCACCTGGGGGTGCTTTCGAACTGCTAGGTTGGCAGGCGCTGGGACCGAGCAACAGGAGCGCACCCCGCCACAGGGATTCGAACCATCAACCTTTCGATCAGCAAGCCCTAGGCGTTGAGGCTTTAACCCACAGCGCTACCTGCGTCCCATATCATCTGTAGTACATACCATTGTCTGACTCCTGTTCCTGCAAACGAGACATATACCAGGCTTTCAGCTGTGTATATGGTACAGATGTTGGTCTGATGCCACATCATAATGCTCATTTAGGCCCCTTTGAACCAGCTAGCTGCATCTTTCATCTTGATGTGGTTGTGCATCCCAGCCCAGAGCTAACGGTTGCCTCAAGTGGATAGTTGCTCATGACAAGAGATGACTACAAGCCACTTTCATTGGACTGTATTTTTAAAAGCAAAGGCAGGCTAATTTTCATGTAAAACCCCACCTGGATTCCCCCTTCCCCTGGTTTGCTTATTCCTCTCTTTGTGCACCAAAATGCTTCCAAAATGTTGTTCCGAGAGCCAGTGTGGTGTAGTGGTTAAGAGCGGTAGTCTCGTAATCTGGGGAACCGGGTTCGCGTCTCCGCTCCTCCACCTGCAGCTGCTGGGTGACCTTGGGCTAGTCACACTTCTCTGAAGTCTCTCAGCCCCACTCACCTCACAGAGTTTGTTGTGGGGGAGGAAGGGAAAGGAGAATGTTAGCCGCTTTGAGACTCCTGAAGGGGAGTGAAAGGCGGGATATCAAATCCAAACTCCTCCTCCTCCTCCTCCTCTTCTTCTTCTTCTTCTTCTTCTTCTTCTTCTTCTTCTTCTTCTTCTTCTTCTTCTTCTTCGGCTAGCTTTCCATGCTATCCTTCAGCCCACTTGACCTTCTTCATCTGATGCGAAGCAATCACTTGAACTGAATATATATTGCATAGGGCCTGTAGAAGACTCCTTGGCTTATTGTCAGGAAGCCAGCCTGGGAGCTATGCATGCACGAGGCCAGCCCACATTGTCATGTATTCAATGGAGGGCCTTCTGGCTGTTCTCCCACTGCGAGAAGCCAACGATTACAACTACCCTGTGATGTTCAGATGTATACTTCTAATACATAGTTATAATGCATTAAATCCACATCGCTAGAGCTATCAGCTGCAGTCATTCATGCGCACCAGTGTGACTGTTGCTTAGCAACAGCAACTTACTACTACGGTGAGATCATGTGATCTGGAATTTAATCACTGGCAGGAAGTGTAGTAGATTCCATTTTAGGTCAGACAGGTTAATCTCTCAAATCCCAGTATTAATCCTCTTGCTGGCTGAAGCACATATGACACATATCTTTTTAACCCTTACCTTCATTGTATTGTTTTCCAATTCCCTCCCCGCTGTATTGTCTTTGGAAATGTGTGGGTGGGAGAAGTGCAGGACTTAGGACAGGCCTACCCATGAGGCAAGATGAGGCAACTGCTTCAGGCGACAGGATCCACAGGGGCAGCAGATCTGGCCTCCAAGGAATGCATCACCAGCTTCTGCTTCCTTTGCTGCGGGGGTAGCAGCAGCTTCAGCATACTCCTTGGAGGCTGGCTCTGTCCCCTTCTTCTGCCTCTCCAGCTGCCTCTTGGCGAATAGGAGGTTCTGCTGGTACCCTTCCCCCCTTGGTCCTGATGGAGATTTTCATTTACCCCTTCTTCCCTGGTGGGTGGTGGTGGGAGAGGCCATTTTGTGGTCCGCTTCAGGTGCCAGAATCTCTTGGGCTTGCACTGGCAGGACTTCTTTCTTTTTTTATGACTTGAGGGTACTCAATACATCTCATGTGTGCCATAGACATGGGAGATGAATGTTACTCTCAGATTATGGATGAAGATGAGGGTGGAAAAGGTGTTTCTCTCTGGGCAGTGCTTATCTAACACAAAAGCAAGAGCAGATTGGTTTTGCAGTATGTGTTAACTTAAAGCTACCACAGGTGTTTTTCATTTTGTATTAAGGGTGTTAAGGTGCCACACCTTACTTGTGTGGTAGTTGTCTTCTTGAACCTTTCAGTATTCAGATACTACCACTGAAATATTTGGAAGGAATTTTGTGCCAAAAGCAGAAGTTTCAATGGGATTAATTAAGTCAGAATGAATGTCACACTATATCTAAAATTTTGAAGAAGCAAAAGATTTATTTAATATGGTCTTTGAGTGTTTAGTTACAGGAGTTGCATTTTCTTTTCAGTCTTAAAATCAGAGATATCAGTTTTAGAGCTGGATTTAGAGCTTCATGGAGTTTTTCATTAGATGACAAATAACATGAGAGGAAATGTAAATCACACATCTGTGCAAAACACATAATCAGGAGTGGGTTATGTCTGCCCAAGTTGTTTATTTTATTTATCTAAATCCTTATCTGCACTGTTTGGGACAAAGCCAAACAATTATAAAATTACAGATAGGTAGCCGTGTTGGTCTGCCATAGTCAAAACAAAAAAAATTCCTTCCAGTAACACCTTAAAGACCAACTAAGTTAGTTCTTGGTATGAGCTATCTGAAGAAGTGTGCATGCACACGAAAGCTCATACCAAGAACTAACTTAGTTGGCCTTTAAGGTGCTACTGGAAGGATTTTTTTTGTTTTAATTATAAAATTGTGGTTACTGAGCAGGTGAGAAATTCATCAGCTGACATGAAGCAGTTATTGGGGGGATGAAGTAATCATACTGCTAATATATATATATATATATATATATATATATATATATATATATATATATATGCTTTCGTAGATTTTCACGGGTACAGGAATGCAGGTTTTGGTGTCCTCGGGTGTCTTCCCGTGTAAAAGTTGGGGTGTCTAGGCGACGTTTCGACGAGGTCTCACTCGTCATCTTCAGGCTGGTGCTTTCGGCTTCTTGTTACTGGAACAGAGCAGGATCTCAGTGTTTGAGTTCCTATAAATACTGTTGAGGGGGTGTGGTGTATGGCCTCCAATGTTCTGGGCAGAGAGGAAGTTCCCAGGCTAGTGTGCCTTTTCTTCTTTTGTTCCTTAATTACTTGAGGGATATCTTGAGTGATTTCTTGAGTGATATCCTGAGTACCACTTAGGTGGGTCATTAGGTGTGGATTAGTTGCTAAAGTCTTTGTGTCTTGACCTCTTGAACTTTGTGAAGAGTTTTTCTGAGAAGATGGCTGTACTGCACTTAGTTGTGCTCTGGCTTGGCTTCGTGTATAGGGGCGAGCTTTAACCCCAAGGATAAAATCCAGTTAGAAAACCAAGGGGTCTATGAAATACCCTGCAAAGTCTGCCCAGCCACGTACATTGGACAAACAAACAGATGAATAAATGCACGTATCGCAGAACACAAGAATGCCGTCAAAAAAGAAGAAAAAACTTCCTCTCTTTTCCAACACATGAAAGAAACAGGACACGAAATTAATTTTGCAGATTCCAAATTGCTCTTTAACATGGAACATCACCACAAGAGAATAATCATGGAAGCCATCGAGATAGAGAAACACCCTCACAACATGAACAAGCGTGACGACACATCCCGCTTGCCAGACATCTGGAAATTAGCCCTCCCCACAAAAACTGACACCAGATCCAGAGGCACACAGAACGCTATCACCAATCAACCACACCAGACCCAAACCCAGACCCTCTCCACAGATAAATTACAGACACCATCCAGTAGCCAAACCATGGTGGCACCTCCGGATGCTGCACCCCCCTGCAATCCCTACACAGATCTGGCTGACACAGGCCACAAAACCACAGCTCGCCCCTATACACGAAGCCAAGCCAGAGCACAACTAAGTGCAGTACAGCCATCTTCTCAGAAAAACTCTTCACAAAGTTCAAGAGGTCAAGACACAAAGACTTTAGCAACTAATCCACACCTAATGACCCACCTAAGTGGTACTCAGGATATCACTCAAGAAATCACTCAAGATATCCCTCAAGTAATTAAGGAACAAAAGAAGAAAAGGCACACTAGCCTGGGAACTTCCTCTCTGCCCAGAACATTGGAGGCCATACACCACACCCCCTCAACAGTATTTATAGGAACTCAAACACTGAGATCCTGCTCTGTTCCAGTAACAAGAAGCCGAAAGCACCAGCCTGAAGATGACGAGTGAGACCTCGTCGAAACGTCGCCTAGACACCCCAACTTTTACACGGGAAGACACCCGAGGACACCAAAACCTGCATATATATATATATATATATATATATATATATATATATATATATATATTTGCTTTCGTAGATTTTCACGGGTACAGGAATGCAGGTTTTGGTGTCCTCGGGTGTCTTCCCGTGTAAAAGTTGGGGTGTCTAGGCGACGTTTATATATATATATATTGCCCAGTAGTGCCTTAGAGATCAACTAAGTTTGTTCTTGGTATAACCTTTCATGTGCATGCACACTTCTTCAGATACATTGAAACGGAAGTCACCAGACCTTTATATATAGTGGAAGGGTGGGGTGGAGTTTTTCTCAGGCGGGTAGTAGGAGATGGGTGATTGACTCAATGGGTATGGTAAACCTGTTGACAACTGTTAATGACTGCAATTAGTCCTACAGGAGACAGGGATCTAATATCTCTATTAAGACCAGGTCTCTCCATAGTTTTCAGTTTAGTGATAAGTTGTAATTCAGCAGCTTCTCTTTCAAGTCTGTTTCTGAAATTCTTTTGTAATAAGACAGCTGCTTTGAAATCCTATATTAAGTGTCCTGGAGATTTGAAGTGTTCTCCTACTGGTTTCTTTATCTTGTGATTCCTGATGTCAGATATACCGTAGATTCCGGTGTATAAGGCGACTTTTGAACCCCGAAAAATCTTCTCTAAAGTCGGGGGTCGCCTTATACGCAGGGTATGGGTGGCGCGGAACAGAGCCCACCCCCTGCGGCAGTGGCAGCTCCGAAGGAGCAGCAGCCGGGGGCGGGCTCAGCTCCATGCCGGGTGGCTTTCTCCCAGCACGGAGCTGAGCGCACCCCTGTTGCTGCCCAGCGTATTGGGCAACTGGGCTTATAAGACAGCTGCCAATTGCAGCTGCCAGTTTGGGGGGGGTCGTCTAATACGCCCAGTCGCCTAATATGCCGGAATCTACAGTATGTCCATTTATCCTTTGTCATAGGGTTTGGCCTGTTTGTCCAATATAGAGAGCTGAAGGGCACTGCTGGCATTTGATGGCATACACAATGTTAGAAGATGGGCAATTAAATAGGCCTGAGATGATATGTTTCATGTTGTTGGGTCCAGTGATGGTGTTGTCTGGGTGTATGTGGCAGCAAAGTTGGCATCTGAGTTTATTGTAGGCTCTGGTACCAGTGTCCATGCTAAAGTAATCTGTAAAGTTTAAAAGGAGAATATGGATGTGATCAGCTGGGCTACTCTCCCCTTTAAAACATGTGAACAGGATGTTTGCACTATTCATGGTGTGATTCTATCTGGCTGTTTAATCTTTTTTTCATTCTCTCACAGATTAAAGAATGGCTTTGTTTAAACTGCCAGATGCAGAGAGCTTTAGGCGGTGATTTGGCTCCAGGTCCTGGCCCTGGACCACAGCCCTCCGCGCCCAAGCAAAAGATGCCTGCTCCGACTGCAGCAAGCAAACCGGTTTCCCAGCCACAGCAATCTACACAGAAGAAAGATGCTCCTCTAAAACCTGATGTTACCCAGTCACCTGAACACAAAAAGCCACCAACACAAATAAAGCAGCCAACCGTGCCCAGTTCTCCTCCTGCAAAACCAAAACTTCCCCCTGCTGAAACTCAGCCAACAGAACCGGCCCCCAAATCTGACCAGGCCAAGCAGCCATTGGTTGAAGACAAACAGAAGCAAGCTAGTACTCAGAAACCCACAAGCGATACTGTGCCTACACCACCATCAGATACCAAACAAGATTCACCTGGCCCGAAAGCTGCACTCGCTCAACAGAAAGTGGCACAGACTCCGAGATCGGAGCCTGCTAAGTCGTCTCAAGACACACCTCCGTCTGGAGATAAAACTGCTCCTCCAGATTCCAAAACGTCATCTCAAGTGTCTCGTCAGAAGTCAGATCCCAAACTCGTTCCTCAGCCTCAACCTGGGTTGGATCCTAAGGCTCAGAAGGTAGGCGAACCAGGTGAGGTGAAAGAAGACCCCAAGAAAAGGCAACCCCAGGCGGCTCCTAAGCCAGACACCAAACAGGCTCCCAAAGGGCAACAAGGCACCACGGGGCCCAAACCCACCCAGGCTCAGCCACAAGCTCAGCAACCTCCCAAAGCCCCAGAGCAATCTAGATTATTCAGTCTTAACATAGGAGGCATCACAGATCCTCCCAAACCACAGCCAACAACCCCTCAAGAAAGAGTCACCGGGAAGCTCTTTGGATTTGGTGCTTCCATTTTCAGCCAGGCTTCCAATTTAATCTCTACAGCAGGCCAGCCCGGAGCTCAACCACAGGGTCCTCCATCTGGGTCCCCCTCAAAGCAGCCGCCTCCTGCAGCACAGCCTCCTGCCCCACAAAAAGATACCCGTCAATCCCAGCCATCTCCCAAAGCAACACCTGTGAAGAAAGAAACAAGGCCTCCTGTGGCAGAAAAACCAGAGCCACCCAAAGCTGAAGGCGGCTCCACTGTTAAGGAAACAGACGCTGGGAAGAAGGCTTTGCCTGCCAAAGACATCAAGCCTCCAGCTGTTGAAGCTAAGCAAAGTGCCGAGGCACCAAAAACGAAGCCTCCTTCGCAGCCAGCGTCTTCTTGTCCTCTCTGTAAAACTGAGCTAAATGTTGGTTCTAAGGATCCTCCCAACTATAATACATGTACTGAATGCCATAACGTCGTGTGCAACCTCTGTGGATTTAACCCAATGCCGCACATAACTGAGGTAGGCAACATTTTATTTTGCATTAATATTTTTTGTGAACCACTGTTTTGTAAGCCTTGAATACGGAAGAACATTTGATCGGTCTTCCTGGGAGTAAGCGCCATTCAGTTCAGTGTAGAATGTTGCCAAGTAGGCATGCACTGTAAGTATATGGGTTTGCTAGCCATTCTTTTTGTGTGTTTGCCTTTTTATATAAAGTTTTTAATATCTATATGCGATTTCACTGTGAAGTTTGAACAGCTTCAAATGTGTAAATGCAGAGGAGAAAATGGCTACGCTTAGGGACTATATTATCTTCTATAATTTGCTCTGTGGATATTTCTGCCAGGCTAGGATGGCAAGAGTGTTTGCCTTAGATTCACTTACTGCAAGACTGGGTGACGGATGCCTGCAGTTTATTTACTTACTTGTCTGATGTCTTTCCAATTTCAGCATAGTGCTTGAAAAAGTGACATGTAGAACAGCTTCCTGTGTTTTCCCCCTTCTTGCATTTTGCATCTTACTTTTCATGTTTGGGAAATGTTGTAGATGGTAAGCAAAATACCGTCTTGTAAAATGAACTTCCTGCTTCCAACTGAGGAAGTTTTTTGTTTTTGTTTTTTAAGAATAAATTCGATACATCTTTCCTAGATTTTGAAGCTAAAAATGACTGGCTATTATTGGTAGAAGCCAATTTTAAAGTCCCCTTTTGGTCTTGCAGCCCCTTAACATTATCCTGTTTTTCTTCTGCTAATTCTGGTTTGATCTCTTTGGCTTTGTTATTGTCCTGGTTTGGGTTGACCATTGAGTATCTGAATATGTTTAATTTAAGTCTTGTGGGATTTGTTTTGCAGAACGTTGGTTGATCTTTGATTACATATGGTTTGGGATGGTTTGTAAAACACCCAAAGACTTTGGCACAGAAGCGTGTGAGCTCTGAGTTAGAAGATACTATGCCTTAAACGGTAGAGCATGTACCCTTTCTTTCATCAGCCAGTTTAGAGCCACTGTACCCATTACCTGGAAGCAAAGAAACAGGAACATCAGCTGACTGCACATCCTTCCGTAAGCCTAAGGCTGGCACATGAGAGAGAACAAAGATGTATTATTCTCACCAGTGAGATGTCATTGTCCATTTGTAGCAGGCAGGGAATCTTTTAAACTTGAAACAACCTCTATGAAGAGAACCAGAAAAAGATTCTGAGCTGATATAAAACACAAATGTTGATTTGCATGTCAGCTCAGAGCCTATTGTTTAATGGCTTCCATAGAAAATAAGAGGTTTTGGTTTCTGATTAACCCAGCCATCTGATTTATATTTACCTTAATGCCAGGTTGTCTAAAAAGTAAACAGCTGACGATTTAATAAATGAGAATTTATAGATTTCAAAGGCCCATAGGGTCATATGTACTCTGATGGATTATCATGAATCTTAGCCAATGTTCTTACCCAATGATTCGCCCAGCGGGGAGGAGCACTGTTTACTAACTCCTTAATTAGCCATCCTGTGGACTTGCAGTGAAGGTAGTTCTATTTTTAGTACACATGGAAGGAGAAAACACAGGAGCTGCAGATGCTCACAAATGAAGCACCACAGCAGTAACCATTTTGTGCAGTGATGCCAATGGAAACCTAAAGAATATTGACTTCGTGTGGTTTATACGTTGATTAATTTCAGTTTGGGGTTTGGAGGGTTGGGTTCCCTGCTGGGAAGATATTTGAACATGCATTCTAGTTGCGGCTGTTGTTGCTGATGACCGTGATGATAAGAATCATATTAGGGGGAAATTGCACAATAAAAACTAAAGGGGAAATCTAACTGTCAGTAGATTACAGGGATAGGAAAAATCTAACTTGCCTGTGACGGATTGGTGAGGAGATGTTTTATTCCTTAAAACAAAACCTAGCTAACAAAATGCCCCACAGACCATGGATGTAGTGCAGGGCGTGATCCAGAGGCGTCAAGGATTAGTTTAAAAGGATGCAATCTCAAGAACCAAATTTGAAATCTGTTGTGGGTTTCATTATTATTATTTTTTAAAGGCAGGTTTTTGTTCAGGCACCACTTCCCCTGCTTGTGACAAGGGACCCTTCCTCAGGCTTCCAGTGCAAGTAAAGAACCCAAGTCATAACTGACGTAAGTTGAGCTGGCACTGCTGTTAGCTGCTGGGTTCATGCTGTTGCCTTTAGGCCACAGAAGAAGCTGGAGTAGAGGCAGTGAGGCTATCATGATCACATATTTATGATTACATATTTATTTAAACCCCGCCTTATTCAGGGCGGCTTACAGGTAAAATGAGAACAGCAAAAACATTGGGGGAAAACTAATAATTAAAAAACAAGTAATCAGTACAATTGTTCATCTCCTTATCTATGATCTATTAAAAACAATCTGATTTTTATTTGCAGGCAGCCCCCCACTTACACGCATCCAGTTTTTGTGTAACCAAGTATCTGTGCATTGTGCTGAACCCAGAAGTGACCTGGAAACATCATAAAGATGTTCCTAAAACATCACTGAAAGCAGTGGCGTAGCGTGGCTTGTCAGCACCCGGGGCAAGGCAAGTAATTTGTGCCCCCTAACCCGTGGATTTGCGCCCCCTAACCCTAACCCCCAGATGTTGCGCCCGGTGCGGCCGACCCCCCCTGCACCCCCCACGCTACGCCCCTGACTGAAAGGGCAGAATGGCGGCGAGGCAGGATGTTTGCAGGCTTTTTCAATGGGTTTCAATTATATGTGATTTTTCTGACTTGTGCAGTGCCTCAGAACATAACCCCCGTGTAAACAGTGTGCAGCCTGTATCCCATCTGCCATGGATGTTTTAGTAGAGATTCCTGCATTGCAGAGGTTTCCTCCCAACTCTAGAATCCTACAATTCTCTGATTCTATGATGTTATATGAACTGTTTTGAAAGGTGCATTCTTGTGCAAGTGTGCTGCTTATTTAGTAATTAGGAACTGGCTGTTCACTTTCAGAAATTTCACTTTCAAATGGGAAAATGTGCTCTCCTCAGAGTGAAAACACAATTTAGTCCAAAACTAATGTGAATTTCAGTGACCTGTGTCACAGGGCCACTTGGATTACAATCAAGCCAAATGAAAGGAAGTTGTCTTTGTTCTGACTTGGATAGGCAGATGGCAAAGTCACAGTGGGCTGCCTTGTTTGCCTTGTGAAATCGTTATAGTGGTGTAGTGGACTTGGAAAGGGGACATCGAGACTTGGTGCTCAGCTGTGAAGCTGGCTTGGTTCCTTTGGGCAACTCATCACCTCCTGGAATTTTGAAGGGAGAGGCGGCTGATTTGGTACAGGCAGACTTGTCTCATTGTGTATAGGAGTTATTTGCCCATCTGAGATCTGCTTTGAGATCTCAGATCGGCAAATGATGAGTGTATTTGAAAGAAGGGAATCTTGGACTTTTGACTTGGAAGAAAAATATTATTAACACCATTTTGTTCTGGCACTGTTACGTAAGAAATATAATCTTTGGAATTGTCTGTGTAGCTCCGCCATCTGTCTGGGGAACACTGTTCTTATTGTTGTGTAGGGGGTAAGGTTTTCCTAAAGACATCCAGTTATTACGGGCTTGAAGTATTATTGAAGTATTATTGGGCTTGAAGGTAAAGGACACCTGACAGTTAAGTCCAGTTGCGAACAACTCTGGGGTTGCGGCGCTCATCTCACTTTACTGGCCGAGGGAGCCGACGTTTGTCTGCAGACAGTTTTTCCAGCTCATGTGGCCAGCATGACTAAGCCACTTCTGTAGAAACCAGAGCAGCACATGGAAACGCCGTTTACTTTCCCACTGGAGCTGTACCTATTTATCTACTTGCACTTTTTGATGTGCTTAAGCTGCTAGGTTGGCAGGAGCTGGGACCAAGCAATGGGAGCTCACCCCGTCGCGGGGATTCGAACTGCCGACCTTCCGAGGCCCTAGGCTCAGTGGTTTAGACCACAGTGCTACCCACGTCCCCTATTGATCAATTCACAGGGTTTTTCTTTTTAAAAAAACAAAAACAACCCTCAAATATACTATTGAAGTACATTGCTTTCTAGTAAAAAAAAAAGTTATGGTAATCATTAATCACATTTTAAAGGTTGAGTTAGATGTGGCTGTTGTATTCTCTAGTCTTTTTAGGTCAGGACTCAGTGCACCATATGCTGGTCTTCTGTTTTAGTTTTGTTTAGTTCCTGGCACTGTGTGTGTCTTTTTAATGCAGCTATTTGTTTGGAATTAATCTAGTTATTGTGCCAAAGGAAAGGATAAACTGAATGTATAAGGCACGTTTAAAGAAATAAATCGGGAAAAAGGATTACAGAATTTAAAAGATTTCCTGGTTCAAATTCCTCTTTGGAATCAGTGAAAATAGTTAAACTGAGACCTGATCTCAAAGATGTAAGCACTCTTATACCATGAAAAGTATTTTTTGCTGCTGGCCCCAATATCGAAGGGAGGAGAATCTCTGTTCAACAAGAATCCCTTCATCTTCATCAGAGCCCTTGCAAACACACAGCTAAGAGCCAAACTGCACATAATTTGTCAGATCTGGGACTGGAATTCCAAGCATATTCTCCTTGTCCTTAAAAGCAGACCAGTAGAGGGAAATGTATTGGAATCATGACTTCTACCTTTTCTCTATGCTGATCCTACAGTGTGAATCATCTTAAAACGCCACCACTGTTACCGGTCACAGAAGGGAAAGCATGCAAGACTTTATGCTTTTCCTTCTCCAGCTAGCAGGGTGTTTGTGTGGATGTATTTCATATTGGAGACTGGGCACAGTATGGAAGTGTTACCCCTCCCTCTGCATCAGTCCCCACTGTTCTCCCCAGTTGGTTTTAGAAGAAGAAAAATATATATTGGAGATGCAATCACAGCTCTCCCACATAACACATAGGCTAAATCACACTGTACGTCTCCCAGCCCACCAGTCTGGCCTGTTTTGTGGAAAGGCGCAATTTCATGCATCTTCTCCCAGTGCGCTGGCCCTGCCTCCACTAAACCACACTTGCCTTACAAGTGACTCACCTGTGCTGCCCCAGTTTTCCCGTATCTGCTAAGTGGTATTGACACCACATCTGGCAAGCCAGCACTGCTCTGTTGTCCACTGGGAGAGCCGCTTCTGACATACATGAAGGAACAGAATGCCTGTATGCTACCTACATGCGCACAGTTCAGCGTGAATAGGCAAACACTAAGTAGTTGATATCCTTTTATATATATAGGAAAGCCAACCAAGTGATTTTCACATGGGGAATCAATAAGTTTTTAGAAAATGAGAGAGAATTCTCTTTGAAAGAGCTCTAGCCTCCACCCAGGACTGTAAATCCCCAAAGTTTAGTTTAGTTTTTTTTGCAAGGAAGCTATGGCAGCTAAATCAGTTTAGGTCTGTAGTGTAGATGCAGCCTTCATTCTCCTTGCCAGTTCTGCTTCAACCTAAAATACTTGCCATGATAAGCTGTCAGCTTCTGAGGGAGATAATGAAAGGACTGTTTAAAAACAAATAGTCATTAAAAGGTGGAAAAAGCAACATCAGATACTTGCAGGTGCTGCAGTATATCTGACAGACATCTCAATCACATGCTCATTAACACTGTAATATGCATTGTCATGAATAATGACAGACAAATTGACTAAAATGCAGACTGCCTGAAGGACCATCTTCTATGTATGGAAAACAAATACAGCTTCAGATAAATGATAACACAATCTGACATGAAGATAAAGCTGAATCTGACAATTCCTATGTTTAATGAAGTCAAAGGGGGCTGCATGTTTATTGAATTAGACAGAACAATGGTGTCAAAAGAATACCCTGCAGAAAACCAGTGTCGTACTACTGTTTAAGCAGAAGACTGAGTGCTGTTGTGTCCCTGCTTAGGGTCAAACTAAGGGCCAGACCAGATGCTTTAGCCTGCGTGGCCTATCTCATGCAGGGGAGCGAGCGCATGCAGTTCCTGCCTGTCCCCTCAACGCACCAGCTCCGCATTAAAAAGTAAGGGTACCCCTGACCATTAGGTCCAGTCGCGGATGACTCTGGGGTTGCGTGCTCATCTCACGCTATAGGCTGAGGGAGCCGGTGTTTGTCTGCAGACAGCTTCTGGGTCTTTAAAGCCCTATACGGCCTAGGACCCTCGTACCTACGGGACCACCTCTCCTGGTATGTCCCACAGAGAAATTTACGGTCTGCAAATGAAAACATCCTGAAGATCCCAGGCCACAGAGAGGTTAGGCTGGCCTCAACTAGAGCCAGGGCTTTCTCGGCCGCGGCTCCAATCTGGTGGAACGCTCTGTCACAAGAGACTAGGGCCCTGCGGGACCTGACATCTTTCCGCAGGGCCTGCAAGACAGAGCTGTTCCACCAGGCCTTTGGTCAAGGTGCAGCCTGATCCCCTCCTCTGGCGATCTGCACAGAATTTTGCTTAATGGTTGCCATCAATTTGATTTAAATTTGATTTTAATTAATTTTATAATGAATGTTTTTAGAATGTTGGATTATTTTGATTGTTGTTAGCCGCCCTGAGGCCAGCTTCAGCTGGGGATGGCAGGATATAAATAAAATTTATTATTATTATTATTATTAATTATTATTATTATTATGTGACCAGAATGACTTAAGCCGCTTCTGGCAAACCAGAGTAGTGCATGGAAATGCCGTTTACCTTCCTGCCGGAGCAGTACCTATTCATCTCCTTGCCCTTTTTGGCGTGCTTTCAAACTGCTAGGTGGGCAGGAGCTGGGATCAAACAATGGGAGCTCACCCCCGACATGGGGATTCAAACCGCCAACCTTCCAATCAGCAAGCCCTAGGCTCTGTGGTTTAGACCACAGCGCCACCCGCATCCGCATTACATGTGTTCAATAGCTCTCTGACATGTGTAATGTCACACTTTTTCCTAAATAAGTGCTGTACAAGTCCTAGCGTGAGGAAAACAACAAGTTTACCAATTTGCAGTCCTTCCAAGTAAAAATGGTACCAGTCACCACTGCTTAAGAGTAGGTTGCATGCTTAAAGCCATGTTCACACATTCACTCGATGGCTCTTGTGAAAGAAAGAGTCTTTGTAGGTTTTAGAAAAACACTGATTTCCTGTCACCCACCACATAATACTTTTCAGAGAAGTCCATTTATATATTCATTCATCAAGTGTTGAGTGAGCAAGGGCCGAGGGATTAAGGGATACTGGTGTGAACAGATCCTGCTACACCACACATATGGCAGTGGATGTGGTACATGCACCTCATTGACCCATTAGCTGTGCTTTCTCTGTTATTAAAAATCAAGTTAGGATGCCAGACTAGACAACAGTATAGTGATATCCCTTCTTTCCCCTGATTGCAGAGGGAGAAGAGCAAGTGAAACTGAAAGCTTTGATTGGCCCTGTAAGAAAGCTGCCGGTGGCTTTTATATACAGTACTGGAGTCAAAGTGTCCCTTGGATTTCACATTATGTATATATGGACTTCTGTCTGGAAATCATAATGTTGTGTTCCGGCGGGGTGCACCTTTCTTGTTTTGAGGAAGTCAATCTGTTCACATGCTCCCCCGTACCCGGACCACTGAACCAAGTCTGAACTGTGTTTACATAAGATAGCATACAAACATGACTTAGTTGGTGGCTGACAGGTGTTTTTTGTTACACCCTTTAAATCAAATCTAATCAATGCCAGTTTTCCTTTATAAATAGCTTTTCAAATGCCTGCCAGTTTCTTTACAGCTCTTTCAGTCTCTTTGACGAACGTTGTCTCATCTTTTGCACCTAATGACTAGCTTGATTCAGAAATTTGGAAATATGTCCATTTTCTTTTCTCACCACACTTGTTATGCTGCCAGTCTTTCTATCACTCTGTTTACTTCTTAAGGATTGCGCTCTGCTCTGTGTGTTTGTGTTGTTAAAAATATATATATTGAAAAGTAGCAAGGATTTAGGAAACATAATTGCTCTTTCAACCATGCAGTTGATAATTTATGACCAGATGAGTGTATTCCTTCACCTGTTTTCATGGGGGTGCCCAGTATTATTACCAAGTAATGGTAATAATACTTTACCAACATAGAATATAGTGAGAGACAATTCCAAGAGCTCCAGTGCTGAAAATCTAATATACATCTAATCTAATTATAATATAACACTTGTTAAAACAATCCTGTATAACAAAGGGATTCCTTTCTCTGTGTTTGTCAGTGCTTCTGCACTGCACTGTAAAGTAATGTGAAGATAATTGGAATAATATTTGGGAACCTAGCCTCTCACCCCCAATAGGGACACAAACAGAAAGTTCATCTTCCTGTGCTGTGATGACAAATGCTTAGATCATAATCTCTAATTCATTTAGTAGAAAAGGTAACAGAGCATGGCTGGGAAAACAATTGTTTGGAAGTATGGAAGATGCAGTCTAGCATCATCATGTTGGTTAGAGCGTGGTGCTCAAAAGAGCATGGTGCCGATAACCTCAAGGGTGCAGGTTCCATCCCCACATGGGACAGCTGCCTATTCCTGCATTGCAAGGGGTTGGCAACGTGTGGTCCGTGGGCTGGATGCAGCCCACAAAGACTGTTTTACCGGCCCACGAGCTGCCCCTGAACTGAGCTGCCCGCTCGGTAAGTCCCCTGCGCACTGCGCTAAACCGGGGCGGTGCAGGGACTTGCCGAGCAATGCCGGAAATCGCGTCTGCGCATGTTCAGATGCTGAAAATCGCTTCTGTGCAGGCTTGAGTTTTGGCATCTGGGCATGCGCAGAAGCGATTTCTGGTGCCGCAGACATGCGCAGACGCGATTTCCGGCATCACACTGCGCAAGTCCGGCCCACAGACGATCTCTGTGGGAGTGATCTGGCCCACGGCCGGTAAACCTTGCCGACCGCTGCACTACATGACCCTCAGGGTCCCTTCCAGCTCTATAATTCTATGATTCTAAGTGATGTTAACCACACATGTTATTTTTCACATATACAGAATACAGTCATACCTCATGTTACGTCTGTTTCATGTTACGTTCTTTCAGCTTACGTCCCATAGTGACCTGGAAGTACCGGAAAGGGTTACTTCCGGGTTTCGCCGCTCGCGCATGCGCAGAAGTGTGAAATGATGTCACGTGCATGCGCAGAAACAACGAATCGCAACCTGCGTATGCGCAGACACACCGCTACAGGTTGCGCTCTTTTCATGTTGCAAACAGGCCTCCAGAATGGATCCCGATCGCAACCAGAGGTTCCACTGTAAACGTTTTCAGGCTTTTCACAGAGTCATAGTGTGCTGTGGGAACAAGACCAAACCCAAGTTCTTGTCTGAGGATTCCTTTTTAAGAGTCTACGTTCACAAGGGAAGGGTTTGTCTTAGAAGAGGGAGAGGATGGGGTTGCCATGGATATCTCAAAAAGGATATAATGGATCTGGAAATGTTCAGGAAAGGGCAAGCAAAATAATCAAAGGGATGGAGCAACATTTGGGACCTTACAGACAATACAAGGAAGAGATGAGCTTAATCCTTTTCTGCTGATGGTTAAACATGTCATTCCAAGCATTATAATGTTTATTATTATTCTTAGTTTATTGGCCCCTTTTATATAGGCCACTGTTGTGTGTTACAGTTTGTGGCACTTCTGTGGGAAATGCAGTTTGCGTCTTCTGTAGCAGTTGTCTCACAGAGGTTGAATGAGAATGCTCTAAAGAGACAGTTGGGTTTGTCTGCCTGCTGTTGGTTTTCATCACTGGAATTGTGGGTGGTCTTTGAAAGCTACAGTCTACAGGCTGCAATGGGAAAAACAGAGACCTTTCAGCAGATCCATTATAAGGTCAGTACAATACCTCAGAATGTTAGCTGGAAAATATCTGGTAGTTCATTTTTTCCATATCTGTAGCAGCTTGTGGCTAGCCTCTCTCTGTCTTTCAGCCGCTCAGTCTTGCAGTTTCAATAATTTGATCATTCTGAATTACCTTACAAATGTGCAGATTTAAAGATAATATATGTGAAGCACTATTAACACTCATAAGGTGCTATGGAGCTAATGTGGATGCTCAGTCCTGCTTTGAACTTCTTGATCTAGTGATTTGCAGAACTTGTGATGAGGATTTCCACCTGTCAACACACACTTATTTATAGACTTCTTCAACTAATGGATGCTGCTGAATCACGAGGAGAGTGGTTAACCTCCCTCCATTCTATTTTTCTCTGTCTTGGCAGTTTTACTTCATCATCAAATTTTTTAAAAAATGGATTCATATACCCCCTTGCAATTTAATGTTGCAGGAGAGGGCTTCCTCTTTGACACAGTAATCACTATTTAAAAAAAGAAAAAAGAAATCTGTTTGTTGAGTAACTGTCCAAAACTACAGTATCATTTCAAGTGTCTCTGAGTATTAGATATCAAGTTCTCTACATGTTGTTGGCTCTCTTGATTTCAGCCTCAGCAAATCTCAAGCATTACTTGACTCCATCTCCAGAGTTCGTACAGAGGTTTAAGACATGGAATTAGGGAGGCTTGGAAGTGGGGTCAACCAAGGAAAATTTTCTTGGGAAAGACTTCTTCCCAGTGGCGTAGCGTGGGGGGTGCAGGGGGGGCCGGCCGCACCGGGCACAACATCTGGGGGTTAGGGGGCGCAAATCCACGGGTTAGGGGCCGCAAATTACTTGCCTTGCCCCGGGTGCTGACAACCCACGCTACGCCACTGCTTCTTCCCCACTATGGGGCATGTGTAATATATATATTATTATATAATACACACACACATACACACACACACAGAGAGAGAGAGAGAGAGAGAGAGAGAGAGAGAGAGAGAGAGACCATGAAATACTTTTCTCACAACAAACAACAAGGTAATATTATCTAATATTATCAGTATTCACTGATAATATTAGAAACAATAATAAAAATGAAGTAATGAGCTATTTATTTAAAAAAGTCTGTGGTTTTTTTCAGAAAATCCTAAAAAAACCACTTTTGTTTAAAACTAGTATTTAGACCTTGAATGATAATCAGTTAATTGAATTGAATAATAAGTGCCCCTCAAGTAATATGTGCAAATATGTCAAATTCCCAAAAGGATCTCCTGGAGAGATGGTCTCTGCCTTTGGCTCCTGCAGAAAGCAGTGATCCACTGGATATATAAGGGGTGAGAAAATCTTTAAGGGTTCAGGGTCCCTAATTGGCAGCCAGTAGTTTTTGAAGCATTAGTGCGTTAAGCAATACAAAAAATGAGAGAACATGGGGTTATATCATAAATAGAAATTACAACACTAAGATAAATTAGTATAAAATCCAACACTTCAATATTGTAAGTAAGCAAATAAATATATATCACATGATTAAATCTGTCACATGGGAAAAACTTTTATATTTACCAATCTCCAATTCATATCTAATTTGATAAAAGATGTTGTAAAATTACAGTGGAGTGTTCTGCTTAAAGGCAAGGGTGCTATAATTGATAGCTGTGAGTTTAACAATATGTGTGCATTTCTCTGGAGTCAGAGAAGGAAAATGAAACAATGGGGAAGATTTAAACCTTCCTCTATATTGAGAGTTGGAGCAAAGTTGATTCCTTCTCTGAAGCAATGCTAATGGTCCATCTTCTCTGTTAGATCTCTTCTGGAATGGGCTTTTATTTCTGTAATCTGCTGCCTCATCAAGTTAATAGGCCTAATTTCCTTCTGATTTTTAGGAACCAAGTCAAAGACATTTGAAATGCATTGCGCTACTGTTATCATTTTAGATTCTGATTCACATACATTATTCTTTAAGCCATTATTTTACTGTTTTTACCTTGAAGCTATTTGAAAGTTGAGAATACATATGAGAATGAAATGAATAAATATTTATTCATTCTTTCCTCTACTTTTCAAACATACAGCAAAGAGCTGCTGCTGCTGCTGTCATGGTATACAATGAACCTGATATGATTTGGAACAGAAAAATGCAATCTGAGCAAGCATGCCTCAGCAAAATTTGAAATGATTCAATCAGGTTCTTTTATCAGAGTTTATGTACTTGTATAGCTATTGAAGTCTTAGAAAATTCTATTTAGTTTGCTAATTCATCCAGTGACAGCCACACATGTGCTTGTGAAATGAATGCAGGCGGCTTCGCTAACATTTACAGTTAGCTTAAATCGTTCTGCCTGCAAAGCTCCCTTTGCCTTTAACAACTGCACCAGAATCTGATTTTCAACAGGTGAACCTTTTCTGGAAGATTTCCACCTGCTGAATTGCTTGGCACCTAGCTGTTGAAGGAATAGACAACCTGCCAGAAAACATTAGCATCCTTATTTATAGTTTGAGCGTCTTGAAAGGGCCACTTGGAGTCTTCTTCAGCCACTGGGGACTTCCCATTAATCTGATGTCTTCTGAGGTGATTGAGAAATCAGAAACTATGGAAGAAAACTCCACAGCAGAACACTTGCTTTGCACAAAGGAGGTTCTGGGTTCAAAACCGGTGGTGGAGATGAACAAGTGACATTAAAGACTTTTGGCAGAGATCCTGGAGGACAGTTTCTAGTAGAATAGACATTTCTAGACTAGGTGAACAATTAGGCACATTCCTCTGGTCCTATGATAACTGAAAACTTATGCCAGAGTAGTCTCTACATTTAACCTCTTTCTTTGGCTGCACAGTCTTTCTTGTTCACTTTTGGTCAGTTGCTCTTTCCCCCAACTTTCTTATATAAAAAGGTAAAGAGACCCCTGACCATTAGGTCCAGTTGTGACCGACTCTGGGATTGCAGCGCTCATCTCACTTTATTGGCCGAGGGAGCCGGCGTACAGCTTCCAGGTCATGTGGACAGCATGACTAAGCCGCTTCTGGCGAACCAGAGCAGCACATGGAAACGGCGTTTACCTTTCTGCCGGAGCGGTACCTATTTATTACATTTTGCATATTATAATTGCTGGCTGTTCTTGATATTAAACAATACAATACATTTGGCATATAATTTAAAATGTTATTATAATGTTGCTCATTTGGTTAATCGTATTTTAACTGTTTTTTATATTTTTAAACCATCTTAGGAAGGTTTTTGAACTATATGGGGCACAAAGATGTTTTAATCAAATACATTATGGCTCCCCTTTATCACCTACACAGCCCAACAACACAACAACATGAACCCACCGGCAGCATACAATTCAATATGGCTAACGTAACCCAACAACAACACCTCTCACACATGCAAAAATCCCACTGTAGCCAACCAAAGGAATTCAATAATACCTTAGGCCTCATACCCCAACCTCTCTTACCACCAATGAAACATAACAAGCGAATAGAAGGAGTACATACCCAAATGACGTTGACACAAAAACCCCATGCATACACTACGCAAAAGAACATAAGCTTCCCCCCCCCCCTTCTTCCAAACCCTATACAGTCAAACCTCCGTTTTCAAACATCTTGGCTGCCGAACGTTTTGGAAGCCAAATGCCGAAAACCTGAGAGAGAATGCTTCCTTTTTCAAACGTGCCTTGGAAGTTGAACGGCTTTTCATTTTCCCCCCATTGACTTTGCAGCCAGCCCTTTGATCCTCGGTTTTCAATCATTTCAGAAGTCGAACGGACTTCCAGAATGGATTACGTTGGAAAACCAAGGTTCCACTGTACTGCATATAACACCAATGTCTTACAACAAATGTAACTGATCTGTAGAAAACACAACCTGAAGGAAGAGACGATGCATGTGCTTTTGTAAACCAGGAAAATCTTTTATTACATTTTAAGTCCTGCTACCCATGTCTGCTGTGTAGGGACCATCAATACAAGTGCCCAACTTGTTCATTCAGTTTCTTTCACTTGAGTGCCTACCACAGTGCAACTGAATTCTCTCTCTCTCTCTCTCTCTCTCTCTCTCTCTCTCTCTCTCTGTCTCTCTCTGTGTGTGTGTGTGTGTGTGTGTGTGTGTGTGTGTGTGTGTAAGTGTTGTGCTACTATTGTATAGGGGCTTCATCTGCAATCCTTTTAATGTGGGATTCAGTTAAATATTGAGAACATTTTCTTTCTCTTTGCTGGCTGATACAGTGCAGAGAATGTTCAGCCAATGGGAGGGCAGTACGTTTGTCTGTTGCTTTTGCAATCTGGCTCTTTACATTATACCCCAGTACTCTGCCTACCTCCTAGTGTTTTTTGGTTTGAGGTTTTGCAGAAAGATTGGTCTACATGGAATTAGTAAATTATTATTATTTATTAATTTGTATATGGCCCTTCATCCAAAGATCACTGGGTGGTTCACAATGTTAAAAAAAATAATATATAAAATACATAATAAAAAATAAACAACAGCAAACCCGACCAAACCAAACCAAAAACATCCCACCCACAGAAAGGGATACTTGGGGTAAAGCTTGTGTCCTCTAGGCTGGCTTCATCTGTAACATGTTTCCATCAGAAATTAAGAACTATCTCTAACATTTGTAACTAGCAGAAACACTAGGTGCTGGTGTTTCAAGAGCTGAAATCACCCAAGATGAACTCTGTCTCATTTTGTTCTGGCTGTTTATCTATATTATACCACGGACTAATGAACAATTACAGAATTATGCATTGAATGACCAATTCTTGTCACATCAAAGGATTTGAAGCCTGCCAAACTGAGTTAGGATGGAAAATGTAGCCACCAAATTTTTATGTGAAATGTAAGTTGCTGACTAATGCAAGTGGGTATCGTAAGATGTTTTCACACATTGCAGCTTGAAAGGTCAGTAATCAGAATGAAACTGCAAATGAGGCCTCTCCCAGGACATTATTACTGTACTAATGGGCTAATAAAGGCCTGTGTTAGAACTGAGATGAAGTTACTGAAAGAAAAGCAGTTACTAAAACACACTATTCATGAGAAACCACACATTAGAGCTGAGATGTATTATCTTCTTTACTGGGGGAAAGTAAATTGAGAAAATTAGTTGCTGTAGAGATGTAGGAGAACTGGATACTTGGCTTCAACCATTGCTCATTGGACTTTTCAGATGGACTCTGGATAAATTGTAAGTTAAGCTTGAGTGCATATATACAAACTTCTCTCTCTCTTTGTGAGGTGTCTTAAATCCTGATCTTGTGAGATTTTCTAATATTTGCTATACCCCATCAGAACTAGTGTTGGAATCAAATGCTTTTCTTTTTTGAAAAGAAAAAGTGAGTCAGCTTTTGAAATTCTAGGACTCATGACTGATAAAAGTGTGCCACCCTATGTTACATTTTCTGTCATCAGACACAGTTCTGGGTAAATTACATGGACTTTGGAGGTTAAAGAAGGAAGATATGCCCCCCCAAAAAACTTTGAAAAGGAATAGTGACCTTTCAGAGACTTTTGGAATAACAAATTAACATGAAATAGTGATTTTTTTAAAAATGTAATTGAAAAGAAGAAAGACAGTAGAGTATTCTTTTCTGATTGCTTTGTCTATGTTTTGTTTTGCACCGTCTTGTTAGTTGTTCGTCATGTCAGGTATTCGTTTAAATATTGATTTGACTGATTGTATTTCATTGTCGCTTTCCATTCAGATGAGTCCCAGAGCTGCTTACAAATTAAACAACAGCAACAGCAACATAGTTACATCACGATTTACATAATACACTTAACACGTCATCAATAAAACCAGTATACTTCACCACAATTGATCATACGAACAAAAGCAGAATCTAAAAAGCAGGCAGAACATTATTCCATTCTTCCTCGTAGCTCAGTTATCGTTCTCTCTGAACAATCCTTCAAAATCCACAGCCAGCATACAAGAAGACCCTGATCCATTCCATTCCAGTGGTCAACCCATAAATCACTGCTTTTTGTTAGAGGTTTATATATATTTCAGCCAGAATTTATAAGGAATGCATACAATCCTGCTGAATCTCAGTTAACAGCATCAAGTGCTTTACCTTCCAAAGGAGTTGCTCTCTTACCTTGTTACAGCAAAAACAAGAGTCTTGTGGTAGCTTAAAATTATTTCGTGGAAGATCTGCACATTGGCCATTCACATCATCAGTAACTGGTGACCACACAATCATCTTAGGTTTGCTTTGTTAATTAATTCCTGTACTTGGAGAAGAAACCATTTCTTGATTCGGGCCTAAACCATCAGACCTCCTGAGAAGGACTCATTCTGCAGTTTTTCACTGGAGTTTTCTTTTTAAAGTCGGTTGCTGAAGAATAGCAACTTTTAAAAACATAGTACTTCTATTTTTGGTACTAAATATCTAGGCAAAGGTTTATTTTAATATGTACCGTACTTCTTTTCAGCTCAACTATGTACAAAAGGGTTTTTGCAAAGTATCAAGTTGACATCCCCTATCAAGGATGGTAATTCTGGTAATAGTTAGCAGCTAAAAACGTAAGAAATGTTGATGCTCTGATGCCCCTAACCCTAATCTATTACTCTCTAGAGAAGCTTGCACATTTTTCTATACAGAAATCTTACAGTTTCTGTCAACAGCTTTCTCCCCTCTCCATTGCAATTGTTCTAGAGCTTCTTCCCACACACTGACAACAGCCTGTTCCTCCTACAAACCTGTTCTTTTCAGAGCTACCACCTACCCCCCCACCCCTTATATTATTATTTTTCTACTGTAGTTGGAATGCAGCTAATTTCTGTGATAACTGCATTGCAAAACATAGGCTGAGTAAAATATACACTGAAATAGCAGTTGCTGCCACTCTTTTGTCCTTCATGGTGAGACTGGATTGCTCCCATCTGGATTGCTCCCATCTTGGCAGTTGAATTGGCAGATGTATTTACCAGCAATTCCAACACAGCCTTACTCCCAACCCTATGCCTCTGGCAGCCTGTCTGCCATAAATATGTACAGATAACACACACACACAGTCCATAGATGAATGTAACCAATTAATTCTTTAGCCTCCCATTTTAAACATGGAAAATTGATTTAAAGAAGATGCAAAACTGCTACAGGGGAGAAGGAATGCAAGTGATGTTGGAGTAGCTTCCTCACCAATTGGGCTTATTGGAAGGCTAGAACGATGTTTCCCAAACTTAAAATACTGTAATCGTGTACCCCTTTTGAGAGTTTAGTCTTCTTCCTGGGCGAAGATAATTTGGGGGTAAAATTAAAACTAGTGCTTCAAATTCTGGTAGTATTAACAGCTGTTATATTTTGCCAGGTTTTAATTAGTAGATACCAATTAGTAGATAGGAACCAATTTACTCCTCTGCTGTGACAGTGAGTATATTAATTGCCTTTTGGAGCTTTTCCTGTGACATGTGACATCAGAAACAAATTGCTGGGGAAGAGTTCTGTGTAACTCAAAAGGTTTTCAATCTCCTTTAGTGATGATCCAACCATTTTAACCTTCTTGGTACCTTCTTCCTCCATTTCTGGAATGTATGGAACTAACCGTCTAAAAGAGTTATTACAATGGATGACAATATGACAATATTTCTAGCTGCATTTCTTTCTTGGCATCGGCCCTGAGAACAGAGTATATGTTAGTGGTATCTTTGAAGGCAATTACTACAGAAAATGTTAATTGGCAAAATATTTTGATGGGGCACAAATCTCATAGTTACAGTGCAGCATAGGAGGAAATGTCCCAAAGGGTTTTCCAGGTGTTTACTGCCCGGGAGTGCTGCTCAGCAGGTATGCATCTTATTAAAATTTCATAACATTTCATGACCTTTCTTGGTACATGGCTCATGAATCTGATACAATAACTTGCAGCATGAGGCTTGATTTGAATGATCCCAGAGAAATAATATTTCCAGTGATACCGTAACTGACAGAGAAGGAGCAAGATGGATCTTTTATATGAAATGTATGGAGTGTTTATAATAGGAATAATAGTGAACGAATAACATCTAGCAACAAAGGCAAAGAGAAAAACAACAACAAATTCATCAACATGGTTCTGCTGCTCAGAATATTGTATCTGCAGTTATGAACCGTGCCCAGAACAAGACAGTGTTCAAAAGAAATAGTCAACTTGGTCCCCCCCCCCCCGTTGTTGGGCTACAACTTCCATCATTTGCTATGCTGGAAGGCACAATATTGGCTACTCCTAGAGTAGAGATGCTGTTGCCCTACAAAGGGGGGATCTTGTTTCGCTGGTTCTTCAAGCCAAAGGAAGACAAACAGTGTGTGGAAAGAACTGTAATCCTGAACACACTGATCAGTGACTAAACTTCAGCAACCTCAATGGAAATTATTTCTTTTTTTTATAATGATATTTATTAAATCTTTACAAATACGAAGAAGTTACAGAATTAAAAAAGGAGGAAATAAAAATAGAAAAAGATGCAAAAATACATAGAAAAAATACAAAATACAAGAAAAATAAAAAACAATTAAAAACAAATCAATCTTTTCATATCTTATATTTCATTTATTTATTTCCCTGACCTCCTCACACCTCCCTTTTTTGTATTCCAGTTCACATGGTTAATTCAGCAAATCCTTTCCCTCTTTGTTTTTATCTTAATTCTATGTCTTGACATATTATAGCCTTATATTTTCATCTGATTATCAATCCATTTTTACATATTCTTTTTAACCTTATTGGTAAAGCCACTTCATTTCAATCCAACATCATTTTAGCATTCATTAATTTTACACTGTTTCTGCAAATAGTCTTTAAATTTCTTCCAATCTTCTTCCACCAACTCTTCTCCCTGGTCTCGGATTCTGCCAGTCATTTCCGCCAGCTCAATGGAAATTATTTCAGAGTAAACATGTATAGGATTGTGCCGTGGATATTTTACTATATTACCATTTTTAGTTTTAACCAGCCTTTCCCAATCAGGTGTCTTCCAGATGTTTTTGACTACAGCTCCAATCTCAACTGACCATTTGCTGATTGGGAATGATGGGAGCTGTAGCTGGGAAATGAAGTGTTAGTCTTTAGCAAGGTGCCATAATACATTGCTGTTTTGTCACAGCAGAGGGAAGAGGTAACAGGGACGATTTAAAGCTTGAATATGAAGAACATGACACAGATCTAGCCTGATTTTGCATTTGAGGAAAGAATGACGTGCCAATTATTTTTTAGTTTCTTTTTTTAAAAATAATATTTATTAAAGTTTCAAAGAAATTACAAAAATAGAAAGAAGAAAAGAGAAGAGAAAAAAGACAAAAAATACAAAATACAAAAAATAAAAAACAACTAAAAACAAATCAGTCTTTCCATGTCTTGTCTTTCATTTGCTTATTTCCCTGACCTCCTCACACCTCCCTTTTTTGTATTCTAGTTCAGTAGTTGTTTCAGCAAGTCCTTACCCTTTTTGCTTTTATCTTGATATTTTATCTTAATATATTGTAACTTTACATTTTCACCTGTTGACAATCCATTTTTACATACCCCTTTATAACATTATTGCTAAAACCACATAACTTCACGCCAGCATCCCTCTAACATTCCTTAATTTTACAGTGTTTCTGTAAATAGTCTTTAAATTTCTTCCAATCTTCTTCTACTGACTCTTCTCCCTGGTCTCGGATTCTGCCAGTCATTTCCGCCAGTTCCATGTAGTCCATCAACTTCATCTGCCATTTTTCCCGGGTGGGTAGATCTTGTGTCTTCCAATACTTTGTGATGAGTATTTTTTAGTTTCAGTTTATTTTTTAGTTTCAGTTTACCTTCATTTACAGAGATCTGGTGAAAAATAAAAATGTCAGAATGCTCATTTTCATCAGTGATCAATATGTTATGGGATATCTCACTGTGTGCAACAATATGACAAGGGGGTGGGCAACCCACCCGTTGTGCTTTGGATCTTGGAAGGCAGATATATTTTACTAATCGCCCTTGATTCAGCCTGCATCACTTGACTAGTATGTGTGGGATCACACTCTAAGCATTTGCAAATTTGTGTTGAGGCAGAAAGAACAGATTTATTTCTCTGCTGTGAGCAATGCTAATAGCTCTGATTGCGGAAGACTAAATTCACTGTGAGTAACATGTGCACATGACAGGATCGAGGCACAAGGCTTGATGGGGGGAGTTTATTCTCCCCTTTTGTCTCTTTAGTTTGGTTTTCAAATTTTAACATCCTATATAAGAAAACCATTATTTTTACTATATCTGTATTACCCCGCCCTGATATCTGTTTCCTAGGTGGCTCACAATGTTAAAAGAATAAACACTCTATCATTTTAAAGCAACACAAAATGTTGTTTCTGGCAGAGAAAAGCCTAAAATGCAAATCATAAATTGATATGCCTGGGCATATCAAAAAAAATTGTAAAAAAAAGTTGTACAAAAAATACACAAGTTGTTTTAGAAACCTTTTTACTGTTGGGAGGCCTTTGGGTCATCTTTGCTGGCACAAGGCAACAGATAAAATAACAAGACTTTGGGCTAGATCAGTGGTTTTCAGCTGATGGGTCATGACCTCACAGCTCCCATTGGGACTATTGCTGTTTTCTTTTTGTTTAAAGGGTTTGAGAGGAGACGAGAAATATGAAAAATATAATACATCACGCTGCATACTTGAACACGTTCACCAGTTGGTTTCGGGGTGCAGGGTTATCATTTCTTGTTCTCTCCACTTTTCTCTCTCAGAAGCTATGTACCTGGAGGCAGAATTTTAAAAATACAGTAACGGAGTGCTCTAACTTGATATTTATTAGTCACTTTTTTTACAAAAGTGACCCAGAGTGACTTAGAAACACGCTACAACCAAGTGCAAAAAACCCCGATAAAACGCTTTAAAAACCCTTAAACAGTTTATTATTATTCAGTTACAAAAGGAAATTTACTCTCTCTCTCTCTCTCTTTTAGCATACTGCTGTTGATCTTGTTCTTTTCTTTTTTTGGGGGGAACTGTTGGACTTTTGTTTTTACGTTTTGCAAGATGGCCAGGGGATTTCCCCCTAAGATCTCAAGCTAGAAAACAAATGTTCTGATCTAAATTCTGCTCAGATGTTTGCTGTGATCCCTCTTCAAAAAAGAAATGTACAAACAGTCTTGAACACAGATGGCTGCGGCTTTCACAGATGGTGACTGCCTTGAGCTGACGTTAAGAATTTGAGCCACTTGGCTGATGACTCTGCTCTTACTTGTCTGACTAGCCCAAACCACTTATGGAGTTGCAGAAAACCATATCTATGCACACAACATGCTTGACCACACACATACAGGGTGTAGGGAACCTGTGGGGAAATATATGTGGCTCATTTTGCAGGAATACAGAAGGGACATTTTCTCCTTTGGAATACAGATAATAAAGAGTATAATGAAATTCAGTTTTTTGTCCATTAGTGAGTGGAACAGAATGACTTACAACAGACAATTGGAGGGAGATTGAATGCACATTCAGACCACATCTAACCTATCTGGAACTCTGTGTACTTGTGCTAAAATAAATAAATAAATAAATAAATAAATAAATAATAAAATTCAGTACCAAGGAAGATACTATGCCAAGAGAATCTGAATTCTATCCTCTGTGTGGATTTATATTTTCTTGTTTTATTTTTTTTTTCCTTTGCCAGTCATGGAAAGGGACAGAGTACTATGAAGGGCACTGAGGAAGTCCTGATGACGATGACTGAAATTATACTCCTCAGACTTTTGAGATTGTAGCGTACCTTTGGAGCCATAAGGCCCCAACACTGCTTTTTTTCTACAATGAAAGCAGAGATAGAAAGAGAGCAGCCTATACCATATTCAGCAGCGTGCTCACCTAGCCCTGGGGTTTCTACTGCTGACATGCCATTCAGATCCCAACAAGGCGCACTTGCAGAACTAGCACAGTCTGTGCCACCATCACAAATGATTTTGCCCAGTGTACAGTACTTGGCACTGGAGGAAGAATGGGGGCAGGGGGAGCGCACCACCCCCAGCACCATCAGGGAGGGGGTACAATTGCGGCCACCCCCTGACATGCGGCACGCACCCCCCACCACACCAGGCGCCATGCCACACCCCCAGGATGCACACCATGCCCCCTGGATGCGCGCCAGCCACGCCCATGCCTGCTCTCCGCCCCCGGTGCTGGAGCATGCAGCTTTGGCACTGGTACTTGGGGCTGTCCTTGGAAAATGCTGGTGACCTGTCCAGTTTATCTCCACCAAACCCAGAATAGCCCGTGTACACTTAGCAGTAATAAATGACTGAACTGACAATCAGTCTGTTAAAGGCTCTGAATATAGACAAATTCAAATTCAAATTTATTTACGGCTATTAGCCCATAAAATATGTACAAACATAAAAGCACAGAAGCATAAAAAAACCAATACATCTAACAACAGAAGGGGAACACCACGATGCAAGGGTGGGTCACTGAGCAGTGACAAATAACAGCTTGGGGCCCGGAAAGATCCAAGGGACGGTTCACAGAAAAAGGAGAACTGGAGACGAGATCCATCATGCACTCTCATCATAACTGTCCGATTAGTTTTTGTTGTTGTTGTTGTTTTTTGGTGGTTTTTGTGTGTGAGATAACCGCATTCAGGAATCTCGCCACCTGCAGAGTTACAGAAGGATCTGTATCCTGAATATAGACATATATTGAAGATTCACCTTGGCTTCTTAAAAAGGTTATTCTCTGGTACAGATGATGACCAGTTTGCATGGGGGTTTCCATCCCTGGCCCCTGTGTGTGTCGGGGGAGTGTGCAGAAGTGTGCCCCACCCTGTTCTGCCCTGATTCTGTTCCATCCCTGTTCTTCCCTCTTCTGGGTCCAAAAAACCTGTGCGCTGGTGATTCTGCAACATTTTGACGCGCCTAAAATGGCCTTCACCTGTACATAATATCTAGATGCCTTGCATGCCTCCTTCCAGCAAGTCCTGCAGCCAAGCTGGTGCCAAACATACTGCTCTGCTTTCCTTTGGATTACACAAGTGAGGCCAAGAGGAGGGTCTTGTATCATGTCAGTGTATCATGTCATGTTCTGGATCATTGCTAGACCCTGTCACTCACAAACGTGGAGTATTGCCCTCAGGCTTTTTTCTGACTACCTGTTTCTGAGTATAAACAACAGGGAGGTATTCTTGCCCTCGTGCCCTGCTTCTAAGCTTCCTGGAGGACTGTGGCTTGCTTCTCTTCCAAACAGAGTGCTAGACTAGATGGATGTAAGCGGCTTTCCAAGGCCACAAATGGATAGAAGGCAAAAATCAGATCTGAGCCTCCAAATGCTAAATGAATCTACCAAGCCAATATTTAATTGCTACAAAACAAAAAAAGTAATTCGTTTTCCACCCTGCCGTTGTCTGAAATAAGTTTTCCTTTAATTTATTAACTCCTCGAATTTATTTCCCCCACAATTTATCCCCTGCACGCAACTGATTTCCTCTTCAGTTAATAGCGAAACAAGTCACAAACTATCAAGCAATGCAGGCCTAGTTCTTCTTGCAGGAGACAGGCAGTGCCAAGCCAATTACAGTGCTTGTTGATAAAACATTATTAAATTATGCTACAGAATAGCTTTTTGCAATAGGAAATAAAAATATAAAGTGCTGCAATATTTAATAATTCAATTTGCCGTAATTTTGACAGTTTCTGGGAAGCCCACAGAAATATAGGAATCGGCTCAGTTTATCCCTCTAGCAACTAATATTCAGGGCTGCACTGCTACTAAACATGGAGGTTCAATTTTGCTATCACTCATAGCCAATAGACATTGATTAATCTCTGCACCACAAATTTATTTAACCCACTCTCCTTTTCCTCCACACTGCAGCTGCAGTGACAACAGCTTCCAGCGAGATCTTGTGCACTGCAATATCTCACAGGAATCTGCTGCCACTGCCAGTGCTGCTTTTCCCACCGGAGGGGAGAGGGATGGGTACCCATGGGGGGGGGCTGCCTCTTGGGCTTCATGGGGGGGCAGCCCTTCATTTTCCCTTCCCCAAACACCATGTACTGGCAAGTCTATTCGAGAAAGAGATTATTTTAATAGGATTCTTGCTTGTTTAAGTTAAAAAAAAAAAGTTCATGACATGACCATTAATGTCTCTGAGAATTTTGATTTCATCTATTGGGAGAAATTCGATGTAGTGCTAAGTTAAAAGCCCCTTAGCAGAATGGCCTGTGCAAGAGAAGCCAGAGGAATGCGCTTGATGTAGATTGCCCCAGTACTTCCCATTGCACAACAGACTTTTGCTAGTTCAACTGCTGTGCTGGATTTCACATTGCACAACCATTATTCTCGCCCTTACGCTATAGCACAACAATCCTTGTGCTGACAGTCAGGGTACGTGGAATCCAGGCCAATGTTCAAAATAAAATCCTTAGTGTACGTATTTGGAGTGCCTTTAGCACTTGGTACTTTATTCCAAAAGAAAAGATGGCCTCCAAAAGCAGCTTTGCATTTCCACTTTGGAATCAGACTTATCCCTGGCTAGGCAGCCAAGCTTTGCAATCATTGTTAGGTGTGAACATAGCAGATACGTTGTGCCAGTGTTTTGCAACCCATTGGAGTGTGGAAAACTTCAGTACAAATTAGACACCATCTCTTTTCATTCAATAGCTTTGTTCCTCGGACAAGGTGCTGTTTTTGAACGTTAACTCTTTATGTGTGGTTTGTTGACGGAGTACACAGTTTCATTGTGGGAAACAGATTATTCAGACCTGCAAGATCCCATTGAAATTTATCCCTATAGTTTGAGCAACGAGCTATATACTCCTCCATGGAATGTGAGAGGCTTGTTGTGTATGTCTCTAGCCCTGATAGATTAGTGTGGTTTCCATGTACCTGCAAAGATAACGCAAGCTTCAGTTTGAATTTTCACTGGGGGGAAATCAATTATTTAGTTTCAATAACCACATTATGCTCTAGAGAGCCAACATATTCACTCAGTGTTTTATCTGAGCAAAATATCATTGAATTTGGTCTTACGATATGCTAATAATTCAATATGCATTATTTTGTTATCTAACCAGTGAAACTTATTTTAAAATGATGAATATATCATTCTATTCATCTTTCACTTCCATCCTTTTCCTGTTTTCAATAAAAAAAATTTTTTATAAAACTTACAATTTTTTTATTATTATTTCTTGGGAACATGAACTTGATGGTCCTATAAGAAATCTAAGATATGGGCATCATTTGGCTGCCAGCTAAGTTGATTTGACAGTAATACAAGTAACCACATTTTTTTCCATTAGGAAGAACAGTCAGCCATGTCTATTCCATCTGTTCCAAGTGCTTTTGCAAAAGAAAGATGCCCTGGCTCTACAAAAAATGCAAAATTGACTTGTAGGTGGAAGTGGCTTTCATTAAGTCACAACCCAAACCTCTGCATTAGAAATTATTGCAAGAGATGGGAAGACAAATCAAACACTTATCTCAGTCAATGGCTTTACAAAGGTGTGTCCCTGCTTCACATAAGAAATAAGATTTAGGTAGGATACAATGTGTTCTAGCACCAGCCAATTAAATTTAGGCTATTGTGTAAGAAAGCAGCAGCGATATAATTGGTGGGATATGACTGCAGAATCCTTCAGTCTTGTCAGCATTTCTAAAGTCAGTTAAATTTCATGAGCTAGTGTGACGTAGCCGGTTTGCGTGCTGAAGTCCCCCAAAACACCCCTACCCCAATAACTCATAATTTT
Organism: Podarcis melisellensis; assembly: GCF_964234715.1. Lineage (NCBI taxonomy): Eukaryota > Metazoa > Chordata > Lepidosauria > Squamata > Lacertidae > Podarcis > Podarcis melisellensis. The sequence goes on from NC_138537.1 coordinate 96,302,889, forward strand.
TGTTTAAGGTTTTTGGCATAATTTTGGCCACAACTTTATTGAACATACAAATTGTGAGTGGTTGCTTAGGCATTGGTTATGACTGTCGCCCCCCCCCCCCCCGCCTTGGGGACAGCACTGACTCCCGGATTCCAGCGAAAGCCAGTGTGGAGGAACAAGATCAGGGATAACTGGAGCTGTGGCACAGACCCTCAACTTCTCCCCGCATGCTCCCAGGGGCTTATGCAGCCCAAACCCTATTCCAGGGGTTTGGACGAAAGGATAGTAAGCCCCTGAATTCCTTTAACAGAATTCCCGTGCAGCAGCAGCATTGGAGGGGCAGGCACAGCCAATCCATACCCCTCCTCCAACCAATTTAAACCAGTGCCTAACCGCCAACCTTACAAGTTGTGACGATTTGCTACGCAGTAGGCAAAAACCAAATGGCACACACTAATCAGCCAAATGGAAAAATTCCTACCAGGCCCCTGCACCAAGGCAGACGACCCCATGACAGGCATAGCAAGGTCAAAGCACAAGCCCAAAACAAGGGAGGGAGGGCGGGTGATCCGGTGCCCACAGCAAAAGAGAAAGCAGATTGCTGTGAGCATTGCTTAAATAAGCTCTGTTGCCACCTTCAAATTGGGAACATCAATTTCACCCTAGCAACACCATCCACCAATCCGAGCCGGGCCCCTTCAACCTATCCTGCGTAGCAACTACGGGGTGTCTTGCCTGGCCCCATCCGCAACACACGCTCTCCTTTAATTGAGAACACGTTATATTGAATCCAGGATACTACAACAACTTCCTTGTCTAAGCCATGTGCTTTGACGCCCACCTATTAATTTTCTAACAGGTATCTGCTCAGAGACATAAATTATACAGTGTTGTGTTAAAAGTGTTAAAAATAAAATAGACTGCACTCCTTCCTAAATATTTCACATGCTGTAAATGATACTTTGTTGGGTTTTAAATAACCAAACAGCTGTCCTTTTTTAAAAGCTACCTCCCTGTAGGATATAACTGAGGTATCTGTCTGTCAGTAGCAAAATGGCGAGAGAAAGAGAGTCTACCTTGAGCTCTGAATTGACACTTTACTCCAGATGTTCTAGAAAAATATTTGCAAAGAGTGGAAGGAGCTATGTTTGAATTCTGTGATATATTTCAAAAGGTGATGAGCATTGCATATATATATGTGTGTGTGTGTGTGTGTGTGTGTGTGTGTGTGTGTGTGTGTGTGTGTATATGTGTGTGTGTGTGTGTGTGTGTGTGTGTGTGTGTGTATATATATATATATGTTTTGGTGTCCTCGGGTGTCTTCCCGTGTAAAAGTTGGGGTGTCTAGGCGACGTTTCGACGAGGTCTCACTCGTCATCTTCAGGCTGGTGCTTTCGGCTTCTTGTTACTGGAACAGAGCAGGATCTCAGTGTTTGAGTTCCTATAAATACTGTTGAGGGGGTGTGGTGTATAGCCTCCAATGTTCTGGGCAGAGAGGAAGTTTCCAGGCTAGTGTGCCTTTTCTTCTTTTGTTCCTTAATTACTTGAGGGATATCTTGAGTGGTTTCTTGAGTGATATCCTGAGTACCACTTAGGTGGGTCATTAGGTGTGGATTAGTTGCTAAAGTCTTTGTGTCTTGACCTCTTGAACTTTGTGAAGAGTTTTTCTGAGAAGATGGCTGTCCTGCACTTAGTTGTGCTCTGGCTTGGCTTCGTGTATAGGGGCGAGCTGTGGTTTTGTGGCCTGTGTCAGCCAGATCTGTGTAGGGATTGCAGGGGGGTGCAGCATCCGGAGGTGCCACCATGGTTTGGCTACTGGATGGTGTCTGTAATTTATCTGTGGAGAGGGTCTGGGTTTGGGTCTGGTGTGGTTGATTGGTGATGGCGTTCTGTGTGCCTCTGGATCTGGTGTCAGTTTTTGAGGGGAGGGCTAATTTCCAGATGTCTGGCAAGCGGGATGTGTCGTCACGCTTGTTCATGTTGTGAGGGTGTTTCTCTATCTCGATGGCTTCCATGATTATTCTCTTGTGGTGATGTTCCATGTTAAAGAGCAATTTGGAATCTGCAAAATTAATTTCGTGTCCTGTTTCTTTCATGTGTTGGAAAAGAGAGGAAGTTTTTTCTTCTTTTTTGACGGCATTCTTGTGTTCTGCGATACGTGCATTTATTCGTCTGTTTGTTTGTCCAATGTACGTGGCTGGGCAGACTTTGCAGGGTATTTCATAGACCCCTTGGTTTTCCAACTGGATTTTATCCTTGGGGTTTCTGAGGATATTGGCTATTTTTTGGTTGGTGCAAAAGGCTGTTTTGATATTGTGTTTATATATATATATGCTTTCGTAGATTTTCACGGGTACAGGAATGCAGGTTTTGGTGTCCTCGGGTGCCTTCCCGTGTAAAAGTTGGGGTGTCTAGGCGACGTTTCGACGAGGTCTCACTCGTCATCTTCAGGCTGGTGCTTTCGGCTTCTTGTTACTGGAACAGAGCAGGATCTCAGTGTTTGAGTTCCTATAAATACTGTTGAGGGGGTGTGGTGTATAGCCTCCAATGTTCTGGGCAGAGAGGAAGTTCCCAGGCTAGTGTGCCTTTTCTTCTTTTGTTCCTTAATTACTTGAGGGATATCTTGAGTGATTTCTTGAGTGATATCCTGAGTACCACTTAGGTGGGTCATTAGGTGTGGATTAGTTGCTAAAGTCTTTGTGTCTTGACCTCTTGAACTTTGTGAAGAGTTTTTCTGAGAAGATGGCTGTACTGCACTTAGTTGTGCTCTGGCTTGGCTTCGTGTATAGGGGCGAGCTGTGGTTTTGTGGCCTGTGTCAGCCAGATCTGTGTAGGGATTGCAGGGGGGTGCAGCATCCGGAGGTGCCACCATGGTTTGGCTACTGGATGGTGTCTGTAATTTATCTGTGGAGAGGGTCTGGGTTTGGGTCTGGTGTGGTTGATTGGTGATGGCGTTCTGTGTGCCTCTGGATCTGGTGTCAGTTTTTGTGGGGAGGGCTAATTTCCAGATGTCTGGCAAGCGGGATGTGTCGTCACGCTTGTTCATGTTGTGAGGGTGTTTCTCTATCTCGATGGCTTCCATGATTATTCTCTTGTGGTGATGTTCCATGTTAAAGAGCAATTTGGAATCTGCAAAATTAATTTCGTGTCCTGTTTCGTGTCCTGAAATTAATTTTGCAGATTCCAAATTGCTCTTTAACATGGAACATCACCACAAGAGAATAATCATGGAAGCCATCGAGATAGAGAAACACCCTCACAACATGAACAAGCGTGACGACACATCTCGCTTGCCAGACATCTGGAAATTAGCCCTCCCCACAAAAACTGACACCAGATCCAGAGGCACACAGAACGCCATCACCAATCAACCACACCAGACCCAAACCCAGACCCTCTCCACAGATAAATTACAGACACCATCCAGTAGCCAAACCATGGTGGCACCTCCGGATGCTGCACCCCCCTGCAATCCCTACACAGATCTGGCTGACACAGGCCACAAAACCACAGCTCGCCCCTATACACGAAGCCAAGCCAGAGCACAACTAAGTGCAGTACAGCCATCTTCTCAGAAAAACTCTTCACAAAGTTCAAGAGGTCAAGACACAAAGACTTTAGCAACTAATCCACACCTAATGACCCACCTAAGTGGTACTCAGGATATCACTCAAGAAATCACTCAAGATATCCCTCAAGTAATTAAGGAACAAAAGAAGAAAAGGCACACTAGCCTGGGAACTTCCTCTCTGCCCAGAACATTGGAGGCTATACACCACACCCCCTCAACAGTATTTATAGGAACTCAAACACTGAGATCCTGCTCTGTTCCAGTAACAAGAAGCCGAAAGCACCAGCCTGAAGATGACGAGTGAGACCTCGTCGAAACGTCGCCTAGACACCCCAACTTTTACACGGGAAGACACCCGAGGACACCAAAACCTGCATATATATATATATATATATATGGCTGCACTCCTAAACACATTTGCCAGGACATTCATTAAGTACAGTGGAACCAACTTCCACTGTATAGCTTTGCACTAAGTTCATATTTTACCTAGTCATTTGTTTGAGCAGTTCCTCTATATGTGCACATAAACACATACATACACTGCATATTGGTATATTTATTTAAAGGTGCTGTGAAGCATGTGTCTAACCCTACACTGTGACTGCAGTAGATTGGGAAGAAAAACCTACATCGCTGAGCACTTTCATTATATGAATTTTATCTGTAGCGATACATCAATGCATATTTATATAACAAAGTAAGAGTGCCATCATGCTGATGTTTGCTTGGCCACAGATAGGTTCTGCTGCTGCAAACTACAAGGTTCCTCCACCTGCCTGGGTTGCCTGCCTCCAGGATCCAGATCTCTACATTGGTCAGTGTTGCTCCTTGCAAGCTGCTTCTGCCCTGGCCAGCTTAGGGATCCACTGTTCCTGCCCCTGCCTCTACCTGGACAATTTGTTGAAGAGCAGTGCATAAAGGAGAAATGTGGCTTGGAGTGGTAAACCACTTCTGTAGCCGCTGAGACTGATCCGCAGGCCACCCAACTGCACTGCTGCTCCTGCCAGGTCCATCTCCACTGCTTGGCTGTGCCATGAGATGGATAGGAGGCAGCTGAAGACTTCTTCCCCCAACTTCTCCTTTGACCTCTAACATCAGGGGGGAAGGAGAAGCGGGAGGACAATGGCAAAAGGTTGGAAGCATCAGTGTGGGCAGGCTTTGCAAAAGCTCTGATAGTTGGTATTTTGACAGGTAGGTGGAGCAAACCATCTGTCAACCATGGGGCACCATGTGCCACACCCACCTGTCAAAATCCCAGTGCCAGAGGTTTTGCAAAGCCTGCCCACACTGATCCTTTCAAGCTTTCGCATTTGTCCCTCTGCTACAACTTCCTCCCTGACATTGGAGGTCAAAGAAACTACAAAAAGGCAAATATGGATCATGTGTTTCAGATGTGTTACAATATTGCTTGTGCTGTGGTGTGTGAGAGACAGAGGGCGTTGGGGAGGGAAATTAGATGGGTACGCATGTTGATACTAGGGTCGGCTAGACCCAGGTTGGTGAGTCAAATTTTCAGATCTTTAATCATTCAGGGCTGAAAGGTGGGGTTGATTTCTGCTGCTCAGCCTTGGGAAGTCCACCCCTTTCTGCCACTGTAGAAAGAGGTCTGCAGCTTACCATGGCCCCTTAGCCACTGCCCCCAGGAGCATAGGGTTGCTCCCTTAGTTTAGTGTTTGACATGCGCCAAGCTCCAGGAGGTTACCAACATGAGTTTGACCAAACTGCGGGAGGCAGTGGAGGACAGAGGTGCCTGGCGTTCTCTGGTCCATGGGGTCACGAAGAGTCGGACACGACTAAACGACTAAACAACAACAACAAGCTCCAGGAGCATTTTGTACCTAGCTATTGGACACTTGCAACCAAGTGAAGATGCCTGGGTGCCAGGATGGCGCAAGACGTCTCCACCATTTGGAGGTGCCTGCCTGGGGATCCTTGGATCTGGACTGTTTACACACACACACACACATACCACATCCGGTAGAATTCTATCCATTATATTTAATCTGCACAATCAGAATGAATTTCAGAAACCAAAAAGTCTTATTGATAAATATAATTTTAGAACCGTCTGGCCCCAAAAATGGCAACTAGGCATTCCATTTTGGCATCTGTAACCCTGGGTTATGGGACATGGGTGGCGCTGTGGGTTAAACCACAGAGCCTAGGGCTTGCTGAGCAGAAGGTCAGCAGTTCGAATCCCTGTGACGGGGTGAGCTCCCGTTGCTCGGACCCTGCTCCTGCCAACCTAGCAGTTCAAAAGCATATCAAAGTGCAAGTAGATAAATAGGTACCGCTCCTGCGGGAAGGTAAACGGCGTTTCCATGTGCTGCTCTGGTTCACTAGAAGCGGCTTAGTCATGCTGGCCACATGACCCGGAAGCTGTATGCCGGCTCCCTTGGCCAGTAAAGCGAGATGAGCACCGCAAGCCCAGAGTCAGTCACGACTGGACCTAATGGTCAGGGGTCCCTTTACCTTTAACCCTGGGTTAAGGAGCCATTTGGCATCAAGCTTATATATCTGAATTTCTAATTCTGCCTTAATTATATTTTGATTGTTTATTTCCTGCTGTACTTGCCGTATTTTTCGCTCTATAAGACACACCAGACCACAAGACGCACCTAGTTTTTGGAGCAGGAAAACAAGAAAAAAAATATTCCGAATCTCAGAAGCCAGAACAGCAAGAGGGATCACTGCACTGCGCAGTGAAAGCAGCAATCCCTCTTGCTGTTCTGGCTTCTGGGATAGCTGTGCAGCCTGCATTCACCCCATAAGATGCACACACATTTCCCCTTACCTTTTAGGAGGGAAAAAGTGAGTGTTATAGAGCAAAAAATACAGTACTTGATTTGTTCCGAAGTCTATCACATGTGAATTTTAGAAGGAAAATTGAGACTTCTTTTGTTTCATATTGCTTTTAATCTGCCCTGAGTTTTAGCTCACACCTATGGTTCTGTATTATTTCAGATTGACACATTCTTGTGTTCTTGCTGCTTTTCTTTAAAAAATAATTTTATGCTCTTGACTTTTTTGTATTGATTGTGATGTAGCATTGATTGTGGCATTGTTTACACTGAAATACTCTGTCTTTCTGGGCTGAAAGGCGAGGCAGATTTAAAGAAGTAAAGAAATGGTAAATTAATATGGAACTTTTGGACTGGAAGAGTGGTATACTATGAAAATCTTTAGGGAATTCTCATAGTGTACTGATATTTTCCTGTGAAAAAGTTACTGTACCAATCAGTACCCTGTGTTTTGGCTACCAAGGGAGTGCTAATCTTCAGCAAATTTTATTTTAATTTTCTGTCTCCTCTAGACATTTGGGTTGGAGCACTGCAATGTTACTGAATACGCAAGGAAATAAGCAAGTAGGGATTTCAGGCTAGACTAATTTTGTGAAATCTTATTCCAGTAAAGGTTCCTTGCTGGAACATAAAGTTCAGTGCTGCAAGTCATGAGACCTTTGAAATATGTTATCCTCATAGAAGAATACTTGTGCTTTTCTTTATCATGTTTTGAATTCCAAATAAATCCCAGCCTCATCTGACTTCTTCATTGTCCCTAAGGGATATTAATCAACAAAATGCAATCATAGGCTATTTCTAGAAATTAAACAAGGCCTGTGTGCAAGATATAAGGGCTGCTCTGTACCCTTAGACAGTGGCATAGCGTGAGGGGTGCAGGGGGGCACTCGCACTCGCGAGGGGATCTATGGGGACCCTGCTCCGGGTTAGGGGGCGCAAATTACTTGCCTTGCCCCGGGTGCTGACAACCCACGCTACGCCACTGCCCTTAGAGCACCCATACATAGGTAATGACTTCAAGCACTCTCTGTGTGGCAATCCCAACATATAAACCAGCCGCATAGCTTTTCAGCACTTACCATAATAGTGGTAACTGCAGGGGATGGATTATTGTTAGGGATGGAGGTGTGGAATGGTAATTAATGTACAAACTGAAAAAATGTATGTTGATATTGATTTATCAGGGTCACAGTAACCTTGGGAACCTTTCTTGAAAGATCTGTAGCTCACTTTTTAGAATTCAAAGGTATCAGTAGAGTACTTTATCTGATAAAAGACCTTTTCTTTATTTTCACAACACATTGATATAACTTGCTTTTATTGCCTCGGCTTGAAAATTGGAACACACAAAGGCTGCTGTAGAGATAATATTCTCTAGTGTTTGAGAAGTTAATTGTGTTTATCTCTGGCAGAATTTTCCTTTGGACTCCCATTGCCCTTTTTAAATAAGCTCACAATAGAGTTCATAGAATCACAGAATTGTGGAGTTGGAAGGGGTACCAAGGGTCATCTAGTCCAACCCCCTGATGCGAGCAAAGGTTCCGATTTAGGCACTGCACTGGCCCAACATCTTCACAGCTATTATCGCCTTCTGGATGTCTGGCCTAGCTGGATTTGGTGACAGGATTTAAGAGTTCGCACCACTGTTATGAATTAGCATTGCCAACCAATTCCAGCAATGGCACACCATAATTATTTAGGGCATGTCACTAGAAGAGAGGGGCAGAGTACACATTTTTCATTGTTTCCTGGTTCACAATGAATTTTGAAACAAAAACTGAGGCCATGATACACGTTATAGACAGATGATGTTGTTGTGTGCCTAGTCTTAGAGACAACTCAACATGGCGTGGCCTTCTCTGAGGGGATTGGGCATCCACTACCACTGACCCAACGGAGTCATTTAAGGAGGCAGAGGTGGTCTGATCCCGCCTGCAGAATCACAGATAATTTTGGGTACATATACATTTCCCATAATGCGGCTGCTTTTATGAAAATGCTGAGTACTGCACAGGAGGGATTAGGCCTCCTTCACAAGCCCCAGATTATCCGTCTCTGCTATGCAGGCGCAGCCTGTCTGGCAGTGTGTCCCTGGTGTACATCAGGGTCAGCAGTTGTCTTAAAAATTGGATCCATTTTGCCCTTCAGCAGACTCTGCAAGTGCCTGTCTGGAATCTGATTGGCACCTTAGAGAAGGGCAGGTTCCTAACGCTACTAGCCAAATAATCTGGATAAATTTGGATTTCAGTGACATCCATAATTACTACTGCCGAGTAAACCCCGAGTTCAGAGTAAGAAGATTAAAGTATCAAAATATATTCCTTGGTTGCTCTATTTTTACAAATCAACCCACCCACTGATGTTCAGTATTGTCAGAGCTGCCTCCAGGTCCCAGCTCACAGAGGACCAACGCTAGCCGGTAGTAATGTACAAAAGTCTTTATTGAGGTTCAGTTTCCATTTACAAGCCGCAGCGTGCAGCCCTACGTCTAGACCCTAGATCGGCGAAGCCCTGTCTGAGTCTCCACCCCCTGTACACCAGTTTAAGACCCTAGCCTTACTCCACCTTTTCCGTTGCTCCTTTCTCCTCCGGGTCCTTCTGCCCCCCAGTGTCTCCTCCTTCCTGGACTCTTCTGACGCTGACCCCCCTGACTCATGTCCCTCCTTTCGGCAGGCTTTAGGGCCTGGCTCCCTATCCGGGCTACCCACTGTGCCGCTCACCTGTACATTTGAACTTGGCGCGCGCGCCCAGCTTCCAACCTTCCTCTTGACCGTTTCCTCGCTCTCCGATGGAGGCGTGGCCAATCCTGACTCATCTCCTCCCGCTGGCGGTGAGCAGCCTGATCCCGATGCCTGGGACTCCTCCCCCCTACTGCTCTTTGGTGGGGAAGCTGGTCCCGATTTCCAGCTGCTGCTCTCTGAGTCCCCTCTGGCCCCTTCATCCTGGGGTGTCCCCCTTGCTCTGACCCTGGGAGCCCCTTTCTGTGAGTCTTCCGATTCGCTGGAAAGACTCAGAGACCTCGGACCACTGTCATCGCTTACGTTTCCTTCGGATTCCTCCCCCTCGCTCTCCGTTTCCTCCCTTTCCTGTGCCTCTGCTCCTGAACCCCTGACAAGTATGCAATCTGCCATTTCCCTGTAATCAATGCTTCAATAATTTATCATGTAAATGCATGCAGTTTTCTCGTTCCTGAGAATAGGCTTAAAGGTCTGCAGTTCATTGTATCTGATTTGGAACCTGTTTAATACATTGCTGCCACCACTGTTTTCAGCTGAGAAGGTATGTCCAGATATATCACTGTGTTTCATTCGTGAGGCAAGAGGTGTCACACAACAATAGGCATTGGATTTGATTCAGATGGGATAAAATCTAAAACTGGAGCTTCTCTGTGTTTTTACTGTGCTCTAAGACTTAAACAGGTCCCCAGTCTTTGCTGGGGCACTTCATACAGGTATTCTGCAGATCCTGACCTGCATCATCTAGGGGGGCAGGGAGGAGATCTTGTATTCCAGAGATACAGCAATTATTCACACTATCAATTTTTTCCACAGCTCTTGTGATGATATACCAGAACAGTTTCCAGTCTTCCTTTATTGTAGTCATGATCAGAGTTCCCCACCACCAACGTGGTGGTTTTTTTTCCTAGTAAGATTTTTGTTTTTGTTTTTCTTTCGTTGAACATGAGCGTTAAGATAGCTCCCAAGTTTCAGAGCTTCTGTATTGCTTATAAGATTCTTGTTCTCTTTAGCTTGACACCATTTCTTTCAAGTCAACTGTTTGCTCTTTTTAAATTATCTGATAGCCAGATAATTGTGGGAAAACTGTGGTTAATCATAGGCTTTGTAATCCATTTGCTTTCTGCTCTTAGGGATACGTTCACACAGTGCTTTTCATGTAACAAAAATGATTTAAGCCTCAACTTGTTAAGGGTTGATGGCTGCTAAAAACCTGAGAGCCTATCAGGAAATTTACATCACTAGGTTCTTCTTATGAGTGAGAGGTCAATATAAATCCCAGAGAGTTTAATGGGTCTTTCTCCCAAGCAAAACTTCTATTATCCTTATCTATTATATTTTAAAGGTGTTCCAAATGCAGAAGGACAGAAAAGTATATTGTGCCAGGGAAAGTTTATTTGGCAGAGATAGCACCAAAAAATATTCTGGTGTTAAGATTTTCTTCTCTTTTGCGCAAAAGACATAGTGATCTTGCTTTAGCATCAAAATGGAACCGTTATCTCCCAAGTCCCTCACTGTGCTGAAGGAGGATTTAACGGAAAGAGAGGCAAGGCATCTGCCTGTAATTATTCTATTAATTATGCCTGGATGTTCAGTTATTCAGTTAATGAGAAAATTACCCCTTGCTTTAGGGCTCACTTACTCACTGGCCCATCACCACCTTGTGGGTGGAGTATTCTGCTACTGTTACATAGGCTGAAAGCCTGCAGCCAAGAATTGGCTGGTTGATTCAGATCAATAGGTGACATTCTTTCCTTGCCACCACCAGTGTGGTTTGGTTTTAACTCCATAGGCCTAGAGACTCTGGAAATTGGCAAGGATACTTAGCACTTTGGAGGACCATTTTGGATACTGAGTCGTCGTCTTCTTCTTCTTATCAGAATTTTTTTAAAAAAATAATTTTTATTAACCGGCCAATCAAATCAAATCAAATCACATCACATAAATTCCAAATTACAAAGCCAAATTTTAAATTTTGTTGAGGGGACCCATATTTCAAGATCCGAAGGGGGATTCTGATCATCTTCTTGCTACTGCGTTAATGTCCAAATCAGTCCAAACAAAGTTCATAATTCTATCCAGTCTTATCTTGCTGTTTCCACATCACCTCTTGTTCATATATTTTCTCTTTTTTCTTTATGATCTCTTCTGATAGTCTCCTTAAGCCAATAAACACCAATAATAATCCTGTGTGAATTTTTCCGTTCTTCCAATCCTCAAATCGAGATGGTTTCCATATATCATCGCCTTCATAGATAACAGCGCTCTTTCCATCATTAATTACAGAACTGTCGTTCTTAAGTCCCACTGAGGAGTTTCACCCACAATATAAAAACAGCTCTATTTCTCTATTTCTCCTCTCAGACTTAAGTCCTCCGACAGAACTTCCCAATATGGCGATGGCACTTTTAACTGCGTCATTCCAAAGCCCTTATACATTCCACGCTCTTCTCAAAACATGCTTTGGTTCAAAAGTTTATCTCCACACAGCCTTAAATCCACAGCTTAAGTCCTTAAAACAACATTTCTGACTTGTGTGGGGGGGTTCTTGTTTAATCACATATAAGAAAGAAAGTAAGGTTTTTTTCCCCTCCCCCATCAGTCCCTTTGCCATACCGAGTCTTGGCATATCTTCTCGTGATTTATACTTGCTCCTTCAACTCTTCTTGTTTTATCAGAGATCTCTTCTGTTAGCAGTCTTTACTCCCCCTTCTTCCTTGTCTTTTCAGAAATTTTTTATTCATTTTATAACCCAAATAAATTTGTGATTTTCATTTTACTTCATCTTTAGCAGTTTACATATATCATAATTTCTAACCATCTTTTTTTCCCCACACTTACTTTAACCATAAAAAACTTCACATTTTATCACTTATAAAATACGCTATCTTCTAATTCTAACCCTACCGCCTATATCCACTTCCAAAGCTATTCTAAGATTTAAATATTAACATGTTTTTCCAAATATTCCTTAAACTTCTTCCAATCTTCTTCCACCGTCTCTTCTCTCTGGTCTCAGAGTCTCCTGGTCAGTTTGGCAAGTTTCATATAGTACATCATCTTCATCTGCCATTCTTTGATAGTTGGTAATTCTTGTTTCTTCCAATTCTTCGCTAGCAATATTCTTGCAGCTGTTGTGGCATACAGAAAAAAGTAACATCCTTTTTGGGGATTTCACCCCCCACTATACCAAGTAAAAAGGCTTCTGGTTTTTTAATAAATGTGTTTTTCAACACTTTTTTCAATTCATTATAAATCCTTTCCCAGAAGTCTTTTTCTTTACATTTCCAGCATTTATTATCATGAGTATGATATATTTTTGCAAACTTCACTGGTGTTAAATACCATATGTACATCATTTTCATCAGATTTTCTCTTAATACATTACAAGCTGTAAATTGGATTCCTTTTTTCCACAATTTCTCCCAATCCTCCATCATGATATTGTGCCCCACATCCCCTTCTTCTTCTTCTTGTTAAAATTTGTAGACCGCCCTTAATCTGAAGATTACAGGGCCGTCCACAACATAAAAACACACAATGAAAACACAAAATACATAATAAAAACAAAAACAAAAACAAACAAATAACTCCTCTCCCACAAGCAAATTTCAAAGGCTATTGTATCTGGTTATAGAGAAGCATTTTCGCCTGGTGCCTAAAGATACCAGGCAAGCCTCCCTGGGGAGAGCATTCCACAATCGGGGAAGGGCCTAAGAAAAGGGCCATTCTCGTGTTGCTGCCCTCCAGATGGCACAACTGAGATAAAATGGAGGCAGCAAAATGCGCCTTCTTTGGCGCCTTCACTGCCACTTGGTTGGCTTGAAGATGGCTCAACCAGTTTAGATGGAAGTGTGAAACTCTCTAAGGGTTGTCAAGCCACATTGCTGCCCTGACTATAGAAACCACAACTGGCAAAAAGGAAGCCTATCGCTTCCTGAATGTGCCTGATGCTGTTACAGGATGCATGGGCCTAGAGATGACCAGATTTGGTCCCATTTCACTTCAATTCAGTCATGAGGACTTTAGAGCTACAATCTTAAATGGAGCTTACCCAAAATCTGCTTCTCAGGGTCAATATTTCCAGATTCTAGAAACCACCCTACCCAGCCACCATATACTCAAATGGTTGGAAAGCATTAACAAGACATAATGAACTAATTGGATGTGTGTTATGTACTCTGCTTCTTTCAGTTGGCATTGCAGAATGTCTTTAAATGTCAACTGCCCTAGTGTGTTTGCTTAATGAGACATTTTGAATTACCTCTGCCTTTTATGGGCGAACCATTTTTTTAAATAATATCGCAGCTGTTATCGATTAGTGCTGATAAGTCCCATTTATTTGCAGTAAAGGGGAGCATGTTTCAGCACCAGTGAAATCCAGATGATAGAGTGATTGAATTAAAATTCTCTCTCCTTCCTCACAGTAATGAATTCTTGGTTGTAATTACAGCTAAAAGGGAAAATGGTAGCTATTTCTGTATTTCTCAAGCATCAGGACCTGAAATGCTGTTTATCAAAGATAAGCTCAGCTCAGTTAATTTTGAATTTTGTAGTTTCTTCATAATGGGCCCTGCATGGTGTTCCTCAGGTTCATTTGTCACTGGGTGGTAAGCCTGTTTCTTCAGATTTCAGACGGAGGCTCACATGACATTGCATGAACATACAAAAACATTGCTTGAAACATAGAAAGTGAGCATGGCAGGGATAATGCCTCTGACCTACCTTCTCCCTGACACACTGTGCATGTGTGTGAGGGGGATTTATTTGCATGAAAGGCGTATATTCTAAGTTAAATAATGCTCCTTGGCATTTATTTGCCAATAGGAAATGGTGGAAGAACACAAGGAGTTATGAGTCCTTGATTCAAACACTCTCTCCATCTTCTCAGGTTCCACCCGCCAGCACGAAAGGAGGTGGAAGTAGAAAGACTTGGAGGCATGAAGTAATTGACCCAAAGGAGGGAAATGACTCTCTTCTGGTTCTAACGGCGGCCTTGGTGGGGTAGGGGGAAGGGAAGGTGGAACGACTAGTCTTTGGGCGGAGTCTCCATCTTGAGAAAGGTGCCACATAATGCTAGTTATAAGAGATACATACTTTAGTGTGGCAAGACCTACAGTTTGAAACTCCCTGCCTATTGACATTGGAGTTTCATGCCTTTGCTGAACTCTTTTCAGTGACTGCTTAAAAGATATTTGCTTAGGCAGGCCTATCCAGAAACGTGGATGTTCATGTGTTTACATTACTTTTGCTGTTATTTTTAATTATATTTGAATGTTTTTAATTGCTTGTCACTGTTTTATGGATAATTTAATATTTCTTAAGAACCACTTACATTTTATTAGTTAAGTAGTAGATAAATGTTTTTGCTCCAGCTGCAACAAAACATGTGTCTTCTGTATCAGTCTCTACAGCCACCTTCCAACAGTTTGACTTCACCCCCAAAGGTGCACTGCTCCATTGTCTCCCGAGACAGACAGATGCCAACACACAAGTTAGTTAGTTAATTAAAGGCATAGCAATTTCCTGTTTCTAACCATTTGCCTTTTTCCAGTCTTTATGTCTATGTGAACAGAAACTGTCTGCAGCTTGTTTTTTGATGAAGAGTGAACAAATGGGCAATCAGCTGTTGTTCTTAACCTCTTTGCGTGTGTGTCTCACACCTGCTCCCTTTCCTTCATTCCTAGCTTTGCTTCATCACGTTCTCTATTAGAAAGATGTTTCTCATCCTTATAAGCAGCCAGTCCACTTTAGTTTTAATTACAGCCAACCATCCCTTTCAGCAGCAGCATCCTAATGGCTCTTTATACCCTCTATGTGCATAGAATAAGGAAGCTCTCTTAGGGGAGAAAGACCAGCCCATGTACTGCTAGCCTCAGGTTCTCTGTAACTTGCTAGCAGAGCTGCTTTGGCACAGTGTGTGTATAATAGTTAACATACACATGTGTTATCTATCTCTATGTACATCAAATATCTATGTATATAAGAAACATGTAACCACGCATATACTGGAGAGGCATTGGACAAGTTTAGCCTCCACACTAATGGTGTACCCCTTTGCTTTCTCCCTGCATTTATACATTCTTCCATTCCAACTCTGGCCTGATTTGCCATGAAAAGGAGGTTCTAAATGTTCACTTTTTATTTACATTAATCATCATTTAGCTTTGTGTCTGAGCCCTAAATTGTGGCTACTATTAGCTCTGGTTAGTTGATGCAAGCCAGCTTCTTAAACCAAGATTTAAAATAGGCTTGTTTCAGCTAACCATAGTTTGTCTGGGTTCAGACATAATAGTAAGCTATGGTTAGACCAAAGTAGACGCAGAAGCATCTGAATTCTTCCCCTGGCTGCGCTGGAGGAGGAGCAGGAAGTGTGTTATCCTGACGCTTGCCTGGGCTTATTCTTCTAACCACAACAAATTTATTGTTATAACTGAACATGACTGACTCTCACTGAGGTTGGATCCTGAAATGGGATACAGGCTCTAATTATGATGGGCAACTTGCTAGCAATGAAAATAAAAGAACAATGGAAATGGCTGCAAGTACGATAATCAGCCAATGCAGTTATTCTTCTAGCACTCGACTGATTTTGGTGCATTTGGGAGCTCACACATCAGCAGTACAAACTAAAATGCATTCAGTCGCTTGGCATATGGCAAAATAAGGTCTTTAATGGTTTTGCTTTTGCAGCACCTTTTAGGGATGTGGTCTGACTAGAAGATGTGACTTTGGGATTACTTGCAGCCGGAATGGCACTTGTTTGCATTCTGTTTCCAAATACGGGCAGATATGTCACTTACTGCTTATCTCTCACTTGCAGCAATAAAACCCCAATTCACATTTGGGAGACACAGCGTAGTATTACCTGTTCCAGTTCTTCCTTGTAATCTGCACAGACTTCCAGAGGGGGAATATAAACGACATAAAAAGAGCCCTGGTGACGGTGATAAGGACTAATCAAGTTCAACACTATGTTTCCAGTAGTGGCCAGCTGGATGTTTCTGGGATGAAAGCAACTTCTGTCCCTTGTTTTTACACCTAATAGTGGTATTTAGTGCTGTGCTGCCTCACTAGAAATAAAACTTCTGCCTTAGCTATGGCTGATCCATAGTTTCACTAAATACTGATATATAGGATGGAATGGTTGCTTTAATATACTAATTTTAGCAATTTCCAACTTCCAGCTTGGGGTGGCATGTTCACCCGCCTGTTACAAGCAGGAAGCCACTTCATTATATATCAGTTGGCAGAAGAAGAATTGTAGTTATTTATACCCCACCCATCTGGCTGGGTTTCCCCAGCCACTCTGGACAGCTCCCAACCGAATAGTAAAAACACAATAGAACATTAAACATTAAAAACTTCCCTAAACAGGGCTGCCTTCAGATATGTTCTAAAAGTCACACAGTTGTTTATTTCTTTGACATCTGATGGGAGGGCTTTCCACAGGGCAGGTGCCACTACCAAGAAGGCCCTCTGCCTGGTTCCCAGTAACTTTGCATCTCACAGTGAGGGAACTGCCAGAAGGACCTCAGTGCTGGACCTCAGTGTCCGGGCAGAACGATGGGGGTGGAGACGCTCCTTTAGGTATACAGGACCGAGGCCGTATAGGGCTTTAAAGGTCAGGACTAACACTTTGAATTGTGCTTAGAAACATTCACCAGTTCATTTGTGAGCTGAAACACCCAATCTCATGTGCGATATTTCTGATGCTAGACTGTACTACATTAAATTTCAAGGTCTGGATCTTTCTCCACACTTAAAACAAAAAAGAAAAACTTCTCCATGCACATACAACTATGTAGCGTTCTAACCTATGAAATGAGAGGCTTTTATATGCATGCAATCAGTTTGAAACAGCAAAATTCGCACTTTATGAGCTTATCTAGTAAGTTTCAAGGAGGATATATAATTATGAATAAGTACTGTACTTTTATACTGAAGTAATTTCTATTTACTTATTACTTGTGTTTCTTTATAACAAGAGGTAATTCACATATCTCCTCTGCCCTCAAGGTCTTCAATGCCAAAGTTATAGTTCAAATGCTCTACAGAATTCCAGTTTGGCTGCCAAGGTTTACCCAGCTGGTAGAACGAGTGCAGGCAGCTTTCCATTTTAAGATTTTTGCTGTCCCACATTGTGTACCCTATGCAGCCTTGTGTCTAGAGGGAGGTCAACACAAGGTAGAGACCGTAGCCTGGGCGAGATTTCTTACATGCTGGTTAAACATCTGCCTCACAACCGATAAAGATCCTCTCCTTAGTGAAGTTTTGCTAGAGCCCTTTCTTTCCCCAGGACTACAACGGTTTAACATAAAGGTACAGCAACTTGGGCTGTCAGTGGAATCTTTGTGATCGACATCCCCACCACCTGCCAAGGCTATAATAAAAACTAGGTTGTGGGATATTGAACACCAGGAACTAACAGCAGCAACAGAGAAAACATGCTCCCCTCTTAACTCTCAACTTTCTTGGGCACATGAAATTAACCACAATTATCTCGAATTTTTGCTTAATCCTCAAGAAAAAAGGGTATTTTCGCTGGCCAGGTTTAATTCAGATCCTTCAAACCTCCTATGGGGAAGGTTCTCAGGAATGGTGGAAGAAGAAAGAATTTGCCCATGTGAAGACCATCAGTTGGAAACTCTTACACATACGGTTTACATTTATGTTGATCTCCGCCAGCAGTTCCTAGATCTACTCTGCATCCTCAAGTGCAAACCAGAGTTAGATGTCATACATTTTCGATTATTGGGGAATAATCAGGAGCTCACCAAGTTAGTGGCTAAATATCTTTATCTGTTTTTTTGTCATCAAAACACATTGCTGATGTCTGATCTCCCTGGAGACCTAGAGATGTAATGTTAGACTGCGTTGCCTCTTTCTTTGACAAATGTTTTGTGTCACTGGGAAGGTGGGAATTCTGTATTGATTTGCTATGGATGTTTGTATGTGATGCCAATAAAAGGTTTAATGATGATGGTATTAGAGCCTCTTCACTTTTGCCATCTTAGAGTGAAGAGAATCAAGGCAATAATTTTTTTTAAAATCAACCGTTTTATTAATTCTGAAAAGAATACAACATAGTTCGAACTGAATTCCCTGCGGTTGAGACTGAAATCTAGTTGACATCTTTCTGCCTCTGAAATGCACAGGGAACATTATTCTGACAATGCTCTTATAATCATCCTTTGTTTGTGTCATTTCAAAACGCTAGGTGCAACGACAGATTTAGCTCTCATAGTCATCTTCAGGTTTTGGCTACTTTATGAGACATTGTCAACTACCACATCCGATTCTGTTTAGAGTTTTGGGATTTTGAAATGTTTTGTTTAGAATCGTAATTTTGACATACCGTGAGTCAAAACTATCTCAGGGGTAGTTTGATGTTGAGACCTTGATGCACTCCAGAATTTGGCACTCCGGGAGCTAAAAAAGGATGATAAAGATATCAATAGTCAATTTTATTTTATCAAAAAGGAAATTAGCATAATCATTGAGAATGCTATACAACATCAACATCTATATGTAGGATACTGAATATATAGATTTTTGTCAAGCAGATGAAAGCAAGTGTCTTCCAGAGGATAGGGCATTATTGAATGGAATATGTTAGTTTTTGAAGCCATCAGAAGTATCTAGACTGTGCCACTGGTTTACTACATCATTGTGGAAAACAGTAAAAATATATGTATCCTTATTTTCATTGCATAAACATTGGAAGACATCTGTCACTCATTTGCATTAGGAAATATTGCCCAGTATTGATGGGATGTGTTAAATAGTTGTAGCAGCACACCACAACCAAGTTAGGTAGCATGTTATATTAGAATCATAGAATTGTAGTGTTAGGAGGGACCCCGAGGGTCATCTAGTCTAACCTCCTGCAATGCAGGAATCTCAGCTAAAGCATCCATGACAGATGGCCATCCAACCTCTGCTTTAAAATCTCCAAGGAAGGAGAGTCCACAACCTCCCTGGGGAGGCTGTTCTACTGTCAAACAGCTCGAAATTTACATAAAACACGATCTGGTTTTAAAATTCAAAACCTCAAAAAGAAAGAAAAAATGATAACTGAGAGTAAAATGGAGCTTCTACTTTAATTGGGACCTGAGATATGGTTCTCAAAAAGCATATGGTTTATGTAAAGATATGCACAAATCTAGGCAATAATTATTTGAGGTGTGTTATGCATCAGATATACGTAAGGCCTGGTGTTTTGTTTTGTTTTTTAAAAAAGCCTATTCCCTGGAAATGTTAGTATGCTGTTAATCCAAGGATACCAAAGCAGTTAGTCCACTGAGGTGAGAGTGATGAATTTATTCCTAGGATTTCAGTTTGCCACTTAATTGTTGTCCATGTGTGATTAGAATATTTAGCTTTGTAGTTAGAATGGTAGTAGAGAAGTGTCCAGTCAGTTGTGCCGGTTAGAGATACTCTTGCTAGATTTGGGAAGCAAAATAAAACTTTAAAAAGTGTGTAAGATTTCTTGTAAAACAGATTGGACATACATTTATGTATATGGTAAAGCTGGCTAGGTGAAAACACAAAATAAAATCACATCAAAATGAAATAAATCCCCCAATAGCTGTTGAACACTTTCTTCTTGTTCCCTACCTCTTTCACACGTAACATATCTCCTTGATTTTCCTGAGCTTTCTGAGTCCATTGACATGCCGGTGGTGGGACAGTTTTCCAAGCCAAACCATATCTGAACTTTGGGAGGGTTTGGGCTCAGCTGATAACAGAGTGCTGTCATCCAAACTGGAGTTGTGATTCCAAAACACTTAACATCCCAATGTCAGAATTTTGCCACCATCTTTCTTTTTTCTCTCTGAACCTTTGTTTCCCTACCTTGCACCTTTTGTATATTAGTATGCTGAATATGCTGAAACACACTGGAAAGTTGAAAAACTTGAATGTTGTAGGGGTTAACCAGTACTTGCTAGCAACTACTTGGGAGAATCCTGTTCTCTCTCATGATCTAATTCAGTTCTGTTTGCAGCAATATGTCATCCACCATCTTTTCAAACTCCGAACATCAGTTTCATTAGTAACACTGTTTTAAAATGAAGATGCTATCTAAGGATCACTATATATACAATTATGCAGAATTAACCAAAGTTCAGTAGTATATTAAGTACGGAAATAATAATAATAATAATAATAATAATAATAATAATAATAATAATAATAATAATTATTTTTATTTATATCCCGCCCTCCCCAGCCGAAGCCGGGCTCAGGGCAGCTAACAACAATAAAACAGTACAAAAGTACAGCACAAACAACACTCTAAAATCATTCATTATAAAATTGATTCAAATCAAGCCACTGGCAACCATTGTGCCAGAGCTCCACGAAGATTGCCGAGGGAGGGAGTCAGGCTGTGCCCTGGCCAAAGGCCTGGCGGAACAGCTCTGTCTTGCAGAGTCTCTAGTGACAGAGTCTCTAGTCTCTAGTGACAGAGTCACTAGTTTCTAGTCTAGTCTCTAGTCTCTAGTCTCTAGTGACAGAGCGTTCCACCAGATCGGAGCCACAGCCGAAAAAGCCTTGGCTCTAGTTGAGGCCAGCCTAACTTCTCTGTGGCCTGGGACCTTCAAGATGTTTTTATTTGAAGACCGTAAGTTTCTCTGTGGGGAATACCAGGAGAGGCGGTCCCGTAGGTACGAGGGTCCTAGGCCATATAGGGCTTTAAAGGTTAAAACCAGCACCTTAAACCTGATCCTGTACTCCACCGGGAGCCAGTGCAGCTGGTATAGCACCGGGTGAATGTGGTCTCGCAGCGAAGACCCCGTAAGGAGTCTCGCTGCAGCATTCTGCACCCGCTGGAGTTTCTGGGTCAGTCTCAAGGGCAGCCCCACGTAGAGCGAGTTACAATAATCCAGTCTGGAGGTGACCGTCGCATGGATCACAGTGGCTAGGTCAGGGCGAGAGAGATAGGAGCCAACTGCTTAGCTTGGCGGAGATGAAAAAATGCTGCCTTTGTTATAGCTGCAATCTGCGCCTCCAAATAGATATCACTAGCCTTTATAGTTTTATTTGAAAAGTTTTATTTACAGAACACACGTATGTGTATAAAAATAATTGTTTAAACTTGCCAAAGGAGAACAGAATGTATGTAAATAATACAGCTCATTAAACTTTGAGAACATTTAATCTTAAAGTATCAAATTCTGCTCAGAGTTACTTTTGTCTTGGTCTAACACCTCCGGTCCTTGTCAGATCAGATTCCATTCAAGACTTTCACATGGATCTTTTGCAAAGTCTTTCACAAAGGACTTCATGTCAGATTTTTTGCTTTGATGGAAATGAGGAGGAATGCAGCTCTGCACAAACGACTGCAGCCCATATGAAGATGTTTGTTTGTTTTTAAATTCAGCCCAGGCCTGCTGTTTGCAAGGAGCTAAGCAAATCCCATAAAATGCTGTAAGGCAAGGTGAACATTTTATTCCATCGTGGTCCAGTTCAAACACAGTCCAGGAAACAGGAAGTGCATGTCGCATCTTTCTGCTTTGTTGTTTAATGATGCTCCTATAACTGGGGAGGACAGGATTTAACCTGGCGCATCTAGTGCTTGTGTCTTCCGCAAAGTAAACGGTTTTCCTGCAGTGGTCAATCACACAAATTGAGTTTTTTTTTCACACCATTATAATTCTTATTAAAGGTAAAGGGACACCTGACAATTAAGTCCAGTCGCGAACGACTCTGGGGTTGCGGCACTCATCTTGCTTTACAGGCCGAGGAAGCCGGCGTTTGTCCGCTCCACAGACAGTTTTTCCGGGTTGTGTTGCCAGCATGACTCCGCCACTTCTGGCACAACAGAACACTGAAACCAGAGCAGCACAGGGAAACACTGTTTACCTTCCTGCCGGAGTGGTAGCTATTTATCTACTTGCACTTGGACAGGCTTTCGAACTGCTAGGTTAGCAGGAGCTGGACCGAACAACCAGAGCTCACCCTGTTGCGGGGATTCGAACCGCCGACCTTTCGATCAGCAAGCCCAAGCAGCACAGTGGTTTAAACCACAGTGCCACCCGCATCCTAGCCAACCACTTAAAGCAGGCTCGATTTTTTATATTATATGACTTGCGTATTCTTCTTAATAGTCTAATATAATGCTGGATTGTGGTGCGTGAAACAATTCTACCAGACTTATCTCATGTCTATATTCAGGAACCAAGTGTGTGAATGAATGGTTCCTTCTGAAAACATATCTTACGCTCCCTGAGGTGACTGTCACATGGCACAGAAGCCATGCAGTTTGCCCATCCAGCCTTTATTAGAGAAATTTGAATTGCTGGGCATGCATAGTTCATCCCTCTGCTAGGTTTCTCATTCCATTTTCCTACATACGCAGCTACTCCAGCGTAATCACCGTGAAGGAAAGTTGTAATCTTGCAGTGACGTCATAAAAGACTGACTTTCCCTTGGGGCTGGTGGTATTTTGGAGTCAGAGTAAGCAATATGATAGCCAAGTTTGGAATGAAACCAAATTATTCAGGATGCTCTAAAGCGAAGAACAATTGGGCAATATGACAAATGAGGTTCAGTTGCCCAACCTGGTGCGCTCCAGATATTTTGGGACTGACTACAACTGCCACCAGCCCCAGCTAGCTAGGCACAGACGGAGCGCTAGGTTGGGAAAGCCTGTGTAACATGATGCAGACCAAACTAAATATTGGTTTAAACTATTTTAATATTGAGTTCTTAAATTGCTGTAACCAACCCTGGGACAAAAGAGAGCTTGAGGACCTAGTGTATAGACCCGTGGCAACAACAACTCAGTGTGCAGCAGTTGTAGAAGAAGCAAAGTCCCTCTTAGAGAAAATTAAGATGCAGACTGAAAATTAAGTGGCCAGCATTGGTGGTGATGCTTTTATATAGATCTATGGAGCAGCCAGATTTGGAGGGTGGATCTGATTACCAACATCTCAAAAAGTATGCTGTAGAGCTATGAAAGGTAAAGAGAGGGTAACCAATATGATGATGAGGGTTGGGGATCCATCCCCACAAGAAAAGGCACTGAAAAGGTTGGAGTTTCCGTTTTAAATAAAAGATTACTGGGGTGGCAGGAGAGAGGGGGGGCACACAACAGAGGTTTATAAAATTACGCGTGGGGAAGGTAGATCGAGAGAATGTTTCCTGTCTTCCACAATACTAGAATCATAGTGAAATTCTACAACTTGATTGACATGACAGAATAAACTGTAAAAATGACAGGCAGTAGAGTCCTGACAGAATAAATAAACATTTTGCACACAGCACATAATTAACTTATGGAATTCACTCTCACGGTATGAATATATGCATTTAATTTTCTTACTGTGTCCATATACCATCTTTCCACCAAGGAAAGTGATGGCTGCTAGCTTAGATGTTTTTAAAAGGCATTAGATAAATGCATGCAGGAGAGTCTATTACCTGCTATTAGCTGTGACAGCTAAATGGAGCCTCCATAGTTAGAGGCGCTGTGCCACTAAATAATAAGGGAGGGAATGGAGGAGGCAACAGCAGGGGGGAGGATTGCTGCCTTCTTGGAAGCACCTGACTTGCTACTGGGCAGAAACAGGATGTGGAAACTAAATGGAACTTTGGTCTGATCCAACAAGGCCCCGTGTGTTCTAAAATATATACTAAAGAGAGTAGTTTACTCTGGATTTACAGCTTTCTGTAGTACATTTCTCACTCTTGACACCTCTTTTGTGTTACAGCAGTTGGGAAGGGAGTTTAGCCTTGAAAGCCACCCATCACTTTAAATTACATTCCCTGAAAGAACTGAGGATAATTCATTTTCCAGCTCTAACAGTAATGGGATATTGGTGGTGTCCCAATTGAACTGAGTCCAGAGCCAATTGCTTGTACTCATAAAATGCAAATGGCTTAAAGCGCACAACTCAAGGGTGTTCTAGTTTTCTTTATGAGTAGCCTTCTGCAAAAAGTTAAGCAGAAATGAGCAGAAATTAAAAACATGTTTGTGTTATGGTGAATTTCTTATTCCGGGGGTCTCCACCCCCTTGTCCATGGGCACCAGTACACCCATGAAGGCTGACATTGGTAGACCTGTGCAGGTTGCCCTGCTCTGACTTACGATCTTTTTTTCAAAATAAGTCTATATAAATTTTTAAAAAGCAAACTATTAAAAATGCAGTGTGACAAGGACCTATGTTCCGGGGCTCTCATGACCTACAGAATATTGAAATATATGGCAACTGCATTGCATTGTTCCACTCCAATCTGATGCTTTCATAAGATGAGTCAGGTAGAAAATGTAATTTCATAATTAAAACAACTTCATAACCAATAGGATTCCTTTGAATGGGATTGTTGGATGTATATTGGGGGGGGCAAGCAGGAGAGCTGGGGCTGTATTACAGCTTTGTACTGGGGCACAAAATGGTGCCTAGATATTGAACCTAAGAGGATGTTAAGGTTATCAGGTATTTGATGATTGGGAGTAATTTTCTTTGTTTTCACCCTTCTACAACCTTTGGATAATTCTGCTGCAAACTTTGGTATTTGGCAAACTAAACTACTGAAGGGTGTTGTCTTGTGTTAGGGTGATGTATTACATTCAAGCTGTACATTAGAGTTTGCTTTGCTTTTTTTCTGATGAAGTGGTCACTAATCCTCAAAAGCAATAGTGGGGAACCCTCAGCCCATAAGGTGGGGGGGGGGTTTGGCCCTCAAGTCCTTTTTGGACAAAGCATGCCCACCTGTCAGTCACCTGACATCACATGGCACCTGTTATCTCTAATCTAACATCTAAGTGCTACAATTGAAAATAAAGGGTCTCTTATCACCGATCTTGGTTCTGATCACCACAGTGCTAACATTGGAGATTAGCACCTGCCTGCTCTTTGACAGCTGCTGTCAAAGAGCATGCAGCATTTCTCTTATCTCAGCACTGTGGGACTACATTTTACATTTTATATTAAAAATGAAAAAAAAAATTCTTAATCTGTAGTGCCATCAATTGCACCTTGACCATACATTGGGGAAAATTTATTCTCAGTCCCCCTCCCCCACCAAGTTTCCTATATATTAACTACAAATTCCAGAAGGATCACTATTATGCCTGTTGCAGGAAACAAAAAAAATTACCTTGTGACACCTTAAACTCTGTAAGGGCTATAACCCACTTTGTCAGATGCCATGAGCAGCAGTCCACTAAAGCTTATGTCAATGATAAATTTGCTTGTCTTCAAGATTCCACAGTGTTCGTTCATTGTACATATAACCCATTTTCACTTAATGGATTTAATTTATAAAACTAGTTGAAAAAAGAAAAAGAATTCTGCTCTCATAACAGCACCACTCTTTTTGAGTGGGTGCTCTCAGACTCAAATGGAGGAGCTAAGTGATTTTGGCGGAGGAGTAAGCTGAGTATTGAACCACGCCTGAGTAAATGAGGGTATAAGGAGTTGTGTCTTGTGTGTATGTCTGCTAGGCTGTGTACTTGCATTAAAAGAAGTTGTCAGTTCAAATCAGCAGAGACCAGTGGCGTAGCGTGGGGGGTGCAGGGCGGCCGGCCGCACCAGGCGCAACATCTAGGGGTTAGGGTTGGGGGCGCAAATCCACAGGTTAGGGGGCACAAATTACTTGCCTTGCCCCGGGTGCTGACAACCCACGCTACGCCACTGGCAGAGTGGGTTGTCAGAGTGGGTTGTCAGAGGGTTTCTCTTCTTTTAATTTGGCTTTCTGACTCTTTATTATGGGCATTTAGAAGCTTATAACATCTGATGAAGTAGCAGGAATGAAGTCTTTCTTCGGCCGGTGCATAAGTAAACTCTGGAATGTATTGCCACAAAATGCAACGACGGCCACTAACTTGGAATGCTTTAATTGCACAAGAATAAAACTATCCATAGCTACATATTTCAGCTAGCGCGGGAGTTAATATGCCCTTGAATGGCAACTGCTGAGGATCGTGCTGTTACATTTGGCTGACCACTGTGAAACCAGATGGATGGATGGCATCAGACATTGGTCTGATTCAGTAGCCTTCATCTTCTGTTCTTAAGTCCGCCATCAACTCGCTCTGACTCCCACACATATTCTCCCCTTTTTCGGTTTCCTTCCTTCCCTTCTCTTTCCTACCTCCACCCAATTTATGGCCGTCCCCTCTTGTACTCCCGCCCTGCTCCCTCCCCACTCGCCTCCTCTGCCGGCTGATTTGTAGCACATTGAAACCTTTGGGGCTGATGCCACTGTTCTCCTTCCTTGCTTCCCAAGGCTGAATCTCATGGCGTCATTCTTGATGGCTTTTACCTCACCCATGGATGACGTCGGGAACGGATGCCAAACAATGCCAGCCCAAAGTTTCATTATTAATATTAATTAATTAATTTAACTTATTTATCACCCACCCTTCACCCTGTGCTGTTTGCAGCGTTAAAAACAATATTAAAAGCAATGTTGGTCAAGAGTACCTAAAAGGAAGGGAGCTTTCCCCAACCTTGCCTCAGTACCTCTTCACCAGATCTCTGTCTGATGAGTGCAAGCAGGTCAGCGGTGTTGGCAGCAGCAGCAGCAGTGGGTATATGGACTCTTGGCAGTGCCAACCTTCCTCAAATAGAGAGAACTTGAGATATTTGTCCCTTGACTTGCTGCATTTCCTCCTGATCAGATAGGAGAGGAAATAATTAAAGGAAGAACATGACTGATGAACTGCTGTTAAGGGAATTAGTGTACCTCAGGAGGTGTGCGACTAGTGTGTTTGGTGAAGAAGATTCACCTGGGACTCCTGACTGTGTTATTACTCTCCCCACCCCCACTCCCACTCTGCTATTTAAGCCTAGTCGCTTGCAAGAACTGCTGAGGGTGGAGCTGGTGTATTGGGTAGAAGGAGGCTCATCTCCGGCACCTGACTGCTTTGTTCTCCCACCTCCCCAAGTACAGCTTTAGAATTGTGCCTCGCAAGGGCGTGAAAGTACCAAGGTACTTGTCTTGTGGCTCTCAGTCAGTGGGGAGCTGCTAGGTCATGAGATGTTGATGACGAAGATTATGATGGAGCATGGAACGAGCAAGCTGAGAGTAGGACACAAATTGTCAACTGATAAATTATTGCCTTGAGCAAGCCACTGTTCTTTCAGCCACAGCTTCCCACCTGCAGCAGGGAACCGTAATACTGACCCACATTCCAGTGGCATAAAGATTACGGAGGCAATGTAAGGGAGCAGAAGTGTCCCATGCTTCTTTAATCTAATTTACAGGGACCATTTTTGAACTTGTGGTGTGCTTTGATTTTGCGGAATTTGTGCCGTGCTAACATTGTGGGCAAGGTTGAAATGACTGTCCAGAGGCACAAGCTGCTTTTATAGGAGCCTGCTGGGGAAAATGATGCAAAAACCCATCTCGAAGGCTGCCTTTTAAAGGTCTTGTTACCTTTCAAATACATGCAACTGTCATGAGAGCTCTGTGCCAGCAAAATGCCCCTTCTCACAAATAAACCGTTAAGCACCATTTTGATGTAATTTTCAAAGCTTGACCTCAATCTCTCTGGGTTTTGATCATTAAAATGGCCCCGCAGCTATCTGCAAAAGGTCTGCTGCTTCCCTGCCGCTGGAAATCAGTGGAAACCTGATTATATGATAATTGCAAAAAAAGGAGGGTGACTAACGCTTATTAAGGAGATGAGTAAAGAAAGAAGTGCAAATCTTTTTTGACAGAGCAGTTGTGTTACATTTCAAGAGCTCCTTGAATCATCCACACCCCTTTCAAATCTGTGTTAAAAATTGGGCTGTGCATCACCTTTGGGGGGGCAAATGATGAGGTGGATTGGAGTGGTTTGTGGGTCTCAGTCTTCTGAATTTAAATGTGATGTAAGTAGCACACCCACCCACCCCAAAGTTGGATCAGGTCTCCACAGGGTGTTGTGTCACTCTGTCCCTCCACCCCTGCGCTTTATTTCTCTAATGTCTCCATAGAATCATAGAATTGTAAAGTTGGAAGGGACCCTGAGGATCATCTAGTCCAGCAGGAATACGCAGCTGTCCCATAAGGGAATTGAATTTGCAGTCAGCAAGAAGTGAGTCTGCCCCAAATGTTTCCTGTGGAACATTAAAGAAATCTGGTTCATTTTAATTTGAAGCATAGCAGTGGGTGATTTCTTCTTTTAGAAGTTAACAGCTTCATTTACATTCAGAAAAACACGCACAACAAAACCAACTGCATTGGGTTAGTGCATCTGGCTGTTAACCAGAAGGTTGGTGGTTTGAGTCCCAGTCCCACCCCACAGCTGTGGGCAGGGCTAGATGACTCTGGGGGTCTCTTCCAACTCTTCAATTCTATGATTCTGTGAAACCCAAAGTTCTCCAGAACTCTGCAGGCGGCATTCTTAGACAGCCTCACACTGTACTGTCTACCAGAGGCTCATAAAAGCCTGTTGGGAAATGGCTGAGTGAGGACATCTAGGGATTTGAAATGAGTTGCTTCCAGTGAGTGGATGATACCGAAATCTGTTTCTCTATTTCATCAGATTCACAGTGGGTTCGATGGGAATTGCTTCCAGACAAGGGAGATGTATATGCACTTTCCAAAGATGTGTGTGTGTGCTTTTAATTTGTCAACATGCATAGACACTAGGACTGGGTGATGTCTTGTTTTCAACGTTGTGATATACCACCAACTAAACATTGTGATATCTGAAATAAGGATGGAACTATGTAGAGGTGAAAATGGCAATGTCCTAACAGCTTAGGGGTCTAAAAGTGACAAATTTTTGTTTACCTTTACTATATTGTTGCAGCTGTTATTTTATAGTACAGGTAATGTTTAAATCAGCACATTTTCTTTAAAATATGGAGGGAAGCTATTTGGAGGAAACCAACAACATAAACATCAGAAAACGAAAACACTCCCCCCCCCCATTTTTTCAAAGGAAGAAGAAGAAGCACATAAGGAAGTATAGGGTTGGGGAAACAAATGTGTGAGAAAGCAAAGGGGCAAGGGGAGAATGGGGGAGAGTTAAAGGGACTTGGGTGTCAACAATCGCCCACAGGTGGGTCCTGCCAGCGGAGAGAACCTATCCATTTACAAGCACAATTCAAAGTGCTGGTTATGACCTGTAAAGCCCTGCACAGCTTAGTTCCGAGCTTTCTGGAAGACCGTATTCCTGCATATGTACCTACCTTGGTTTTGAGATCTTCATGAGAATGCCTTCTTTGTGGCTGCTCCCAGATTCTGGAACCAGAGCGGCTCCTTCGTTATCTTCTGCTGTCAGACGAAGACCTTGTTCCAACAGGCTTTTCGGAATCGATTGCCATGCCAAGGTTTGGGGGTTTTGGGGGGAATTATATGTATGTTTTAAACAGATTTTATATATGTATACCGATCAGAAGGTTGGCGGTTCGAATCCCGGCGATGGGCTGAACTCCCCTTGCTCGGTCCCTGCTCCTGCCAACCTAGCAGTTCGAAAACACATCAAAGTGCAAGTAGATAAATAGGTACCGCTCCAGCAGGAAGGTAAACAGTGTTTCTGTGTGCTGCTCTGGTTCGCCAGAAGCAGCTTAGTCATGCTGGCCACATGACCCAGAAGCTGAACGCCGGCTCCCTCAGCCAATAAAGCAAGATGAGCGCCGCAGCCCCAGAGTCGGTCACGACTGGAACTAATGGTCAGGGGTCCCTTTACCTTTACCTAAAATGTTTTAAGCAGTTCTTGTTTTTATCTGTAGGCCATCTTGAGTGCCATCAGGGGAAAATACATAGTAACAACAACAACAATATACATTTGTGTGTTGTATTGTGCTGGGCACCCCACCCCCCTGCCACTGTTACACAGCCAGTGTAAATTAAAATTTCAAATATATAATTGAGGCCGCATAACATCAATAACTTCAAAGTGATATTCAAAATTGGTCCTGAAGGTAAGTTCCTAGACCCAGTAATTAGACTCCTGATACTTCATTAATTGGGCAAAGAAAATTCAGCAGTTAGTTAGCTTACAGTATGGAAGGCATGATGCACTTTTGCCCAAGGAATAAAAACAAGTGTTATTTTTATAGCTGGTATTAGTTCAATATGTTTAACGAAATCAGTATCAAGTCTCTGAGCATATGCGTGATCAGTCACAAAATGTTTGATTTACTGAGGAAAAAAATGGAGGGTTTTATGCAGCTGGAGTGCAGAACTAAAGAGAGAAATGCAACAGAGTGTACTAGAGCAGAGAAAATACTTGTAGAAAGTAAATCATAGAGGGAAGGAGGACTGAGAAATGCACATTCTAGGCAGATTTAAGCCTTATGTGGATGTTCCATTTTACCACGTGTAAACACTCAACACGAGGGAGAGCCAAGCCCCATCTCCTCTGGCACATCATCTTTGGCTCCTTCATAAAGGTAAAGGGACCCCTGACCATTAGGCCAGTCGTAACCAACTCTCGGGTTGCGTCCCTCATCTCGCTTTATTGGCCGAGGGAACCGGTGTACAGCTTCCGGGTCATGTGGGCAGCATGACTAAGCCGCTTCTGGCGAACCAGAGCAGTGCACTGAAACGCCGTTTACCTTCCCGCCGGAGCGGTACCTATTTATCTACTTGCACTTTGACGTGCTTTCAAACTGCTAGGTTGGCAAGAGCAGGGACTGAGCAATAGGAACTCACCCTGTTGTGGGGATTTGAACCGCCAACCTTCTGATTAGCAAGTCCTAGGCTCTGTGGTTTAACCCGCAGTGCCACCCGTGTCCCTTGGCTCCTTCATAGCCTTCCACAAATTTGTCTCAAGCAGGGCATGCCCTTTACTTGTGAAGGCTCCGCACGTGTACAATTTGAAAATGCACAAGGGCAGAAGTGGTTCCTGCTTCAGAACTTTGCCCTCAGTCTTGTGGAGAGCTGTAAACGGGCCACCGGGGTCAGAAATAGTCACTGTCCCTCCAGACTTCCTTATTATTATTAAATCTTTATTGGTTTAAAATACAAAGATACAAACATACAACGAAGGTAAGTGTGGCGATCACACAGAGTCCCTGGACGTTTGACGGTCTATTGATCCCTGTGCCACCACTGTGCTGACTTCCCCGCTGCCACCAACCCGTTACTCTCGGGTACATATTGAGTCCAGACAGTTGTTAAAATTAAACCAAATAAACAAGTTTATTTTATAAGCATTAAGAAGTTTATGGTTTCTCAGATATTTTTTTTAATAGAATATTTATTAAGGTTTTTAATAATACAATAAAGGTAAAAAGAAAAGAAAAAATACAAAATAGTAACAAAAATACAAAAGTAAAAATAATTAAAAAAAGAAACATGTTAAAAGAAAATGAGAAATGGAAAATCTGCAGGTTTCTCAGATAATTTTCTTGTCAGTTTCTTAACCTTAGTTTCTTTTCTATATCTTCCTAATATCTTCTGACTGATTACCTCAACTATTTGACTGACCCCTCTTAACAGATTGTCTCACTCTCTCACATCAGACTAGCCCAGCCCACAGACTTATCCTCCCTCTCTCTTCTCTAACTCCAGACTGACTTCTTAACAACTCTAACTCTAACTCTAACTCCTACCCTTGGGTTCCTATAGGTTAGTCATTTTACAATTAGTTACCCTTTCCTTATGAACCCTGTATGATGTCACACACCTAGGAGGGCAAACGTCACAGTAAGTATTTCAGATTTAAATACAAAAGAAAAGAAAAGAAGGGGGGAAGGAAAAATTTGAAACAAAGACAAAAAAATGATAAAAAGGGGGGAGGGAGACCAAAGATTTATACGACATTATATCTATCAAATAATAATTTTTGGCAAAAAACTTTCCATCTTTCTCGTTATACTTTTTCTGTTGTCATGGTATTATCGCGCAGTTTTGTTTTATATCCTTTTTCATACATTCCACTATAATGTTTATATCACTTATCTGTTATTCACAAGGATCATTCCAATTCTGCTAAGATGGTATCATTTTTGCAATATAATCTTATATATTCTTTAAATATTTTCCATTTTCCGTATGTTTTCTGGTTTAGAACTCTCCTGACTTTTCCCGTCAGCTTTGCTAGTTGAAAACACTCTATCAGAAGTGTCTTCCAATCTGTTATTGTTGGTGTTGTTTCATAAGGCCTATTGCTAGATCGCAAACTGTGACAATTTAAGGCCTGTCCTCCATAATCAATTAGGACTATCATCTTTAGGCTTTAGTCAACCTTTTTATACCTACCACCCACTAATGCATCTTTCTTGATGGAAAACTTTTCTTATTGCCCACCTGTGCTCGATGGAAGGAGGATTCAGCTTGTGCCATAGAACCCCTTAGCGCCCACCTAGAATCCTGAAACGCCCACTAGTGGGTGGTAGGGACTAGCTTGACAACCCCTGATCTAGACCAATTCACGGGGGACAAGTCTATCAGAGGCTATAAATGATGCCCCCATGTGCAGAGGCCTCTAAACACTATGTACTTTTCTCTCTATAACACACAGATTTTTTCTCCTAAAAAGTAAGGGGAATGTCTGTACGTGTTATTGAGCGAATGTGTGGTCCCTGGAGCCGACTGGCGCAAGTGCAGGGGCAAAAATCAGGCAAAAATCAAATCGCGTGTCAGGGAGGAGGGACGCCTGAAGAGAGGAAGCTGTTGCTTTAATGCATTCTGCCTCAGGGTCTTACTGCCCACCCTCTTCTGTTTCGGTTGCTGTTTGCTCAAACGGAACACAGAGCAGGGAAATCCCCTCCCCTCCAAGCAAGCAGAGGGGAAAGGAAAGGATCGCGTCCTTCCTTCTAATTCCTCTCCGTGCTCTGGTGCTGCTGCATCCAGGGAAGCATTTTAGGGACTCGTAGGCAGCCAGAAAACATGCAGGTGGGAGAGAGAGAGAGAGAGGGGGCTGGCTTGGGTGGGGGGGGTGGGGGGAAACGTTAAACCCCTCTCCTGCATTCTTAGCCACCTGCTTCTCTGCACACCCCTCTCGTGCTCCTTGTCCCTTCTCTGTTTTTCCTTCCCTCCCCACTTAAAACGTGGTTACAAAGCACGGATCCACATGGATCCTCAGGATCTTTGCATTTGGTCACCCCAAATTCACCATCAGATCACACAGTATGTCCATGGCTACAGCCTGCACCCAAAAAATCATGCACCCACTGTTGCCTGGGGCTGCAATGGTGCAAAAACGTGGTTACAAAGCACAGATCCACACGGATTCTCAGGATTTTTGCATTGGGTCACCCCAAATTCACCATCAGATCACATGTCTGTGGCCACAGCATGAGGCACAAAAATGATACATCCACTGTTTCATTCAGAATTTCCCCCCCTTGTTTTCCTCCTCTAAAAACGATATGAGTGTTATAGAGCGAAAAATACAGTACTTATAATTAACAATTCTAATAATACTTCTGAAGATTATAAAATCAATAGGGGACCATACTCACTCTGTTCAGAAGCATTAACCAAAAACGTGGATTCTTGTACCATTATTTAACCAGTCTGCATGCATGGCAGTATAATGAAGGGTTGTGAGTAAAGGGTGTTCACAGTTCATGACATCCACCTGAAAGAATTTAAACTAAGGCTCTTCTTTTGTATGCAGTAAATACTAGAACCTTTTAGCTACTAGTGACAACTAACTGCTCCTTAAATTCAGGGTAAGCAGACACAGTAACCAGTCCTAATTTGTTTGTTTACTCAGACTAGTTGTGAAAGTTATGGAATATGCTAGATAGTTGCCTTCCCTTTTCATTGCATTATTATTATTTACAGAGTATATTTCTTTTTCATTTGAACTAGTGTTGGGACTGCTTTTAAATAAAATGTTGAGGTGCTATAACCCTTTTCAGGTGCATTGAACTCATGAGTGCTGGTATAAGAGGTTGGTTTATTCATTATGTGGTCTGAAAGACCTCTATAGGGTCTCCTCTGTAGGGAATTAGTATATACGGAGATCTTTCTCCAGGCAGCTGAAACTTTCCAGGTGGATAAAATGTATTTATAGAAAAT
Source organism: Podarcis melisellensis (assembly GCF_964234715.1). Classification (NCBI taxonomy): domain Eukaryota; kingdom Metazoa; phylum Chordata; class Lepidosauria; order Squamata; family Lacertidae; genus Podarcis; species Podarcis melisellensis. The sequence continues at coordinate 96,336,902 of NC_138537.1, forward strand.
GTGAAATAGGTTATGTGAAAAATACATATTTGTGGTTAAATATATTTGTATGTGTTTTACTGATCTGAATTTGACTTATTTCTTTAAAAATATTTTTTAAGAAAATATTTTTTAAATTTTTTTAAAATCCAATAACATGATACCTAAAATGCAAGGACCACTTCTGCACCTTGCATTTCTAGATACGTGGACATACATTTTTGGGGATATACATTTTTTAAAGATGTTAATATTTTAACAAGGCACAGATACTTAGTTATATTATGTAAGTAAATTCACCAGAAACTCATGATCAGCTACAACTTCCTTTAAAATACACATAGAATTGCAGACCGTACGGCTTCCTCTCATGGAGCATGTGAAATGGCGCTTTCCTGTTTTACTGTTTCTGTTTTGCATACAAACCAATTCTCACGGTCAGTTTCTGCCAAGCAAACCACAAGCAGTGAGTCAGGTAGTGGGGTTTTTGCCTCTCTCTTAGATATGTGCATAGCTGTCAACTTACAGATTTGAAAATAAAGGACCAGCAGCCTTGAAAATAAGGGACCAGCAGCCAAAATAAGGGACCTGCAGCCTCACCTGTTCCAGGCACTCCAGTTTTCCTGTCCTCCTGCAGTGTGGTCAAACTCATGCTGGTAGCTTCGAGAACACTGTCCAACCAATTTTGTAACCAGAGGTTCAACTGAATAGAATCTGAATCACATGCACCACAAGGCCTATGCAGCCTCAACTTAAGATGGCTCCCCGGCCTGGCTTTGCACTGCAAAGTTTGCAGCAGCACGTGCAACAAAATGGAGTCCAGCATTCAAAAACCCCTCAGCTTGCATTAACTAGCCACACACAAGGCATGCAAGCTCCACCCCCCAGTTGTTCTTAGACTTCTTATTGGGTGAGCAACACAGCCAAGCAACACAGTTGGAGCCTCCCTGGCCGGAAGGGAGGGAGGGAGAGGAGCTGCTTCCTTTGAAATTTAAGGGACATCCATCAATAAGGGACAGCAGCAGGACATGGCACTGGAATAAGGGACTGTCCCTTCAAATAAGGGACACTTGACAGCTATGGATATGTGTAAGACTGACTCTTCACCTTTTAGGTTTCTCAAATCAGCAGTCTCCCTTTATAACCTGTTTACGTGAGAAATGAATCCCGGGTTCTCTCCTAGTCACACTTTGGGAAATGCTAGTGAGTATAGGGTTATTTGTACCTTCTTTAGTGATAGACATTAATGAAACCTACTTTGCTGCATTTTTGTTTTGTTTTGTTTGACAATGCCTTCATTTCTCTCGCTTTCCATTTGTATTTGTATTTGTGGTCTCTTCCTGGTTTTTTCGTATTAGTTTGTTTTTAAAGAAAAAGGTCCCTGCTATGACCCATTTTTACAAATGCACCTCTGGAATAACAATTAAACGGTGGTTTACACCACTGTTTCCCTCTTAGTTGTGTTTTTAATGGCTGTTTGTGTTTATTGATTGAGGGTTGTTGCTTTTGTTTTAATTCACCAGAAGAAATAGATAAAGCAAATACCACTCATAAGCACAGCACTTTTAAAAAGTACTGCTAACAAAACATGAAATGCGTACGTAAGTAACAATGAAAAACAACCAGAAACCAACAAAGGCAATGGCGAAATAGAAATAATCACTGGTGAGAAAATTAATTCAACATAACAAATGTACCCAAAATACAAATCTATCATCTGTTGGTGAAGGGTTTGCTCACAAGTAAATAATTTGGAGGATTAAATAGAGCCCCTGGATGCTAAAAGATGTCTGAAATGATATGTGAAAATATACATTTTTTACTTTTGAAAAACGAAGTCTCCCTAATTGTCACAGATAGGGATAAGTGAATAGGTCGTTTTTCGTTTTTCTTAGTTTCTCATTTATCCATTCTTAAGTTGAGCTCCCCACATTCCACATAAATTTATGATCCCCCCCCCCAAAATGTCCTCATGAAAATTCACCAGCATTTGGCTTCTTTTTTTGCAGTGCTTTTTTCTGGGGGGACGCAGGGGTACACATACCCCTAAACATTTTGTGAATCTAAGTTTGTCCTCATTGAGGGGCAGTATTTCAATATGAGTAGGGAAATTAGAGTACCCCTAAACATTTTTTAATAAAAAAGCACTGCCTTTTTGTATGCAGATTTCTCTAATGTGATGAATTTTTGTATGCTATATTTACTATTATATGCAATTATATGGACTTTACCCTAGTTTATGTACTTTTTGTACAAATTGCTTGGGTGGAGAATTGCATTTTAAAACTCAGAGAAGTGCAACTTTCAAAGGATTGGTTGTGTTTCTGTTCACATATTGCTTCAAAGAGTTTGAATCAGCTAAGTCTGCTTTTAAATGCAAACTTATTTGAATTTATCTTCCATCTCTAGTCATGAGAGAAGTGAAGAGGAAAAACTAAACTCTTAAGAAGTACTAAGGTGTGTTTCTGAAGATTCGTGTAGAATTAAATGCAGCATAGATCAAACCTCTCATGTCATAGCAATATTTTGGGGGTTATAGTAACGCGGGTGGCGCTGTGGTCTAAACCACTGAGCCTAGGGCTTGCTGATCAGAAGGTAGGCAGTTCGAATCCCCATGACAGGGTGAGCTGTTGTTCGGTCCCAGCTCCTGCCAACCTAGCAGTTCGAAAGCACGTCAAAGTGCAAGTGGATTTGCAAGTGCTGCTTCATTTCAGAACTTAAAGATATGGTACTTTGATAAGATTTCTATGTCAAAGTGCAATAGGTACCACTCCAGTGGGAAGGCAAATGGTGTTTCTGTACGCTGCTCTGGTTTCACCAGAAGCAGCTTAGTCATGCTGGCCACATGACCCGGAAAAACTGTCTGCGGACAAACGCCAGCTCCCTCGGCCAATAAAGCAAGATGAGCGCCGCAACCCCAGAGTTGTTCGCAACTGGACTTAACAGTCAGGGGTCCCTTTACCTTTACCTTTTTAGTAACTGAATCTTCAAAAAGAACATCCCACAGATTGGTCACACCTGCAGTCAAAATGGAGTTTATCTTTGTGACTTTATTACAGCAAAATCTAAAAATAACTGTGACATCTCCTCTGGGCCACAGGGGTGCATGTATTTCTGGATGGCCTGCACAATGCAGATCATTCCTGGCTATGTTCCTGAATTCTGAGCAAACACCCTAGATGATAGTACACATGGCCTTTTGCTTCCTCCACTAAAGCCCATCTGTTCTGATGGCATTATTCCTGCTAGCAAGTTAATCAGACCATCTCACTGAATCACAAAGGCAGTGTGGGCTGCAGCGGACAGCTATAGAAGACAAGTACTACAAAGTCTCTCCCCTCAAAATTTAGAGCTACACTGATGCCATGTGCTGCATTATTGGATGAAATTCATTAGTGTTCCACTGCCAACGAAAGCTTCCTAAACAGGGAGGGAAATGAGTTGCAGCTGAATGCTGATTTGCAAGTGCTGCTTCGTTCCAGAACTTAAAGATATAGTACTTTGATAAGATTTATTTGTCAAAATAAACCACTTTAACCTTGCAGCAGCATAAAGATCTATTTAAATAGCAAGTCAGTAGACAAAGCCTAGTTCAGAAGTTGTACCTTCCATGTGAATTTTCGTATTACATGCTTAAGTGATAATGGGCCCGGTTTGGGTGTGATGCCAAGTGATGGTTTGGTGTTCTGCTTCAGCCTCCTATTCCCAGTATGGATCAGAAGAGGACACTGGAAATATCCATGTTCTAGTTTAAACTCCCCACAGATTGTTGTTACATCCGAACCAGGAACTGTGGGTGGTGTAAATTATGTTCCGTTGAAACGAGCCAGGATCAAACCTGGAGGTTCTACTCTGGCTTCCAATCTCAGGTTCACAATGGATGTTTTATTAGCATAAAGTACCGTATTTTTCACCCTATAGGACACACTTTTTCCCCTCCAAAAATGAAGGGGAAATGTGTATGCGTCCTATGGGGCGAATGCAGGCTTCAGGAAGCCATCCGCAATCCTTGGGAGCCCGGCACGACTTCCCGCCGGGCTCCCAAGGCTTGCGGATAGCAGCCTGTTCTGGGGGCTTCCCCCGCCCCAGCCCCGCGCCTGGGGGGGGAATATTTTTTTCCCCTTTATTCCCCCCCCCCAAACTAGGTGCGTCCTATGGGCCAGTGCTCCCTATAGGGCAAAAAATACGGTACTTGTAGACTTTAGACTAGAGGTAAGTTAGTCTAGGTTAAGTTCTAGGGGTGCTCCCACCAGTCTGCTCCGAGGTAAGGTCCATATTCTGTTCTTGGTGTGCCCACAAAGTATGCTCATACTAAGCTGTCATGAGGGAGAGTGTTCAGATTTCCTGTCCTAACACTTCCTGTTCCCCTTCTAGATCCTGAGTCTGTCCATTTAGTTCCATTACTTAGGATACAGTGAAGAAGGATCTGAGGGGGCAGAAGAGCATTGGAGCCTGAGGCTCAATCAAGTTCATTTGTGCAAACCAGGTCAAAGATGGCAATTTCTTGTGAAATTGCAAAAACTATTGTGAAAATTCCATGGCGTGGTACATGAAGACAGTGACAGAAGGGAAAGGCACTGTACATCAGCACTGTAAATAAGACACACACTCGCAACATTAAAAAAAAATACCTCATGAAACCCTATTTTTTTAAAAAATGAATCTTGTACAGGAGGGAGCAAAGTGAACACAGGATTATTTAGCATGTTTTTGCTTCAGGATTTAGGATTAAGTAGAGTGCAAGAGCATGTCCAGGGGAATTCATATCATTTAACCAACAACCGCTTGTGATCAGTATCACTTATATTCAAAATTATTAGCTCAATTATGCAACCACTATGCAAATTCTTAAATGTTACATTCATTCTTAATATCTTACTACACACCACTTGAATTTTGAGTTTCTAGTGATGTGTTTTCCCTATTTAGACCTAGCCGGGATGTTCAGAACCCAGATAAATCCAGATGTTGTAACTGGGCTACTCAGGAGCAGATTTACAGCACAGTCCTATAACATATCCCTTTCCCGAATTGTTGTACTACCTCCCACGAGTTCAGAGTCAAGTACAGATGTGTTTAGAGGAGTCTTCCTTCCAAATACTGTTCTGGTACAAGCATTATTAAATTCAGAGATGGGATTGTCTTCCTGTGCCTTTCGGCCATTCTTTGAACTCATGGAACTTATGCACCTCTAGGAAGCTTCAGCTCTACGTAAAAAGGGTGTGTTGAACTGTTTTTCTGAGCTCCAAATTGTTACCATTGTTCTCGGATTCCATCTTCCAGGTTCTCTAGGTCTGCATCATTTAATATATGGTACGCTGGTACGCTGAACTTCCTGCAGCTTCAATCATCCAAGCTCTCATGTTTCATCATGGCCATGCCTGCCTTTATATAATGTAATTTGATAATTCATCTTTCCCAGGAAAGCGTATCTGAAAATGTAATTTATATAATGCATTTTAGGCAAGAATAATATAATAGGACAAGGCAGCCAAAATAGCTATTGAGCGCATAGACTAAGGAGAATCGTGTACAGTGGTACCTTGGTTTACAAGCATAATCTGTTCTGGAGGTCCGTTTGTAAACCAAAACAGGTTGTAACCCAAGGCGCGCTTTCGCCAATAGGGCCTCCAAATTTTTTTTGTTTGTAATCCAAAAAAAAAGGGTTGTAATCCAAAAAAAGGTTGCAAACCGGGACACGCACTTCCGGGTCTGACGTGTTTGTAATCCAAAACGTATCCAAACCAAACTGTTTGCAAACCAAGGTACTACTGTATTTTCTTAAAGGGAGAGTTTGTGTTTGTAAATAACTCTAGCCACTATGCAGGAGAAATTTCTATGCTGAAGGTTACCATAATGCCTCCCAATTTTTCCATGTTACATTTTTAAAAATGTTCCTCCAAAATGTTACACACACACATACATGCATGCATGCACGCACACACACACACAGAGAGAGAGAGAGAGAGAGAGAGAGAGAGAGAGAGAGAGAGAACAGATCAATATCTACTGATTTGATGCAACTTAGTGGTGATCTTGTTTCAGATGTTTTGCTCCTCTCTCAACCTTCTCCTAAACAGATTTGTCAGACCAGGTGAAAGAGATGCCATGGAAAAGCTCAGAGGGAGGGGAAAGAAATAGGCTGACTTATTTCTTTTTCATTATACTGTTATAGGTTTGTAGGTTCTAGAATTTAATTACAGCTTGGGGCATCAGAAGTGATGTGAGGCGATAGCTAGACCCATGTGTGTATTTGGGCTGTGTGTTAGATGCTTTTAATTCCTTGGAATTAACATGTGTGTAACTTAGCCAGGCAACCTAGCAGTTCGAAAGCACATCAAAGTGCAAGTAGATAAATAGGTATCACTCCGGCGGGAAGGTAAAAGGCGTTTCCGTGCGTTGCTCTGGTTCACCAGAAGCGGCTTCGTCATGCTGGCCACATGACCTGGAAGCTGTATGCCGGCTCCCTCGGGCAATAAAGCGAGATGAGCACCGCAACCCCAGAGTCGGCCACAACTGGACCTAATGGTCAGGGGTCCCTTTACCTTTAACTTAGCCAGGCAAACTTACTAAGGTGCGTATTAGACAATGACAATCCTAGGGAATCAACATGAGATAAGTGTTAAACGAGTCAGACAAATTTCCTTTGTGGTGTTAAGCCTGGGGTAATGGGTCATTTACACAACAGAGGATGAAAGGAATGGGGTCTCTCCCTGTGTTAGAAAAAACCAGCACTTATGGTATGTTAGTGTGGTGAGAGTAAGCTGGATGTTATATGACCGAGGAAGGCAAACCGCAGAGCAAGGACGAAGCTGGAACCTCTTGGGTTGCTAATGCTGTGAACCCCTCCATCGTAGACTCAGTTTGTATATATATGTGCATGTAAATAAACCATATACCATAAAGACCCAGCAATCTCCACAGTGTCTCATTTTCCCAAATGGAAGCACAAACCCTGTTCCTGGAACCCCTAGAATCCTGCACTGCTCAGAGATTGGGGCGATGTGTAACAATGTGCTGCGCCCTAGTAGTAACTGACACTATTCAATCACACTTTGTTCAGCTGAATCTTAAGTTTGGGTGCTGATCAATAGGCCATCAGCTTCAGGAACAAACACTTGGGAGGATTACTAAGAGGACTAAACAGAGGTTATTAGCTTCCTTCATATCACACGGTCTTTTCCACCTGGGCAACCTTGGCCTCAGGTGGGAGGCAGTGAATAATAATCAGGATGCTGAGAGGTTGGGGGAAAGCTAACAAAAACGCTTCTTTGCATGGAGAAGCCGTGGGCTACAGAAAGTGTTTTCTGAGTATACTAGAGGTGGAAACAAAGGGTCAGAAACAACTGCAAGCATACAGATGAAGAAAGCTACTGCCTGGATACATAATTATGTGATGGAGTGGAAATGTAAGGAAGGAGACACATTTTCTAGGCTTTACAACCAAAAGCGGGGGGCGGGGGGGGGAGAGTGAAGTGCTCATGCAATGACTCACTCATCCCTAAGTACCATTTTATATACATTTCCGCCATCTGGTGACAATAAATGATCAATAATATTCAATTTTAGTTTAGTCAGGTTAACTTACTCATTTGTATCATTCCATTCTTTACAAAAAAAAAAAACATTCAGGGTACTTTGCAATAAATGAAAGATGTATTACTTGTGTAATTTTATTCATGGCAGGCTGCCCTAAAGCCCAACATCAACACCAGAATGTGGCAAGATTTTTTAAAAAAAGCATTTCACAAGTGTAATCCTTTTCAGAATTTTGCAGAGAGGTATGTCCCATCCAAGGACGCGGGTGGCGCTGTGGGTTAAACCACAGAGCCTAGGACTTGCTGATCAAAAGGTCGGCGGTTCAAATCCCTGCGGCGGGGTGCGCTCCCGCTGCTCGGTCCCAGCGCCTGCCAACCTAGCAGTTCGAAAGCACCCCCAAGTGCAAGTAGATAAATAGGTACCGCTCCAGCGGGAAGGTAAACGGCATTTCCGTGTGCTGCTCTGGTTTGCCAGAAGCAGCTTAGTCATGCTGGCCGCATGACCCGGAAGCTGTACGCCGGCTCCCTCGGCCAATAAAGTGAGATGAGCGTCGCAATCCCAGAGTCGGTCACGACTGGACCTAATGGTCAGGGGTCCCCTTTACCTTTACCTTTATGTCCCATCTAGAAGGGAGCAGGCATCAGACCAGGGGTACGTCTCTGGTCATAATAGCTGTGAGGGGTTGTGGACAGAAGCTGAGCTCTTCGTTGGGGTTGAGGGGACGCTCCTTGCTCTGCCAACCAGTCTGAAGAGGCTGCAGAAGACAGACAAAAAACCCACCTAATCCTGGCCACAGGGCAGTTGTCATCCCAAAGTGGGGAAAACTCTTCAGGAGACTCCCATAAATATTTATGCAGATGTCTTCACCTGAGTTTCCTGTTTTTACTGCTGTGTTTTAATGGGATTGTTTTGTTGCATATTTTAATTATGGATGTTTATATTTAATATTTTAATGGAATTGCTTTATTGTGTTCTATAATTATGGTGTCATTGTATAATTATGGTATATTTTTTTAACAGTGTTGTGTAATTGGTTTTCATATTCTGTGAACCACTTAGAATCCTATTTTGGCATTAAGTGTACAGAAATTGATTCGTTATCATAAGGTGCAGAAAGCTTTGTGCAAGCAAGTCCAGCCCATTCACTTCCAGGCCAGAAAAAGGAGAGGTAGTCCTATATTCAGTAATGAGCTTTCCAAGACACAGCAGCCCTGCTAATGTGAAAAGCTCCGTGTGTGTGTGTGTGTCTGTCTGTCTGTCTGTCTGTGTGTGTACCAGAGTGCTGGAGCAGGGCTAGAATGCTTTGGAATCATCTCAGGCAATTTTAAGTGACATCTTGTAGAGGAGACTGTTAAATTTATCTTACAACATATGGTTTCCCTGGCTCCGTGGGCAGAGATGCACATTCTTACTCAATCAAGATTGCTTAGAACTGGGTCCCACTTCCTGGAAGCCCCATGTACGCAATGGGAGCAAGTGGAAGTTCTGAAGACCTCAAATTTGTATCAAGCAGCATCGCCACATATCTCAACAGGGCTCATGAATCTCACAAATTGGGGTAGCCCATTCTCCCCTCAACAGTGTATTTTTTCCCAAGCTGCCATGATTGTTGAAATTGTTGCTACTGCATGCACCGCCTACACATAGAGGCACTAGTTCATGCAAATGGCATCCCTGCCCATGTAGCTCCCATCCAGAAGCTCAGAAACAGCCCTGCATGCTTCCAGGGTATCACATAAATGCCACCGGTAGGATTAACTGGTTGCTTTTTGAAATTGCTTGCCTATATCCCCTCCCCCAAAAAACCCAATGAAACGTATGAGAGGTTTCATCTTTCCAAGAGAAAGCTTTAACAGCAGATTAGGCAATGCTGCAGATGTGTACTTTCTTAAATTATTTTGTTACTATAGTTACTGCTGACAAGTTATATAAAACAAATTGCTTACTGCAGAACAGAGGTATAGGAGTCTTTCTTTCTTCCTTCCTTCCTTTCCTTTCCTTTCTAATTCTAATTTCTTTCAGCAAACTCAGTACCTGTTGATTTTAAATGCTGTGCATTTTGTTGAAACTGAGGAGTTAATAACACCATTTTGGTGATGGATGAAAAAATAAAACCCAAGGTCAAATCTAGCTTCTTTTTTATACTTGTTATTTTATTCTTTGGTTATATGGAATTGCCTCACCCCAGCAAGTCATTAGAGTAATTGGCTCACTTTGAGTTTTGCATTAATAATGTGAAAAGTCCACCTTTTTTTCTGAATTCTGCTGCGTTAGATACCAATTTCATGCAAAAGATTTTGGTGAAACTCGACAAGCTGACATTAAGTTTGGTGATGATCCTAGAGCAGGAGTGGGGAGACTATGGGACATGTATTTCGGCATCTGCTGGCTGTGCAGCGCTTAACCCAATGTAAGAAAGACTTAAACCAGCTGGATTTTTCATCAGTGAATTGCCTTAGTTTTTGAAAAGAATTTGTATTAGGAATCGCAACTTTGCATTTTGTGGCCAATGACATTGTGTAGACATTGTGAAAAATGTACATACATGAGCAGCACCGATCCCACAATAAATACCTGTCTGGAAGCACTCCTTGTATCTACTGTGGACCTTCTGCCTACTCTGGATTCTGGCTCCAGGACTTCTTGGAGGTCAGGTATACAAGGGGCTGGTAGAACTGATGAATGATATCCCTTCTTGATGTGGCCTGCAGGAACAGAATCATTTTATATCTGCTGCATTGTCCACGCCACACAGTTTCCAGAGGCTGGAGCTGCAGCATTCAAGGATCAGTTCTCCCTAATGCTTCCTGTAGCTTTAATCAACCTTCCGCAGCCCCTCACCTCTGTGAATTTGTTTTAATGTGCCTACTGGAAAAGGTACAGTAGTGCTGAGACAAGAGTATTTCGAAGGATTGTGGAAGATCAGAGGTGGGTTAAATGAGAGTGGAGAGCATTTGCAGTACTGATGAAAGCCATATGATGACGTGTGCGAGAGAGCAAAAGGCTAGTTGAAAGATTTAGATTAGAATAATGCACGATTGTTCAAAGTTGATATAAATGGTAATTGAAAATCATTGGATTAGTTTCCAAATGAATGCAACCCGGTGTTTCCTCATTGCTGTATGGTTAAAATGAGACGGTTAGACACAATGGTGACTATCAATTCAAGACAATAATAATATGAATGGGAGGTCATATACTGCCATTTAATTAAGCTTTCCTGGCATGTTCATTTGTTATGAATGTAAGTAAATGCAGATTCTTTCAGTCAGCTAATTGGGAGCCTGCTTAAAAGAACCTGGGGAAGGTATAGTGCCATAGCAACAACAGGCCATGTGACCATGTTGCTATCAGCTGTACACCAAATATGATTACTGAGATTGTTTTCTTTCTGCTCTGGTAACATGCAGCATCCTTTTCACTACTTATAATCAATTATTTTCATAGAAAAGACATGTTAAGACTGTGAATACAAAAGGCAGATCTTTAATTTAGAGAACGTGAAGCATGGGAAATCTGAAATGTGAATTCCTGGTTTTCACGATGGATAGGACTATCACAATGAACTGTTGCTAACATGAAGTCAGTTGGTCACATCCATTCTTTCTCCAAGTTACTGCTTCCATCAGTGTTTCCTCTGCGCCCCCACATCTAGAAATCAGGGAGGCTAGAGGGCAGGGAGGCCAAGGTGAGAGGGGCTGAATGTTGATTTGAAATAATCAAATTGGCTACTGGATTTCTTACAATACTATTGCAGAGAACATTACTGTTAGACCGGGTGTGGGGCGGAATGCCCATTTCTAGGGCCCTAATAAATATGGGTTGCAGGCAAACTGAAAAGATGGCCCCAGGAAGAAGCTTGTATTCAGGGCATGAGGTTAACTGAGGAGAAGACAAGGCTAAAGCTGAGGCATATGACTTCACGGTACAAAATTCAATTTTACAGAAAACCATTCTGACAGGGAACCAACAGCCTAGAGGCTGATGACATAATAAGGTTCACAGACTCTTTCTTTTACTTTACAGGCTTCAAATGAGCATGCAGTTCTCAAAACCTAACATGCACTGACAAGGCACTTTTTAAAAACCTGTGCACATTGGGGAAAAAAGGATTTTACATTTGTTTCTTCCATGGAAAACCCGCTGTAGAAAACTGTACAACAGAGACTCTAAAGCAGAGCTGTATAAGCACAGACCTTACATATGCACTTTACTGAAAAGTAGTGTTTAAAAATAAGAGCTATAAAATTGAGTTCCGCTTATTGGGATTACTGAAGAGCTAGGACTTCTTATCTATACTTGACTAACCTGCAAAACAATGCCTATCTGTAGGGATATACAGTGGTGCCTCGGGTTAAGTACTTAATTCGTTACGGAGGTCCGTACTTAACTTGAAACTGTTCTTAACCTGAAGCACCACTTTAGGTGATGGGGCCTCCTGCTGCCGCTGCACGATTTCTGTTCTCATCCTGAAGCAAAGTTCTTAACCTGAAGCACTATTTCTGGGTTAGCGGGGTCTGTAACCTGAAGCGTATGTAACCTGAAGCGTATGTAACCCGAGGTACCACTGTATAGCCTGTTAACTGGGGAAAGGTAACATTATTCTCCAGCCCCAACTTACACCAATGGTGAAGTTGGGATCCTTTTGCAAATTTGATTGGAAAGGTGGGGAGAACGCATTTATATTTGTAGCTGGTGCTTTCTGGAATCGCAGTTTGGGCAAGTGCAAGAAATCTTGTACGATTTCATTTAGAGACAGTTGTGAGTAGGTGCCATGTTATTGGGCAGGTGAATTTTGCCTCAGGAAAGTGGATTTTGAGCTGATTGGGATTATAACTTTGCTTCATGTCCCCACCTCACCCCTAGTAGATTATAAATTCTGCTACAGAAATGCCTTTGTTCAAGTCTGCAGGTGGAAGGAAGAGATGGAAACAATGGGGGAGGGACTTTTTCTGTCGATCTTTGAAGAGGGACTCTGTTTGCGTTTCCTCTCATTCTTTCGTAGCTTCACAAAACTAGCTTTCAGTAAGAAAGAGACAACTTAATTATTGTATGTAAGCTCTAGTTTTGCTATGTTGGTAGAGCATGAGCCTCTTAGGACTCAGCTACACAGGTCCATTTATAACGTTAAAATGTGTTATAAAAATGCGACACAGATGGCACTGTAGAGCAGAATCCAAAGTCAATGGCAGATTGCCTTGGGAGCTCCCCCCCCCCCATCACGGTTTTTATATATAGATCCAGCCTTAATCTCAGGATCGTGGGTTTGAGTCCCATGTTGAGTGAAATAATCCTGCATTGCAGAGGGGTTAGACTAGATGACTAGATGACTTCCAACACTATGATTTTCTGATTCTGTTAAAAAGGCAGTATTATTCAGTATCCCTTTAGAGGACTGCTCATTTCTGAGGACTCTGATGTTTATGGCATGCATATTCTATAGGAACTGGTGGAATTCCCTTCTCTGGTCCCTACTGAAAATCACCTAGGAGGATTGCATTAAGTTGTCCCATGTCCTGCAGATTTTTGGCTTAGCAGGGCTGCAAACTGTGAGGAGGGATTTTTTTGGGCGGTGTTGCATGGCACTGGGCCAGATGACCACTGGAATTCCTCCCAGCTCTACAATTCTATGATTCTATCTATGATTCTATGAAAGGTTTCCTTCCTTCCCAAAATTCATGGATGTTGCTATAACATGGTAGAGACTTACAACAGAAATCAGGGCATAATCAAGCCAAAGCTAAGCATTTTTCGCTCCCACTTATTTCAGTGGAGAGAGTTAAATATGTGCATCTGTTGACTTTTGAACGTCCTCTTAGCTTTTTAGCAACAGATGTGCCTCATTCTTGCATTGAAATAAGTTGCACATCTAACAAGGTAGAAATTGGCTGGGTCATTCCTCAGACTGTTGACTTAATGTATCCCAAAAACATTGAAAACTTTAAGAAAGTAATCATTACTGTTCTCTTTAACTTTGTCGAAAAATTGAAATTTACAAATATTACATTCCACAAAAATTAGTTTTGAAATTGCAGACTTTGGTGCTTTGTGTGTAAGAGTTAAATCTACAGTACAACAACACACAGCACGCAGTGAGTTATATTTTCTGATGCTCTTTAAAAGAGCTTTTATCCCTAATTATTTTAGCCAGAGTCAGCCTTGTGAATATCTATTAGCAGTTGGATTTTATTCTAGGTATTAAATTAATCAAAAAAAGCTTATTTCTGCTCAGAACTATACTTCCTCATACAGCTCAGTCGTTGGTGTTTTCAGATGATGCATGCATTCTTTGTCATGTCTGTTAAGCAAAGAATTCTCTTAAGTCTGTATGTTGAACTGGTAGTTGATTAATCAGTGGGAGCAAATTTTAATCAGCAGGACAGAGATTGATGGTACCCTTGTTTAAAACCAAGTGAGGAGAATGAAAATAATATTTATTTGCCTGCCCTAACAAGGAGTGGTGCTTTAATTTATTAAATCCTAAGTTATTTCACTCTTTTTCAATATCTTTGAAAAGATCTCTGTTTAAGAGTTTGCCTTTTTGTGAATATATTTACAGTTATATAGTCCATTTCAATACAGGTAGTTAATCAACTACAACTCTTTAATCTCTGGACACTCCTAATTTATGCTACTAAAATGGTAGCCATGGTTCTGTGGACAATATCTCCAATGATTTACAATATTTATTGGTTTTATCCAACTGATACAATCCTAACCATGTCCACTCAAAAGTAAGTTCTGTTGAAATCAGTGGTGCTTACTCCCAGGTAAGTGGGGTTAGGATTGCAGTTTAACTCATACTTGGATTAGGCCTATTTAAATCCGTTCAATTTAAGTTAAACATGACTAATTTAAACCAATGATTTTAATATGTATACATCGAGTATGACTTAGTTTGATACAACCCATTGTATATTTAGTGTCACAGCCAAAAGTTTGTAAAGTCAGGGTGGTGTTTAATATTTAACATTGCTTTAATATTGATATTTTAACACAGCATATATCCTTTATTAATGTAATGCTATTTTTATATTATAGGTACAAGAATGGCTGTGCTTAAACTGTCAGACACAAAGAGCATTATCAGGACAGCTTGGGGATATGGACAAAATAACACCTCCTGTACTTTCAAAATCATCACCCAAGCCATCAACTGTTCCTCAAAACCAGGCTAAACCTGTTGAGCAGAAGACTTCAGCTCAAATGCTGGAAAAGCCAAGAGGAGGAATGGGAATTCAGAAGGAAGATTCAAAACTTCAACAGGGCAAATTGGCAAAGGCAATTTCATCTGATAAAATCCAGGAAGGTACACAAAGGGAAGATTCAAAAGTTCAACAAGAAAAATTGGCATCAACTGATAAAATTGTTCAAAGCACTTCAAAGGAAGATTCAAAAATTCAGAAGGAAAAATTGGCTGATCAAATTCCCAAAGAAGAGCCAAAACTAACCACAAAGCCATCTGCCAATAAGATCTCAGAAGGCATTCAAAGGGAAGAGCCAAAGGAGCTGGGGAAAATATCTGATAAAATTCAGAAGGAAGACCCAGAGCTTCAGCAGGTAAAATTGGGCAAGACTGTATCAGCTGAGCAAATTCAGAAGGAAGACCCCAAGATCCAGCAAGTGAAATTGACAAAAACACCATCTGCTGATCAGATTCGGAAGGAGGACCCAAGGATCCAGCAAGTGAAATTGGCAAAAACACCATCTGCTGATCAGATTCGGAAGGAGGACCTAAGGATCCAGCAAGTGAAATTGGCAAAAACACCATCTGCTGATCAGATTCGGAAGGAGGACCCAAAGATCCAACAAGTGAAATTGACAAAAACACCATCTGCTGATCAGATTCGGAAGGAAGACCCAAAGATCCAGCAAGTGAAATTGACAAAAACACCATCTGCTGATCAGATTCGGAAGGAAGACCCAAAGATCCAGCAAGTGAAATTGACAAAAACACCATCTGCTGATCAGATTCGGAAGGAAGACCCAAAGATCCAACAAGTGAAATTGACAAAAACACCATCTGCTGATCAGATCCGGAAGGAGGACCCAAAGATCCAGCAAGCGAAGTTGGCAAAAATACCATCTGTTGATCAGATCCGGAAGGAAATCCAAAAGGAAGATGCAAAGCTTGAGCAAGAAAAGTTGACAAAAGTACCCACAGATGAGACAATTAAAAGAGCCGATCCAAAATTCCAGCAAGCAAAACTGGCCAAAGTTCCATCCGCTGATCAAATTCAGCAAGAAAACTCAGCTTTATCTCAGGGGGAGATAGTGAAGACAGCCTCTGCTGAGCAGATTCAAAGGGGTGGTGTGGAACATCAGCAGGGAAAACTGATAGAAACACCTCAGAGGGATCCAGCTTCTTCCAAGTCAAGTAGCGATCAAACACAATTGACAGAAACCCTGGAAGGTGATACCAGGTCTCTACCCTCACAAGAGAAACCCCCTTTTCCTGAGCCCAAACATAAACCAGACATGGCTGTGGGAGAAGAGCAGTTTTCTGAAGCAAAACTAGAAGCCAAGGTACGAAAAGAAACAGTAAAACAGGAGGTAAAAAAAGAGGATTCAGTGATGACTATTCCAGAAACCATATCTAAAGCTCAGAAATCTCAAAAAGAAGAAATCCCTGCTCAGCCAGTACCTTTGCCAAAGCCTGATCATGTGGAAGCACTGAGGGAGAAAGCAGTGAGTGTTTAACTTTCCTTCCCAACTCTTCCTTCATTGAATGACGTGGGTCCAGATCCTAGAAACAGTGATCACAGCCTATGCAAGTTTCAGCATTTTAATTTCCATTTATCTCAGTGAGAGAAATGTCAAGCATTTATGCCTCACTCTCCAACTGAAATAAATAGAAATTTAAAGCGCTTTAACTTTTCCTGAAGTGCACCCAATTTGTTTTGAATGACTAACTTTAATTCACACCATGGTTTTTACTGACATAGAATGACTAAAACAAGTCATAAATTGGTGGCAGGTCCATGCAGATTTGGTTTTGGTAGGTTCGTGTATACTGAAATGAACAAAACTTGCCCAACTTCATTAATAAGTTCATGCATTCATGCCTATACTTACTTTCAAAACTGTTGTTTCCTACAAATTATCAAATTATCAGATATTAAGAGAAGAGTCTCTCTGATGTTAATAACACTGTCAAGTGTGATAAAAGACTTCCTTTAAATTATCTGTAACTGGTCATTGAGGTGCTGTAGATTCATGTGGTTGATCTTTGATATAGCACAGGAGAACTTCATGGTATTCTAAAAGGTTTCAGGGTTTGGTGAACAGGGTTTGGGCTACATACCACAACCTATGAATAAGCTTCAGTTAGAATCCATACATTTCTATTTTCCACAATGTTGTAAGAGGAACTAAAAAACAAACAAACTCCTCGCCCTCCCAAATGCTGAGAAATATCATTTTAATGCTCCAAGGGCAATGGATATCAGTTTTCTCCCGCAATCACGAGGGTCCAAATCCTAGCCTATAAAAAACAACAGCACAATAAGTAAAATAGGTTTTGGGGGAAAGATGCCTATAATCATAGCAAATCTTCCATATTTAATTTTCATTCTCCCACCAAGGTTGTCGAAAATAGATGATCTTTTCATGAATTTGTCCAACCCCCTTTTAAAACTATCCAAATTTGTGTTCATCACCAAATTTTCTTGATAATAATTTTCCCCCTATTTGCATTGCATAAAAGCTTGTCAGAATGAATTTCAGTTGAATTATTGAACAGAGCATAATTACATTTAATTGAAAAAGTCTTATTTCAAGTGGCATTTTTGTCATTAAAATTGTTGGATAAGAGAATTAGTATATTTCTCCACTTCTAGTTTAGCACTTTAACCTAACTGTTAAACTCTTTCTGTTAATTGACCATTTTTATCATGATCATAATAGATATTAACATTATTTTGGATGAGTGATGCTATTATTTAATTAGCTGAATCTGAATCTTAATATGTGTGTGTGCTCATATATATTTCAGGAAAAAGAAGATGACAAATCAGACACATCAAGCTCACAGCAGCAAAAAAGTCCACAAGGTCTAAGTGACACCGGTTACTCATCTGATGGCATCTCAAGTTCACTTGGAGAAATTCCCAGTCTTATTCCAAGTGATGAAAAGGATGTTTTGAAAGAAACTTGTATAAAAGAAAGCCTTTCACATGAAAGCAGCCCAACCAGTCCCTCCGATCTTGCTAAGCTAGAAAGCACTGTGTTGTCCATTTTGGAAGCTCAAGCAAGTTCCCTCATTGAAGAGAAGCCTGTAAAGACCAAAGACCTTTATGGTGTCTATAGTGAGCAGGCAAAAGAGCCACATAGAGCAAAGTCCACACCTAGCACACAGGAATCTTACAGTTCTGATGAGGATTTGGCAAAACCAAATATTCAAGAAAAAGATGGAAGAGATTCTGCAGAGGTAAGTAAGCAAGGTGTACCTTCTCGGAAGGGGTACAAGCAGAAGACAGAAGCGACAGAAGATACATCAACAAGAAGGCAGCGCTATGACTCTGTAGAAGATAGCAGCGAGAGTGAGAATTCACCTGTCCCACGGAGAAAAAGACGGACCAGCGTTGGGTCTTCCAGCAGTGATGAATACAAACCAGAAGACAGTCCAGGGTCAGGTGACGATGAAGACTTCATTCGAAAACAGATCATGGAGATGAGTGCTGATGAAGATGCGTCAGGTTCTGAAGATGATGAATTCATGAGAAACCAGCTGAAAGAAATCTGTACAAGTGAGAGTCAAAAGAAGGAAGAAGTGAAAAGCAAAAAAGCAATAGCTGGAAAACATAAGAGGATGACGCGCAAAAGTAGCACAGGCTATGAAGAGGATGCCAGCAGACGCCATTCCTGGCATGATGATGATGATGAGACCTTTGATGAAAGTCCAGAACCAAAATACAGGGAAACAAAAAGTCAAGAAAGTGAAGAAATAACTGTAACGGGAGGAGGTCTTCGGCGTTTCAAAACAATAGAACTTAATAGCACAATAGCAAATAAATATTCTGAGGAATCTGAACAACCAAAGAGAAGTCTATATTTTGATGAAGAACCAGAGTTAGAGATGGAGAGTCTTACAGATTCACCAGAGGATAGGTCAAGGGGAGAAGGATCTTCAAGTCTGCATGCCTCCAGTTTCACTCCAGGTACATCTCCTACATCTGTGTCATCCCTTGATGAAGATAGTGACAGCAGTCCCAGCCACAAAAAAATGGGTGGAGAAAGTAAGCAGCATCGTAAAGCCAGGCATCGTACGCATGGCCCTCTTCTTCCAACTATTGAAGATTCCTCCGAAGAAGAGGAGCTTCGGGAGGAGGAAGAGTTGCTAAAAGAGCAGGAGAAGCAACGTGAATTAGAGCAGCAGCAACAACAACAGCAACAGCAGCAAAGGAAGAGCTCTAGCAAAAAATCCAAGAAAGACAAGGATGAGCTCAGAGCCCAGAGAAGAAGAGAACGACCAAAGACACCACCAAGTAACCTATCTCCGATTGAGGATGCTTCTCCGACAGAAGAATTGCGTCAGGCAGCAGAAATGGAGGAACTACATCGGTCTTCCTGTTCTGAATATTCCCCAAGTATTGAGTCAGATCCTGAAGCTTTTGAAATCAGCCCAGAAAAAATAATAGAAGTGCAGAAGGTTTACAAATTACCTACAGCTGTCTCTTTATATTCTCCAACGGAAGAGCAGCCTGTTGGGTTTGTCAAAGAAGAGAGCGGTCAGAAGCCTTTAAGAAGTGCTGAAGAGGTATATGAAGAAATCCTGCATACATCCCACAAAGCCAAGCCACTTCCAGATGTAAATGAAAAAGACGAAGTGTTTGAGAAAGAGCCTTTATATGGTGGCATGCTAATAGAGGACTATATATATGAATCTTTAGTAGAAGATGCCTATAGTGGGGCTATGGAGGCTAGCCTCATGACAAGGCAAGAAGAGGGTGATGAATTTAGCCAACTGAAAGAAAAAACATCAGCGCCCCCAGATCAGATATATGGAGAACCTATGCAAAAGTCTACCAGCTTACAAAAGGACTATTACAGGATAGAGTCTTTGCATTCAGGTATGCCTCAAGAAGACATTGTGTCTAGCTCTTACATCATGCCAGAAAGTCATGAGATAATCGTACTGGACAGTGTGGCGCCATCTTCAAGTGACGAAAAACAGCTCTTGGATGCAGATGCTGCTTATGAGGAACTTATCAGGCGACAACAAATGCAGTTGACTCCAGGCTCCAGTCCTACCCAGCCATCTCCTGAATTGGTTACGGTTTCAGATACAAAAACGAGCATATCCGGAGAGGTAACAGAAAGCACCTCCCTGACGTCAAGCACTATTTCATCCAGTTCAGACATACTTTCAGTAAGCTCTTCGGTGCTTCCTATTCCGGATGTCAAAATTACTCAGCACTTCACAACTGAAGAAATAGAGGATGAATATCTCACAGATTACACCCGAGAAATTGAAGAAATAATTTCCCACGAAACATCCATATTGATGTACTCAGAGGCCTCAGAAAGTGCCACATCCATTATACCATCGGATACGTCTTCCCTAACATCATCCACATCTTCAGTTTACACCACTGGTAGTTCTTCACCAGATGGCGTGATTTCAGGTTACATAGAAACAGTGGATGCTATTAGCAAGTTTCCAGATTCCGAAGGGACCAGCTCAGTGACCCAAGTTCCTATAAGTTCCACAAAAGAGTACTCTGAAGCTGCTAAGGAGACCCTTGCAGATCAGGTTATGGTTTCCCTTTCTGAAACTGAATCCTTTGTAACAGCCTCTGTAGAAACAAAGCCCAAGCCCTTAGTTTCTGTCTCTGATGCCATAGAAACGTTCCCACCACAAGATGAGAAAGCTATAAAAGATGCAGCCAAGTTTGATGTTATGAAGGGACTTTATGAAGACAAACAGGCAAGACCTCCTGTGACCATAACAGGAAAAGCTTTAACAGATGGTGCATCTGACCAGAAATTTACATGTACAGCTCCAGTATCCTCCTCTGTCATGCCTACTGTATCTGTGTTGCCATCTGCCATTTCTTCAGTTCCCCCTGTTACACCCCAAACATTTTCATTTTACAAAAGCTCTTCTCTTGAGTCTCCAGCTCAGCCACCCCCACCACCTCCACCACCACCTCCTCCACCTCCACCCCCACCTCCTCCACCTATTCTGCCCAAACCAGCTATTTATCCTAAAAAGAAACCCCTGGCTAAGGCTCCAGTGACCACAACTCCCACCCTAGTACCATCTGCCAGTGACATCAAAACAGTGGAAGCAACATCTGCTATAAGCATGACTGGACCACCCGTCACAAAAATGTACACATCGACACCCCCTCCTGTTCCTCCCAAGCCAGCTTCAATTCCAGCAGGACTTGTGTTCACTCACAGACCTGCCGAAATAATAAAACCCCCTATTGCTCCCAAACCAGCAGTTCCTCAGCTACCGACAACTGTTCACAAACCAGCAGAAACACAGCCAAAACCAGTGGGTTTGTCTTTCACCAGCAGTATGACTTTGAACTTGGCTTCCCCTGCAGAGTATAAGTTGCCATCCCCTACTTCCCCGCTGTCTCCACATTCTAATAAGTCTTCCCCAAGATTGTCCAAATCCTCAGGGGAAACCTATGTTGTTATCACGTTGCCCTCTGAGCCTGGCACTCCCACAGAGTCTATTACCAGTCAGGCAATTACCAATTGGCCTTCAGGATCTCCCCCTAAAGAACAGGGTCCACAGATTGCACAATCATTATTCACTCCAACTATGACTGCTCTGCAAATGCAAAGCATAAGTGATCGAAGCAAATATGGCCCAGGAGCTTTGCAATCTGTTTCTCCTGTTCCTGTCAGTGCACGGTCAGTTTTTGAGATAGCTCCTAGTTCAGCAACAGAATTAATATCAACAGAGGTTGCCAGGACTACAGTGTCTTTGCTCAAAAATGCTGGATTAGATAGTGTTTCCATAACCATACCCCCAGAGCCGGCACATATCATTGAACCACCCAGATATAGAGAGAACGGGAGATTCCATGTCTTTGGTGATGTCATTGATCTTCGCACCTTGACTAAAATGGATGTGGAAAGGGCAGGTAGCTGCATGGACCTATCTTCTGCTCCCACGGATGTGAGAAGGCAAATTATGGCAAGTGACACTTTGGGTCGGCCAGTAAGCACTGTTCAGCCAGCTATCATAAATCTCAGCGCTGCATCGACAGCTGGTATCTCTTTAGCCCCAGTCACTGAAACATTTACAATAGTGACCTGCACAGCTACTGTAAGCTATAGTACAAGTACAGAAAGTCTTGTAGATCTGGGACATGCAATGACAACTCCACTGCAGCTAACAACAGCAAAACATTTTGAGCCTGGACCTAGAGTAACAGGTGTCCAGAGACTCTCTGCAGACAGAGATGAGGTGCCAATAAATTTGTCCCTAGGTACTCCAGCCACATGGGCCACTACAAAGCCTCCTGTGGGTGTACCTCCTGTGGGTGTAACCAATGGTTGGACGGACGTTTCCACTACTCATGAACCAGTCGAGAGTGAAGTAGTTGATCTCAGCACCACAAAATCCCACAGAACCATGGTGACAGTGGATGAAACAACTTCAGGAATTGTTACCACTGTAATAGAAGATGATGAAAAACCTGTGGACTTGACTGCAGGGAGAAGGGCTGTTTGTTGTGATGTTATTTACAAGCTTCCATTTGGCAGGAGCTGTACAGCTCAAGCACCCGCCACAACACTACCTGAAGATCGTTTTGGTTATAGAGATGATCACTATCAGTATGACCGCTCAGGGCCCTATGGTTATAAAGGAATAGGAGGTATGAAACCTTCTATGTCAGATACCAATTTATCAGAGGCTGGACTTTTTATGTACAAAAGCAAGAATACCTTTGATTACCAAGTTGGGGCAACAGATGTAGCAGTAGACTTAACTTCTGGCAGAGTAACAACAGGTCAGTATGACAAGGCCTCAGATCTTACTTTGAAACATGGTAATGGTGTTGCTCATCTCATTTCAGGATGAATGATTTTTATTTTCTATTTTTTCTTCCCCCTTTTATTAAAATTTATGTTGGACATTGTGGCAAACTGTGCTGGGATTTATACATGCATTTTTATTTTTATTTTTTGTTGCTTCGTTACATAAATCGTTTTGCACAAAGAGGTACCTGCATGTGCCTGCATGTTCAGGAAATGCTTCCCCCCTCCCTTCCCTCCTGCACAGCTAATGTAGAGCATTAAAGTGAAGATTTGCATGCAGCTGCCCCCTGCTCTTCTGCTCATTTAACTCATCTTGATGGGATGGCTTGCAGAACTCGCAAAAAAAAGGGCTTTGTTTTGAAAGACTGGACTATAACTCTGCCCTGTAATTTCAGGTGAAGTTATGGATTACTCAAGCAAGATTACGGGTCCTTACCCAGAGACTCGGCAAGTAATTTCTGGCACTGGGATCAGTGCACCTCAGTATTCCCAAGCACGAATAGTACCATCCATAGGATCCCCTTATGGCATTGGAAGTGTTTTGAGATCATCTAATGGAGTTGTTTATTCATCCGTTGCGACTCCAGTGCCATCCACATTTGCTATCACCACACAACCTGGTTCTATTTTCAGTACTTCCGTTAGAGACCTATCTGCTCTTCAGACAGTTGACACAATGCCCTCATTATCAAACTTACAACATAGCCAGGCACTTCCAAGATCATATGATTTCTTGACAACTGTAGCCTCTGAGAAAGAGGGTGCAATTACTGACATCGACATTGACCCAGGGTTGCAACCTCTTCCTATGGAAGCCATTACTAGTGAGCCAACCAACTTGATGCCTGTTTTCACTACAGCTTCAGAAGCTTTTGTAGATATAATTGAGGATGAAGCTACACACCTCCTTGCCCCCGAAGAAGGCAAACAGCAGCACCTTGACTTGGAGCGCGAGCTTCTAGAGCTCGAAAAACTACAGCAGCAACGTTTTGCAGAGGAGCTTGAGTGGGAGCGTCAAGAAATTCATCGGTTCAGAGAACAAGAGCAATTCATGGTTCAGAAGAAGCTTGAGGAGTTGCATTCTATGAAGCACCACCTCTTATATCAGCAAGAAGAAGAGAGGCAGGCACAGTTCATGATGAGGCAGGAAACGTTAGCGCAGCAGCAACTGCACATTGAACAAATCCAGCACCTGCAGCAGCAGCTCCACCAGCACTTGGAAGAGCAGAAGATCCACCAGATCTATCAGTACAATTACGAACCTTCTGGAACTGTCTCCCCACAGACGACCACAGACCAAGTCATCCTTGAAGGCCAGTACGCTGCTGCCCCCAACGGGCAGTTTTGGGCTGGTGATGAAGCCACTACCACTGCTTCTGCTGTGCTGGGAATCGAAATTCCACAAAGCCAAGCCTGGTACACAGTTCAGTCAGATGGTGTAACTCAGTACATTCCCAGGCCTGGCCTGCTAAGCTCTGTCTCAGAGATGTCTCTTAAAGATGTGGATGTGAGAGAGGAAAAGCAGTTGAAAAAGAGGAGCTCCATGCCAAAGTTGCGTGGCCCATACGAGGAACTTGACGGAGCTCTGGAAGAAGAGCCTAGGTGTCTTAAAAAGATAGTGGAGAGCGGAGTTCAAACCGACGATGAGGATGGTGCAGACATGGGCTATGCAGACAGGAGGAGGAGAACCAAAAAGAGTGTGGATACAAGTGTTCAGACAGACGATGAGGACCAAGATGAATGGGATCCGACCAACAGGTCAAGGAGGAAAGCCCGTGTGGGGAAATACGAAGGTACCACTGAGGCAGACAAGCCTAAGCCGTTTCCCCAAGTCGCCAGTATTGCAGTGCAAACGGTGGCAGAGATATCCGTACAAACAGAGCCAGTAGGGACAATACGGACCCCTTCAGCAAGGGCCCACCTAGATGCAAAGGTAGAAATCATAAAACACATTTCAGCTCCAGAAAAGACATACAAAGGAGGAAGTTTGGGGTGTCAGACAGAAACGGATTCAGACACCCAAAGCCCCCAATACCTCACAGCTACCTCCCCTCAGAAAGATAAAAAGCGCCCAACACCATTAGAAATAGGTTACTCTTCACACCTCCGGCCAGAACCCACACTTCAGGTAGCCCCTTCCCCTCCCAAATCTCCCAAAGTACTTTATTCTCCCATTTCGCCAGTATCTCCGGCTGCAGTTATAGAGTCGGCCTTTGTACCCTATGAGAAGCCTGACCCTGAAGACCTTAGTCCTCAGAAGATTCTGCATTCCGAGGTCCCCAAGATTCCGCAGCTGAGCCCCAAGTCCGCCAAGGTGATGCAGCGCTCTTTGTCCGACCCCAAACCACTGAGCCCAACAGCCGAAGACCCTTCCAGAGCACATTTCCCGTACACGGATGGTTTCTTGGTAAGACCCCTTCTTTCTTCAGAGTACAAGTTCATTTTGAGTGACATCCTATGTATTATAATAAGCACTGCTTCATTAACTTGATCTATGTATGTGAATGGTAATTGGGCAATACTGGCAATGAAGCTCTGGTATGTTTGAAACCTGATAGGAGGTGTTTATTTTATTTTTAATTAGACATGGAACTGCAAGGAAGGTGGAACATGGTGCTGCTTCAAAATAAAATGGGAAATACTTAAATGAGAGTTAATCCCAATGTTTATTGGAATCAGTGTTGAAAGGGAATTTTCTAGTTTCCTCCATATTTAAATTGTTTTCATATATTTCCTTCCAGAAATCTAGTAGTTTGGAATGCACATATATCCATAACTTCCATCAAGGAAGTGTGGTTATTTGCTAAGAAATTGGAACCATAGAATTGTATTTGGAAGGGACCCCAAGGATCATCTAGTCCAACCCCCTGCAATGCAGGAATCTCAGCTAAAGCATCCATGACAGATGGCCATCCAACCTCTGCTTAAAAACCTCCAAGGAAGGAGAGTCCACCACTGACCAAGGGAGTCCATTTCACTGTAGAATAGTTCTTACTGTCAGAAAGTTCTTCCTGGTGTTGAGTCGGAATCTCCTTTCTTGAAATTTGAAGCCATTAGTTCAGGCCCTATCCTCTGGAGCAGCAGAAAACAAGCTTGCTCCATCTTCCATGTGACAGCCCTTGAGATATGAAGATGGCTATCGTATCTCCTATTCTCCAGGCTAAACATACCCAGCTCCTTCAGCTGTTCCTCACAAGGCTTTCCAGACCCTTGATCATCTTGGTTGCCCTCCTCTGCACACGTTCCAGCTTGTCAACATCCTTCTTAAATTGTGGTGCCCAGAATTGAACACAGTATTCCAAGTGTGGGTTAAACCACAGAGCCTAGGACTTGCCAATCAGAAGGTCAGCGGTTCGAATCCCCGTGACGGGGTGAGCTCCCGTTGCTCAGTCCCTGCTCCTGCCAACCTAGCAGTTCGAAAGCACGTCAAAGTGCAAGTAGATAAATAGGTACCACTCCGGCAGGAAGGTAAACAGCGTTTCCATGCATTGCTCTGGTTCGCCAGAATGCTGGCCACATGACCCGGAAGCTGTACGCTGGCTCCCTCAGCCAATAAAGCGAGATGAGCGCTGCAACCCCAGAGTCGGCCACGACTGGACCTAATGGTCAGGGGTCCCTTTACCTTTGTTATTTCCCTTGATCTGGACACCATACTTCTGTTGATGCAGCATGGAATAGCATAACAATAATAGTGAGTTTTCACAAGTGCCAAAATGATGTTACTGTTGCCCAGTAGCAGCTGGTGTGGCAAGAAACCCACAAGCCCACCTTCCCAACATAGGCACTGCCACAACTTATCTGAACCACACTGGGGCAGGCCAGAGCAGGGTGGCAGTAAGCTTGAGATTGCATGGACATACTGGTAGAAACAGTCTGACTCTTCCAGCTGTGCATAGACCCAGCCTCACTGCTGCCCCACCCTAGTACCCTCCAAGTAAACTGTGCAGACACACCAACAGTAGAGCTGGATTAGCTCTGCTGGTGCATCTGCAGTGCCCTGACCTCATTGCCACTCTGTTCTGCCTCAGCCCAGTTCAGGTAAGCTGTAGCAGACGGATTCCACAGCACTGCCCAGTGACAGCAGCTGCTATTGCCGTTGTCCCTTACCTTATTTCAAAGGAGACCTAATTCCCTAGCATGGCGGCCATGTGTTGTCTGAACATTGTAGGATCCCACAAAATGCCTAACATTCTTCCTTCCATAACTGTATATTCCTTAGTAAAACAAAACATTCTTCCTGATTTCTGGATCTGTCAGTTCAGCCAAGTAGTGTTCCTAAGTAAATTGTGTTTCAAATGCTTTTTGTAAAGTAGTTGTTCATAAGTCTCCTTGTATTACTATGTCTTCAGCTCTCAGAGAAGTACTTTTGAAATGTTTTTTGCTGACAGTTTAAACTGAGATAAACTTTAGTGTTGAGAAGTAACTTATAGATTTGCTTCCGCCACAGGATTTTAAACAATGAGACTATTTTTGAACTGGTTGCATCAAGCAAATCCTCCCAAGTTTATCAATTCCTTGCATAATTTTAATCCCAAAATACAAAAGCAGCTGTTTTAGTTTTCGGAACCCTGCTTTCTCTTCACACTAAAGAGCTTGGGATATTACTAGTGGAATGATTGTTCCTAGTTTAAATATTATTTCTACCATTAGTCAATAAAAACAATCACCCTTAGGTGAACAACTTAAAGATTTAAGCAAACATCCTAAGCCTACTTGTGAGTCAGAGAGTAGATTCATATTGTCTAGATATTACATAAATTACATATATTACAGTTGTATAAGTAAAATTGGTTTGCCCAAGCTTGCCCATCATGTAAAAACATGGGCTGATACTGGATTTGAACCATAGCTGTCAACTTTTCCCTTTTCTTGCGTGGAATCCTATTCGGAATAAGGGAATTTCCCTTAAAAAAAGGGAAACATTGACAGCTATGATTTGAACCCACTTTGCCAGTTCCAAAAACATGGTACTCGCTCATCTGGAACTAAGTGGCATTCTGTTGTTCTAAACCAGGCTTCCTCAACCTCAGCCCTCCAGATGTTTTTGGCCTACAACTCCCATGATCCCTAGCTAGCAGGACCAGTGGTCAGGGACGATGGGAACTGTAGTCTCAAAACATCTGAAGGGCTGAGGTTGAGGAAGCCTGTTCTAGGAGCAGGAATACTGGGAAAGGGAGGCTATTTGAGGCTGTGGTCAACCTTTCCCTGATTTTACATGGTTTACATATCTTGATATGGCATAGGGCTGCCAACGTGCCCTCAGGATTGTGGGTGCCCACCGCAATGTGGACGTCACATGCACTACATGCAGGCTACATGTGACATCACATGTCTGCATTGCGGCAGCGGCTCCTCTTCCTCCTTCTCCGTGGGGAGGGGCTTGGACTCAGAGAGATTCTGCCTCCATGTCTGAGGCAACCCCCCGCGCTTGGAAAAGAGTGCCTCACTCACTGGCTACGGAGGGCGGAGCTGAACTGCTTCTTTCTTGGAGACAGTGCTGCCTCCTGCTGGCTTTTCTCATTGACTTTGTGGGTGCCCGGCTTCTAGAATTATATTATTGTGGGTGCCCAGGTACCCACGGCCCATGGAGTTGGCTCCTATGTCAAGTCAAGCATTCATCTGTCACTTTGCATGCCTTTATGTAACCTTCAAACATCAGTAAATGAGTTCAAATGTTTGGGGGTTGATTCACCCTTGCAGGGGTGTTAACTTTATTGAGCAATGACTAGAAATCAGCCAATTCAAGTTCCAATAATATAATAAAGATAGGAGTATATTGCTTCTTTGTAGTGTTTTCTGTATTGAGTGCTTTGTAGTGAATGTTAAAAGTGAAAATTCTTTCTAATTACAGCATTTTACTTAGAACAAGGAACTATGGGTATAGAATCTATTGTGCCTTGGATTAAGCTCCATATAATATAATTAAGAATCTTTATTATTCAGTTGGTAGCTGTGCAAATCCTCTTCTGGGGAACCCAAGTCTCAAGGGAAGGTATCTAGGAAAAGTGCCAAAATCTGTTGGCACATCTGTTCCATTTGGAAACAGGGCAAACTTTTGCCCTTAACATCCTCTGAGGGAATAATTGTTTGGGAAACGTCCAGTTTGGAAGCATGGCAAACATTTTATCAGTTTGTCTCTGTTTAGATTCATGCCAAGTGTTCCTGCCCCAAACAAACAGATGCACACATATACCCCAAAGGGAGTTTTTAACAGTCTTTGCATGAACAAGGAGTAGCAGACCAGAGGGCAGAAATCCCTATGCATCCCCTAGTTTTTAAAGGTTAGAAGCTCAATCCAAACCAGAGTTAAGCATTTTTAGGACTCATCTATTTCCATGTAGAAGAGTTGAGCCTTTCCACTGAAATGAAGAAATAAACAGGAATTTGGTGTGCTTCACTGTGGCTGGATATTGCCCTATTTAGATTTGTTTTCCTAACCATCCTGAAAACTTTACACAGTTTGTAAAGCCAAAGCCGTGAATACAAACTGAACAATATAACATAGGAGCCAACTCCTAGGGGCTGCCATTCAAATGGTGTCTGTGACCATGTCATGTGATCAATTATGTAGTGCAGGGTTTACTTGCCCCCCCAATATTTTATTCAACTTGACACCCATGCAATAAAACATTTGAACACATCCCTTCTTGACTAATCCAGAATAAGGACCAAACTAAAAGCAGTGGCTGCGTATGCACCATACGTTTAAAATATGATTCTCTCCCCCAAAGAATCATGGGAACCTTAGTTTGTTAAGAGTACTGTGAATTGTCGCTCTGTGGTAGACAGACTACAGTTCCCAGGATTCTGTGAGGGGTGCTTTAAATGTAAGGTGTGTACACAACTTTGGAAGCAGTTAACATGTGCATGAAGAATCAGGACCTCAGCAGTTAGGGAGAGTTTTTCAATCCTCATTCTATGATCTCAATGAAATGCCCACTCTTCCCCTTTAGCTGCTACTAGTTCCAGGAGGCAAGCCTCCATTAATCCCAATAGCAGTGGGATTTTCACCCTGATCATAGCCAAGCAGGAACCTCTCCATTTGCTGTGATCTTGATCCTGCTGCACACCTCACCCTTTGCAATTACTGTTTACATTGGGGGGGGCATGCGTTCAGTTGCTTTCACACAACCACATTTAATTTGTCCCTATATTAAAACTTTCAAGAGCCTTCACACATGTCTGTGCCTGCTCAGAATGCACAAGAAGTGAAATCACTTTTTTAATAATAATAATAATAAAAATTACCTCCATCTCAAAATACCTTTGCATGCAGACAGCTTTTCACAACAGGGGAGATGTTCCAAATTAAGCATTCCACAGATGTTGACACAGGATTGGATCCAGTCAAGTGAGCTTCCATATGAAGCTATGATGTAGCGTCATCACTTTGTTGGGGTTTTAGTCTTGTTTTAAATGTCTCCATTGTCTTTGCATTTTTAACTGCTTGTAATTATTTTATGTGTAGATTGCCATCAGATGGTGGTTCATAGTATAGAATCATAGAATCATAGAGTTAGAAGAGACCACAAGGGCCATTGAGTCCAACCCCCTGCCAAGCAGGAAACACCATCAGAGCACTCCTGACATATGGTTGTCAAGCCTCTGCTTAAAGACCTCCAAAGAAGGAGACTCCACCACACTCCTTGGCAGCAAATTCCACTGTCAAACAGCTCTTACTGTCAGGAAGTTCTTCCTAATGTTGAGGTGGAATCTTCTTTCTTGTAGTTTGGATCCATTGCTCTGTGTCCGCTTCTCTGTAGCAGCAGAAAACAACCTTTCTCCCTCCTCTATGTGACATCCTTTTATATATTTGAACATGGCTATCATATCGTTTGAACATGGCTATCATATCACCCCTTAACCTCCTCTTCTCCAGGCTAAACATGCCCAGCTCCCTTAGCCGTTCCTCATAGGGCATCGTTTCCAGGCCTTTGACCATTTTGGTTGCCCTCCTCTGGACACGTTCCAGTTTGTCAGTGTCCTTCTTGAACTGTGGTGCCCAGAACTGGACACAGTACTCCAGGTGAGGTCTGACCAGAGCAGAATACAGTGGCACTATTACTTCCCTTGATCTAGATGCTATACTCCTATTGATGCAGCCCAAAATTGCATTGGCTTTTTTAGCTGTCGTGTCACACTGTTGGCTCATGTCAAGTTTGTGGTCAACCAAGACTCCTAGATCCTTTTCACGTGTACTGCTCTCAAGCCAGGTGTCACCCATCTTGTATTTGTGCCTCTCATTTTTTTTGCCCAGGTGCAATACTTTACATTTCTCCCTGTTAAAATTCATCTTGTTTGTTTTGGCCCAGTTCTCTAATCTGTCAAGGTCGTTTTGAAGTGTGATCCTGTCCTCTGGGGTGTTAGCCAGTAATAATAATGCATGCCATTAATTTCTAAACATTGCAACGTACCTTGGAACCTGTCCAGCACCAGTCAGGGACACTTTCACCTGGGGCCTCAGGGGTGGTTCTGCCTCTGCTTTAGAGATTGGGCTCCCTTTCTGTAGGGTAGGACACTTGCTAGCCTCCCCTGAGGGTTCCTGGTCTTCTGCAGCTGTTGTGCTGTACTTTTCCTGAGTTCCACCAGTATCTTGGGGGTCCAGATCATTGGAGGAGGAATCTAGCACGGGCAGGACATGACGCAGAAGACCAAGATTGAAAGAAAGGCTCTCCTTTGCCTTCCTGGTAAGATCAGGGCAGAGGTGAAATTGTATGCTTGTATGTGACTGCCTGTGACCATGAAATTGCTCATATTTCCACAACCCTACAGGAGTGTAATAACACACAGTTTACTGAATGACCAGAAGATACTAATGACCATGAAGTTTTTAAGTGTAGCCTGCAAATTTATTCAAATCTTCCCTTTATTCCTATTAATTTATTGCGGTATTCATAGCCTGAAATGAACAATAAATTGTGAGTCAGGTGACACCAGAAGGGTATGTTGTTCACAGTGCATAATATCATGAAATAAAACATTTTCTAGGATAAGTTGATAGACAGTTGGTAATTTGTGCTTGTACATGGGGGGGGGGGGAATCAAGAGCAAGTCTTGATTGTTTTGTAAAAATTCAGTCATTCGTTGGCAGGTTTCTACTGAAATGCACAATATCTACAGTGACACAAGATAGCTAAACAAGGAAAAACTACTGAACAATATTTTGATAAGCATGTAGTGGATCTAGTAAAAAGAAAAAGAAAATGAAAAATGTTCAGGTGTAGATTTCCATCTGGGGAAAGGGGGCTTGTGAAAGGGTTTCACATTCATAGGAATGCTTCAAATCAATATTTCTCCTAAATGGTGAATTTTTAAATCAGCAGTAACTAACCTGTGGCCCCCTAATGCTGTAAAGACTGCCAGCTCCCCCCAGCTCCCAGCCAACATGACCAGGGGTCAGTGGTTACGGGAAGTGCAGTCCAGCAACATCTGGAAGGTCGTAAGTTTTAAAAAGCAAATGTTTGTGGCCTTCTATTGTAATATTGCATCATATTACTATTATTACTACTACTGCTGCTACTACTACTATTTGATCCAGCATGTATTGTCCATCTTCCTGTGGAACTGTAGTACATAGTTCTGCCAGTGGCGTAGCGTGGGAGGTGCAGGGGGGGAAGGCCGCACCGGGCGCAACATCTGGGGGTTAGGGTTAGGGGGCGCAAATCCATGGGTTAGGGGGTGCAAATTACTTGCCTTGCCCCGGGTGCTGACAACCCACGCTACGCCACTGAGTGCTGCTGTTACATTCATGGGAGTTACAGAATGGTATTTTCCAGGAGGTTCCTGATCAAACTTAGGAGCATGTATTTGCATATGTTCCTTACTTCATTTCTCATGATCCCTGGAAACTGAATAGGTGAACTGCCTCCATTGAAAAGGATTACACATGTGAACCAACCCTTAGTTTTCAAAAGAAGCCTGTGTTGTCATATAACGTGGGAGGCCGGCTTTATAGGATACTTGGATGGAATCCACATAGATGGTACTGGATAAAATAGGGTGACCTCAATTGCTCACTTTGTGTAATCTGGCTAGGAGGTAGAAGACCCTGGTCATAGCTCTTGGGGTTTGAAAGTTTCCAACTATGGGAGACGTTTCTTCACTAAAGTGACATAGTTATTTCTGGCTCTGCTGAAAATTTTTCACTAAGCTCCCCATCTGTCGTCAGTTCCCTTTTTTTATGACAGGAGTCCCTATTTTACCTGCTTCTTTTATTACTATTTTGAAAAAAGGGAAGGTGTAAGAGTTACCGTAGTTAAAGGAGTCCCTTAACAGATGCAAATCTAGATCGACAATAGAAGAGCAATAGATAAGAAGTCACTGGACAGGTGGCTAAAATCAAATCAGTAACTCAATTTGAAAGATCCCAAAATGCATTAGGAGTTATTCTGTGTTCCATATTTAAAGCTTTGCTGTTACACAAAAAAGAAGCAGTTGGACGTGTTAGCATTTCCTATCACATGGCTGGTTCCTATAATTTGGTAGATGCCTGACCTCATCAACAGTTCTGTCAAACTGGAAAAGACAAAATAACCAATATTCTGGCTCTCTAGCAGGACTGCAAATAATATATGTTAAGGGGTCCTAAATGTATGTATTTCCATTAATAATACATGTTGATTTGGACTGGTGAATTCAAAGCAGTTCCAAAGGTTGGTTTTAAGTAGCACAAAA
Source organism: Podarcis melisellensis (assembly GCF_964234715.1). NCBI lineage: Eukaryota > Metazoa > Chordata > Lepidosauria > Squamata > Lacertidae > Podarcis > Podarcis melisellensis. Next base: position 96,370,100 of record NC_138537.1, read on the forward strand.
TCACCCTACAATTTCACAAGATTGTTAAATCATTATTGAATCATTAAGCAAGTATATTATCCATGCTGATGCCAAATAAGCATGGAATACTCAAAACAATACTTTATTGAACTAAATACACTGTTTAAAATATGGAAAGCCAGCTGAGTTAATTGGGTTAGAGTTTAGTTAACCCAGATAAGAGAGCTCATCACCATTTAAATAATGCTCCATTTGGGGTATCTAAACTGCTTCGCATACATAGGAGGGAGGCACAGGCTGTTGGGCACCACTTCCCAAAGGCTCACCAACAGGAAAGACAAATAGACGGGAGCATTGAGCGCTTTCTCTGTGTCTGTACCTGCCAGGAGGTTAGCGCTCCAATCCCCTGGGACACACGGACGCAAACCTCTGCAGATCCCTCCAGCCCAGAACCAGCTCTGAGCTATTTTATTTATTTTATTGCTTTATTTATTAGATTTATCAGTTGCTGTATCATGCCCAGGGCAACCCAAAGCGACTTACAACCTAACAGATGGACAGTAAATCCCACATAGATACATTAAAGCCATGAGGAAAGAGAAATACATTAAAGACATCCCCACCCACTTCTAAAAGGCCAAAGACCTGGTTATAGAGTAAAGTTTTTGCCCTGTGATGGCACCAGGTGAGCCTCCCTGGGGAGAGCATACAAGCAGTGTTAGAAAGAAATATAAGCTAGGTGCCAAATGGCTCCTTAAACCAGGGTTAGACCTGCCAAAACAGAATGACTAGTTACCATTTGGAGGCCATTTTTCTCTACGACTTTTTGGTCCCTGGATTGCGCAGATAAATTAAAACTGATGAAATTCTACAGGATGTGGTATTAGTGTGTGTAAACAGTCAAGATTCAAGAATCCCCATGCACCTCCAGATGGTGGAGATGTCATCCTGGAGCCTGGGCATCTTCACTCGGTCATAAACTGGCTGTTACATAGGAGCAGTCCTGGCACAAGGTATATCCAGCCCAACAATGTGTTCCTAACTGTGGCCAGAAAGTTCCACAGACAGACATGAAGGCAATACCCCTCTGTCACTCAGCTACTGGTACTCAGCCATACAGGTTCCATGGCTTATAACCATGGATAGATCTATCTGCCATGGATTTGTCTTCTATTAAGACTGTGATGAACATCATATCCTGTGGCTATGAGTTCCATACATGAATTTTATGTTAGGTGAAGTACCGCACTTGGTTTTATCTGTCCTGAATCTAATGGATGGCCCTGATTTCTGTTGTTATGACAGTGAGAAAAAATTGTCTCCATTCACTTTTTGCAAATGGCATCATTTAGTAAATTTGTGTTGTGTGTCCTTTTAATCATATTTTCTAAACTAAGAAGCCCCAAGTGCTTTAGGCTTTCCTTGTAGGGAAGATGCTCCCTCCAGCCTTTTGAACAGTTTCTTTGTACTTTTCTACACTTTGTCCAGCTCTGTGCTCTGGGGTGGCTAGAACTGTACACAGTCCTGCTTTGCAGCCTCTTTGGGACCACAAAACATGAGTTTAGTCAAGCATCTAGTAGTACATTTGGATGGGTTGTTTTTGGCTTGGGAGATCACAAGTTGTGCTGGCCCATATTTGTCCATTTATCTAAAATAATTATCCTGTGGTTTTTTCTTATGCCGCAGACGAAAGGATCTTCAAGTGTATCAGCATCAGGAATGCAAAAGAAGGTCAAGAGGACTCTACCCAACCCACCTCCAGAAGATGTTTCAGTAGGGACACAATCTGCCTTCACCACTGTGGGATCAGTTTCACGCCGGAGGATCTGTAGAAGCAATACCATGGCCAGAGCTAAAATCCTCCAGGATATAGACAGAGAGCTGGATCTGGTAGAGAGAGAGTCAGCCAAACTTCGGAAAAAGCAAGCGGAGTTAGATGAGGAAGAGAAAGAAATAGATGCAAAACTTCGGTATCTAGAGATGGGCATCAATCGGCGGAAAGAGGCATTGCTAAAAGAACGAGAAAAGAGGGAGCGTGCCTATCTTCAAGGTGTAGCAGAGGAACGCGACTATATGTCTGACAGTGAGGTTAGCAGCACCAGGCCCACGAGAATAGAATCTCAGCATGGCTTGGAAAGACCAAGGACTGCGCCCCAAACAGAATTTGACCAGTTTATCCCCCCACAAACCCAACCAGAAACGCAGTTTGCAACTCCTACGAGTCCTTACTCTCAGTATCAGTACTCTTCACCTGCCCTTCCCACTCAAGCACCAACTCAGTACTCCCAGCCATCGCATTACCAGCAGCAGCAACCTTTATATCAACAGCAGGTTTCTCCTTACCAGACCCAGTCAGCATTCCAAACTGTGGCAACCATGTCTTTCACGCCACAGGCTCAGCCTCCACCAACCCCACAGCCTTCCTACCTTTCGTCACAGCTAATGGTGATCCCACAGAAAACAAGGCAGGCTTCGTTATATCTGGAGCCTAAGATAACAACGAACTATGACGTGATTCGCAACCAGCCTCTCATGATAGCCCCTGCATCTTCTGACAACACATATGTCGTGTCCCATTTGGGTAGTAAATACAGTACCTTGGACTTAAGGATGGGGCTCGATGAGAGGAGCAGCATGGCCAGTAGTCCCATCTCAAGCATATCTGGTGACTCCTTCTATGCAGATATTGACCACCATGCGCCACGTAATTATGTGCTGATTGATGATATTGGAGACCTCACTAAAGGGACATCCGCTCTGAGCTCTGCTTATGGTCTACATGAGAAGGATCTGACCAAAACCGATCGGCTGCTTCGAACTACCGAGGCACGAAGAGTGCAAGAAGTCTCAGATTTCCTCGCACCGCTGCAGACTTCTTCTCGGTTGCACAGCTACATGAAAACTGATGACGATCCCATGGAAGACCCTTATGAATTGAAGCTGCTGAAGCATCAGATCAAGCAGGAGTTCCGAAGGGGGGCTGAAAGCCTGGATCACCTGGCAGGCCTTTCACAGTATTACCATGCAGATACTAGCTACAGACATTTCCCCAAATCTGAGAAATATAGCATAAGCAGGCTTACCTTGGAGAAGCAAGCTGCCAAACAACTTCCAGCCGCCCTTCTTTACCAGAAGCAGTCAAAGCATAAGAAGGCCTTGATTGATCCCAAATTATCTAAATTTTCACCCATTCAGGAAAGCAGGGACCTTGAGCTTGATTACTCAACCTACTTGACTTTAAGCACATCATCTCTTGGCGGCACTCCTTCCAGAGCAAGGCTCCTCCAAGATGACATAACGTTTGGCCTTCGGAAAAACATCACAGACCAGCAGAAGTATATGGGGCCAACTCTCTCACATTCTCTTGGCACAAGCCTTGGGGCTGCACTGAGTACATCAATGAGATCCACATTGCATGATGATTCTGACAAATCTTACAGCAGTGGCAGCAGATCCAGACCTTCTTCCCGACCGTCATCCGTCTATGGGCTTGATTTATCGCTAAAAAGAGATTCTTCAAGCTCATCTTTAAGACTGAAGGCCCAAGAGGCTGAACCACTAGACGTTTCCTTCAGTCACGCAGCCCCCTCTGGAAGAACTAAACCCACGAGTCTACCCATAAGTCAGAGCAGGGGCCGAATCCCAATAGTAGCACAGAATTCAGAAGAAGAGAGTCCCTTAAGTCCTGTGGGTCAGCCAATGGGAATGGCAAGAGCAGCAGCCGGGCCATTGCCCCCTATATCTGCAGACACTAGGGACCAGTTTGGATCAAGCCATTCATTGCCCGAAGTCCAACAGCATATGAGGGAAGAATCACGAGCTCGAGGCTATGACCGGGATATAGCCTTCATCATGGACGACTTCCAGCACGCCATGTCAGACAGTGAAGGTAAACTAGACTTCAGACTGCTTTATCGCTCCCACAACACAAATCCTCATTTCTATGCATGTGTCTGATTTCATAATCTTTCGGGGACTAATTCTTCTTCTTTTCTTTTTTGCATTCTTTTTCTGTGTGTGTGTATATATATATATATGTACGTATGTGTGTGTATATAGATAGATATTCTTTTCATTTGGTCGGCTGATTTAACTCTGTGCTCAGATTCTGGATGGGTACATAGATAGACTTGCATGTTCCAGTTGTATTTATTTTTTCTTTTAGTTTGCGTGTGCATTTTTTTGCACTCCACTTTTGTTATATGTATTTTGGCTGGGATTTTCAGAAGCAATAATTCAGGATTGGTTTGTCTTCTTCCATTGTGTTTAGAGGAATAAGCTTCTGCTAAAATCAAGAGAGGCTGAAAATACCACCCAAAATAAATATAGTCTTCATAAAACTGTGACCCATCCTTTTGTTAATGTGAAAAGATCTTCTGTGCAATAAGCTTGCTGCAAATCTTCAGCAATCCAAAAATTTCCAAGAGCCATAGAGCACAGTTTACAAACAAAATCCTTTATGAAAGTAATTCCCTTATATATTTCAAATCATTGTTTTAATCCCGGGTGAAATCATGGGTAGAAGCAATATTGTTATGATGGGGTATTGTATTTTTAGAGACTTCGTTACTGCGCCTTTATAATTGCATCTTCGTAAAGTGTATGCTGTTATGTATGGATTTTTGTAAATTAAAAGTATGATGATATGATATTGTTCAGACGTCAGGGTCAATTAGCTTCCCCAGTAAACTTTTCTCATTAAACTTTCACAGATAACTTCAATGCTATCCATATGTATAAATGACCCTATATAAACTATAACCTGTACCTCAGACATATAAGCATGTTTTTTAAGTGATTCTATTCATGTGTGGTTATTACATATGCTGTTCCAAGTATTGGGATGAGTCTGAGAGGAGGAAGCAGGCAGGACGGGACAGGAAAACCTAAGTAGGGAAACCATTTCTTAAAATAAAATACTAAAAGTCCCAAGTAAAAGTTCAAGAACATGGTGGGTTGGGAAGTCTACAGGCAACTGCACAAGCTTATCTCACACAGATGCACACAAAGGTGTTTTTTCTATAAAAAAAGAAAAAGAAATACTAAATGTTACTTTTTAAAAAGCAAAGAAAAATGTTATGCTGATGTTAAATATTAAACTGTAAGTTGTGTATCAGCATTGTTGGAATTGAGTAAAGTTTATAACATGTTTTAATACTGTTTCAGAAGCCATTTCCAAAAGACGTTTTGAAAGTTAATGAATTTTACACGTTTTCTTTGTATGTGCTCTGTTGAGTTTTTGTGCATATTGTCCAATAAAAATACACTGCATGCCCTGTTGTGTTTGCTAATAGCCGTGATTACTGTGGAAGAAATACTTGCTGAAGTTACTCCCCTCACACTTTCTTATCTACTTCAGTACCATTACTTCCTTCCTTCAGTTCACTCTGAAAATAGAATCATAATAGATGTGAATATTTGATATAAAGCTTTTCCCCTCCGAATGACCTGGAATTTGCCCCATCTCACCGAAGTATAAAACAGGAGGTTGGATCCAGAGAAAGTTAGTTGCATTTAAATCCCATTGAGATCAGCAGTACCTAAGTTAGCCATGACGTATGCTTTTGCACCGATTTCAAGGGTACCTAAATTTGGTTTACACTACAGTCCGATATACACTGACCTAGGAGTAAGTCCCATTGTATTCAGTGGCTAGTTACTTTTGAGTAGAGCTTTTCAGAGCGTGTTTTAATTTGCTCTGGATCCGATACATGTTCTTCAGATTTACATTTTGTTTTGGTTTCTACTTTTTGTGGTTACTTAAAGCTTATGCGTTCTTACTTTAAAAGTTGTCTAAAACTTCCATTAAGGGAGTGGAGGGAAGGTATGCATCATTTTACATGCCCTGCTGGAACCATTCCTACTCGTCTTAAGATCCAAAGTTTGTCTAAGGTCTCAGTTTGCTCCATTGAACATTCCACTTTTCTTTTCATTCCTGAGTTCTTCAAGCCTTTAAATCATTTTTTTCTTCATAAAGAGAGTAATAACTGCTAGCAGTCCAGAGAAAACAAAAGGAATGAGATAACAGACTGACTGGAGTAAAAGAGGAATTAAATCTATTTTTGTAACCCCACCCCTCAAAACAAAAAAATTACTCTAGCCACTCTCACCAAAATATCCTAGGTTTTCATATTCTGTAACTCATAAATACATGCTCTCTCTCTCTATAAGGTTATAAAGAAGCATAACACTTACATGGCATACACATAACACCTTTTCTGAAATGTAACATGGCCCTTTGACCATTCTTCTTGTTTCACAGTTGTCAACTATGCTAGCATGTAGAGCCCACTGGAATTTTAAGTCATCTTTGCTCCAGCAATCCTTTTCATGAAACAACAAACATTTGCATCCACATCATTGACACCATTGCTTGTTTTGTATGAAAACTGCAACTCTGCTTTGTATCTATGGCTGGGGTTTATGGGTTAACTCCATAGCAGGAATTGGAAACTATATCCGTGCTATATCAGGAGCAGCACCAGAACTCCAGGAATCATGAAATGGTAATATCAAACTCATTATGTGAAAGCGTTATTGGCAAAAAGTAGCCCATAAATTCTTTCAGTTCGAGTAATGCTATACAGATCATACTGTTCACCATGATCAAAGGGGAAAAAAGTTTCTTTATATGCATGAATATACTTTAAATTACCGTGTTGCTATGTCTGGAGACAGATATATGACATGAACCATAGATTCTGAATACAGATAGGTAGCCGTGTTGGTCTGCCATAGTCAAAACAAAACAAAATTCCTTCCAGTAGCACCTTAAAGACCAACTAAGTTAGTTCTTGGTATGAGCTTTCGTGTGCATGCACACTTCTTCAGATACCAATTCCTTCCAGTAGCACCTTAAAGACCAACTATCTGAAGAAGTGTGCATGCACACGAAAGCTCATACCAAGAACTAACTTAGTTGGTCTTTAAGGTGCTACTGGAAGGAATTTTTTTTGTTTTGACATAGATTCTGAAAGTTGTTAAGAAAGGAGATGCAATTCCCTAAACGAACATTTTAAGAATGTGTCATTGCATTTAACCAGTGTGATCTTCTAGTTAAAAAATGTCTTTAAGCAGATTAGAATTTCTGGGTTCATGTACATTCACAAAAAACAAAGGCATTTGGAAAATACCTAAAATGCAACATGCAAAACTGCTGGTTGAGAAGCCTCTCCATTCTTACTCTTGCACCTCCTAAACTTTCAGAGGCCAACTTTTGTAGAGTCAGTTCACATATGAGGAGAAAGTACCAGTGACTAAGGGCGTTGCATTTGATTTTATCTTTACAAAAATACAGAAGCAATGAGCATCAGGCCAGCACCCAAGACAGAGATAGTGCTAGTCCTTAAAGCAGCATCAGTTCCACAAAAAAGCAACGATAAGGCATTGTTTGGTGCCTCCAAGGCTACTACATGCCAGCTGCTGCCACAATTCCTCATTTACTTCCTGCATTATAACTTTGAAATCATTTCACCAAAGTCCTCTACCCAATCCGATGAGGTATGCTCCATAGCTAGTAAGCAGCAGCCACCAAAAACCATGGGATAAATTGTGCCATCTCTTAGAAGATCTTTGTTCTGCCTTTTTCATATCTTGTAACACCACTACAGTGGTGCCTCGCAAGACGAAATTAATTCGTTCCGCGAGTTGCTTCGTCTTGCGATTTTTTCGTTTTGCAGAGCGCGGATTCCCTGGGTATTAACGGCTTTAAGAAAAAGGAAGCAAACCCGCAAGACGATTTCGTCTTGCGAAGCAAGCCATAGGGAAAATCGTCTTGCAAAGCAACTCAAGAAACGAAAAACCCTTTCGTCTTGCGCGTTTTTCGTCTAGCGAGGCATTCGTCTTGCAAGGTACCACTGTATTTCAAAAGTAGTAATGTCAGGGTTGTATTGTTAGTAACGTTAGTACTGTAGTCTAGCGAGTTTGAAAAGTGCAGTCCTAGTATTTAGGGCATTATATCCTGGAGTTCCTAAAAAGGATAATCCCTTATTCAAAAGTTTTAAGTTCATCCTGGTTTAGGGGATATGACGACAAATTGAATGCCAAGTCTGTCTTCTACAGCTGATAAATTCTCCATTTTTGTTCTTACTAAGTATGAAACGATGCGGTGCAAGAGATTTCATCTGCCAATTTGAGGTGTTTATAGCAATTAGTGTAATTGTCACACAGGAGATATCACTCTCTATTTTCACACAAGAGTTCCACACCAGGGAAGAGCTTGTGTGCCACAGTCAATCTGTCCTCCTAATTTGCTCTAAATGTTCAAATGCAGCAACTAATGGAGGGTGGAGTGACCATTGCAGGAGATAAGGGAAGTTGATGATTGTCTAGATCCTCTGGGCATCTCCCAAGCATTAAGCTCTTAAAGACAGTGGATCCTCATCTGAGTGAAAATTTGGCAAGCCTATGATGAAACGATCTTGTAAGGTTTAACCGGATCATTTAATTTGCATGCAGAAGGTCCCAGAGACTGAACATCTGGCGTCTCCAGGTCGGGCAAGGAAAGACACCCTGTTTGAAACCTATAGGGACTGTGGGTCTGATTAAGGAAAAGGTAGCTTCATGTGCTCCTGTGTCATTGATTGATTTAAATTTATACAATGGTGCCATAGGCTCAAGATGTTAAAAAAAAAAACATTAAAAATACACATTTATTTTATTTTGACCATTTATATACTGCTTAATTACAAGTGTATCTAATTGGTATACAATTATTAACAAGTGCAATATAGACCAAATCAGTTCAAAACTAAATATAAAATCTGAAGTGACTTAAAATGTCTGCTGAGATAAGAACCTACCTGCCACTAACCTGCTTTAAAGAGTCTTGCATCTCTACTGGCAAATATCCTGGCTCAGAATTTTGTGGACATGAAGATGGAGAGCAATTCAGAACTGGGAAAAATCTACCAAGAATGATTCTGTGCGCACCCTTATTTCTCCTACAGCCAAACACTTGATTGACAGAATTAATTTGATTCAGTGTTGGTCACTTGTTCTGTATTTTACATGTTTTATTGTATATTACCATGATACTTTTAATGAGTTGGTGGTTTATAAACACTTATATAAATAAATAAATAAATAAATAAATAAATAAATAAATAAATAAATAAATAAATTATATAAGGTGAGACAGTGATGGAACTGAGAGTCCATAAGGAGTGGTGCAAAGGGTTTTATGAAACTACCTGCTAAGAGGAAACACCTCAGAAACATATTCCAATGGAGTATTTCAGGAACCAAACAAGCCCAGATAAATTGTTATGGCATTTTGACATAACTGCAAAGGGTCCGCAGTCAACAAGGCTGGGTCTTCTCTGTCACTTTCTACTAACCTGAGTTTGTCTGCTTCCACTCTTGCCTGCTACTTTTGCTTTAAAATGCATGGCCAATTATTAACTGCTATATGCATGTTGACTGCGCACACCAGACTATTGCTCTTCTCACATCTCTGGCTCAGAACCTATGACGTGTCCTTGGTTTTCAAAGCCTACCACCTGCGCCAGGAAGAAACGGATTGGTTCGACAAGCCCCGGGAGTCTCGTTTGGAGAACGGACACGGTTTTGACAGAAGACTACCAGACAAGCTAGCTCACTCGAGGCCACCAAGTCAGCATCAAGACCAAGTAAGGAGGCTATGTTTTTAAGCACTGATGTTTTTAAGAAGATTCATGTGTCATACCATCTCTCATAGCTTACAGTAGACAGGCCACTCAATTTGTCAAAATGAGGTTTAAGAAAATTCCACCCTTACTCTAGAATACCAGTGCTCATTGTAAAGACAAAGGCAAATATTGTTATGTGCAGCCCCAATTCTTTGAAAATTGAGAACTTCGGGGTGCAGTGTTTACTTGGGTACATTTTCCTTTGTCATGAACAAAGGACATACATGGGGAGATACAGTTTAACTGCATGGTATGTCCCTAAGCTCAGTGCTTCGTCACCACATTCCCTCGTCCGGTGAAAATAGTCATGAAACCTCACCCACACACCTTTTCGTTCAGTGCTACCTGGGATGGAAGTACTGTATTTTTAGGGGTACCAATGAAGCAGCAATGTAACCTTAGAAGCATGTGTTAGGACAGCCTTTTCAATACTCATAGGGGATCTGAGAATTGTTTCCAGCATCCTCTGGCACTGCAAGGGATTATGTTGATAGAATTATGTATCTTAGATCAGCTGTGATTCCACATTGCATCTCTTGGGGGTTCAAGAGTTCACAGACTCATTGGGGATCCAGTCTGCTTTGCAGTTATGGACCAACTCCTGCGGGCTTTTCTCATATCTAAATAACACATTACCGTATTTTTCGTCCTATAGGGCGCACCGGCCCATAGGACGCACCTCTTTTTTTGGGGGGGGGAATGAATAAAAAAAATTATTTTTCCCCCCCCGCCGCGGCTGCTGCCCCAAGCCTTGCGCACACCTGCCCGAAGCACGGGGCACCCTCCGGAGGGCTCCACGTGCTTCAGGCTGCAGGTTGCCGCCCCAAGCCTCGCGCGCCTGGCAGGACCTCCCGCCAGGCGCGCAAGGCTTGCAGACACTCGGCCGAAGCACAGGGAGCGCTCTGGAGGGCTCCGCGTGCTTCGGGCGGCAGGCTGCTGCACCAAGCCTTGCGCGCTCGGCAGTACCTCCCGCCGGGCGCACAAGGCTTGTGGACACTCGCCGGGGCTGCAGGCTGCTGCCAGCAAGCCTTGTGAGCCCGCAGGAACACCCGCCAGGCTTGCAAGGCTTGCGGATAGCTTCCTGAAGCCTGGAGAGCGAGAGGGGTCGGTGCGCACCGATGCCTCTCGCTCTCCAGGCTTCAGCAAAAGCCTGCATTCGCCCCATAGGACGCACACACATTTCCCCTTCATTTTTGGAGGGGGAAAAGTGCGTCCTATGGGGCGAAAAATACGGTACATAAATGCATCCTATGTGCGGTTTGTATGTCTTGCAATATAGGACCACTATCCATTACACAGGTTTATAATCACGAAGCATATGAGATACATTTTCAGATTACATTTGGCTGGAAGGGAAAAACAAGGGCTGGGAATTAAAAAACAATCTGTTTTGAGGGCAGTGGTTTTTACACATTGTCATGACCTGTAGCTACAGCCACTGTGTAGTGGAAAGGTGTGACTCACAATTCCAGGTAAATTGTATTGTGCACTTGCAGTCTGTACCCTTCAGATGGGAGCCAATGAAATAAACAAAGCTGGTCTAGGGTCAGTTAGGCAATTATCTCCCATGAAAGGGAGTAAAGAGTCTCAGTATTTGCCATAGCAACCTCATATCAAATTGATTCAAGAGACAGGAAAGTGGGCTGCAACCCTATACATGTTCTGAATTTAATATAATATACGTTTGAGTAAACATAGATGGGATCCTACTTTTCATCATTTTAAGAATGACTGCTTACACAATGAGGATACAATAAATAGGATAGAATTCTGTCCTGGACAAATATTTGCTATATGAGTACAGAAGAGTACCCACAATATACACTGTGTGTGAGAGAGCAAGAGACAAAGACTCCTGGGAGCTGGAAAAATGCAATGTCCAAGAAACAAATCTCAGTTTTAACTTGTAGAATTTAGACTGCATGAAACCCAGTGAAGGAAGAAGCTTCTGTATGCAACTGATTTGGCCCAAAGGTGATCTGAGGAGACAACTTAAGTAGATAGACTTTTGCTGCCACCTGAGGTGCAGATGGAATTTTTGACTGGGAATCCAAACCCCGTGTCTCACCTACAATATTCATCGTGGACTGCACTGCAGGGCTCATCAACTACTCTCCCTAAGCAGAGCTCCCTGTCAGCAATAGGGAATAATAGTGTATCACACTGCAGGCGTCTTGTCTACTATTCTGTCAGCTTCAGGCCAAACCAATCCCAAACCTATAATAAGGGTTTCTCTTGACACTTCAAAACGTCATTGTAAACCACTAAGAGCTTGACTTCAGTAATCCGTGCTGAAGTTCTGTTTTAAGTTCTGTTATAAGTAGGTAGTGCTGTGGTCTAAACCACTCTTGGGCTCTCTTGGGCTTGTTGATCAGAAGATCAGCAGTTCGAATCCCCGCAACAGGGTGGGCTCCTGTTGCTCTGTCCCAGCTCTTGCCAACCTAGCATTTCGAAAGCATGCCAGTACAAGTAAATAAATAGGTACCACAGTGGCGGGAAGGTAAATGGCATTTCCGTGCGCTCTGGTTTCCGTCATGATATTTTGTTGCACTAGAAGCGGTTTGGTCATGCTGGCCACATGACCCGGAAAGCTGTCTGTGAACAAACACCAGCTCCCTCGGCCTGAAAGCGAGATGAGCCCTGCACCCCATAGTCATCTTTGACTGGACATCACCGTCCAGGGGTCCTTTACCTTTATTTTACCTATAAGCAAGTCTGTTCTGGCCAACCCCCTGCAGAGGACAATGCAGTATGAGAACAATGAATTGCATTTTCTTTGGAATTTGTATCAACTAGAATGATGTCATCTGCTTTGTTTATATCTCTGTGCCTCTTTCTCCATTTCCATCTGGGAGAAAAAATAGACGATGAGACACTGACGTATAACTGCCCACTTTCCAGTCTCCTCCTTACCTCCTCTGTGCTTTTTTATTTTTCTCAGCTAACATTGGTGGAAAAATTAAAACCAGTTCGCATATAAAAGTGAACCTACGTAATCCAAACTTTCCAAAATTGTAGCTCTGTGAGGGGTTTTGTTGGAAGCCTCCCAGAATGACTGAGGCAGCCCTGTCAGATGGGCAGGGTATAAGAAATATATTATTATTATTACACCACAGCCATCCTTTGAGCTTCCTACTTCCCAATATTTTGCAATGCAGTTATCCAGTTAAGTAATGTGAACAAAAACGCATATACTGAGATAAAGTGTGCATAGAAATGCATAAGTTAATAAAATAGCATTAAGAATGCATTATATTACAGAAAACTGCATTGCAAAAACAAGTATTAAGCTAAATCACATGCATAAATGTATACATGGGGAGGGGGAATTGCACTACAATGCTGGTGAATTTTCATGACTTTTTATTTTTTTAAAAAAAGCATTGATATGGAAACGTGGAAAACTGAGGAATTGACAGGAACTGAAATGGACAGATTTGCCCTTTCCTACTCTCAGCGGGCTTCTCCTGCTCAGCTGCCAGCTGTTCAGCAGTGCTTTGAAGCCTCCAGGCTGTTGGGTCTCCTCTTCAATAACCACTTCCTTTGCCCCAACTGACTCCATGTTCTGTGGCTACTGAGCATGCTTGTGGCTGGATTGCACCTTTAGCCTACACGGAACCAGCCCAGCCATTAGGTGGGGTGAAGCCGCCGCCATCACTGCCACCTCAGGTGGCACCAATTTTCAGTGAGATCTTGTGAGGTTTCACTGGAAATCTGTGGGATCTTGCCAGATGTTGGTGCTGGTGCCACTTCTCTGCCACCAAGAGAAACAGTAGAGCAGGGCAGCAATTCCTGATTCACCCCAAGCAGCGAAACAGGTTGCCAAGGGCCTGGGCCTGTATCGGAACTCACCCATGAGCTTTGCAGAGGGAAAGGTAGTTGAGAACATGGTATTATGCTTTTTTCTAGCAATATACTAGAAAATTATAAGATTGTTCACTTAAGAATTGCTTTCCATTTCATCCAAGCTTTCACACCTTTCTTCACATCAGCTTCCCAAGTATATGCTTTTTGCTTTTCTTTTTTGGTCATTCTCGCCTCAGTTCTCTATTATCCTCTATTACCATAGGATGGTGTAAATAGAATTCTCAGACTACAATAAATTAAAACACAGACCAATTCAAACCTGCAGGAAAAAACCACAAAATATAATTATCCTTCAGACTACCACAGGTAATGGGACGCAGGTGGCGCTGTGGGTTAAATCACAGAGCCTAGGACTTGCCGATCAGAAGATCAGCAGTTCTAATCCCCACGATGGGGTGAGTTCCCGTTGCTCAGTCCCAGCTCCTGCTAACCTAGCAGTTTGAAAGCACGTCAAAGTGCAAGTAGATAAATAGGTACCGCTCTGGCGGGAAGGTAAACAGCATTTCCGTGCGCTGTTCTGGTTCGCCAGAAGCGGCTTAGTCCTGCTGGCCACATGACCTGGAAGCTGTACACCGGCTCCCTTGGCCAATAAAGTGAGATGAGTGCCACAACCCCAGAGTCGGCCACGACTGGACCTAATGGTCAGGGGTCCCTTTACCTTTACCTTTACCTTACCACAGGTAATGGGCTGCATATTCTTCAAAAAAACATGCCCTTCATACGTTGGAGACTAGCATGTCAAGGAGAAGGTTTTCAGACTAGCTTTCTTCCTGAGGTGCTATCCAGGTGCAGGATTTTGTTTGCACCAGAGAGCATTCAAAAAAGCAAATCATCACCTACAGTTTAAAGTGGTAAAGCCCTAGGCAAATCATATTGTTTGCTTTCCTTGAAAATGTAAATCAAGTCCATGACATTCTTGTTCTTTACAAGACTATTATTTGACTTAATTTGTATTCATGACTCCCGTCTGAGCCTTAAAATAATGATTCCCACCCCCCTTTAGTTCTTTAATGTACTAAGCATTAAAATCTCAAATCCAGTACGTGGCCCCATTTCTTTCGGTCTGTGCAAGCACATTATAAAGAAACAAATTTGCTAAAAACCATTTGGCCAACAGCACTCACCAGCCCGGATTTGCTTGGAGGTCACAATAAATATGCAGTTCAGCAGACATCAGAGCCACCAAAATGACAAGCAGGGGAGCTCCAGCCAAGAAGCAGCAAAGCTGGCTTCTTGCTTTCTCACATATTTTCCCCAGAAGCTGTTTAATCTAACAAATCCAACTTCTGTTTGAACGTAATCTGCAGTAAATTCAGAGGTGACCTGTAATTCATCTAACTTTAATTCCCAGCATTTCCTGCAGTGGGACATCTGATCATTTGAGGGATGAAGGGACAGGATAGTGTAACTTACATTAGGAGCTAAAGAAATGGGGCAGATGAACCAAAACTGCAGTTGCCTCAAACTTCCTGTACACTTGAATATAACCATTTCCTATGTTCTAATTCCCTACACATGGGACACGGGTGGCGCTGTGGGTTAAACCACAGATCCTAGGACTTGCCGATCAGAAGGTCGGCGGTTCGAATCCCCGCGACGGTGTGAGCTCCCATTGCTCAGATCCTGCTCCTGCCAACCTAGCAGTTCGAAAGCACAAAGTGCAAGTAGATAAATAGGTACCGCTCTGGCAGGAAGGTAAACGACGTTTCTGTGTGCTGCTCTGGTTCTCCAGAAGTGGCTTAGTCATGCTGGCCACATGACCCGGAAGCTGTACACTGGCTCCCTTGGCCAATAAAGCGAGATGAGCACCACAACCCCAGAGTCGGCCACGACTGGACCTAATGGTCAGGGGTCCCTTTACCTTAATTCCCTACACAGTACGGACAGAGCAGAGTTCTGCCAGGCCAAAATATGGGCTATAATCATCAGTTCCTGTCGGGACAACAGTCTTTTCAGAACAGTCCCAGGACTGTTCTGAAAATCTCAGGCACATCTTGGGTGCTCCAGTCTGCAGGTTTTTAGCATTAGCCAGTCATGGTTTTACTGCTTTCCCTGGGAAAATGATAACTTATTTTTCATACTCCAGATATAGCTGGATGTGTGCATAGATGCATGCATGCACACACATTCCACTGTGTTTTGTCCACACTAATGGGAATGCATAACAAAACCAAATGAACAACAGAGTAATGAAGCACTGAAGCTTGCTATTTTAGCATCTTGTTTATGCTTTTCTCATTAAGCCTACTGTACAGTTCCTGGTTGCTGTTTTTTAATGTACGCATTTCAGTGTGAATGAAAAATCACTTTTAACACCACCCTACAAAACACTGCTAAATGTTAGCAATCAGAAAGAAAACCGTGAAGATGTGTCCGAGTAGGAGGGTCAGCTGCCTGAAACACCATTGTTCACATCGAAACCACATCTACACCTGCGCATAGTAGACAGCTGCTCCATTCGTTTACTTTTGCGAGCTCTCCATATGGAAGAAGCACAGGGAAGATACATAACAATTGGATGGCAACTGCTTGTAGATGCTCCCTTAAAAATGAGTTTAAAAATGTGTAGAAGCACTCCAACACACTCACACAGCAATCCACATAGAATGGGGTGGTTGTGCAGGAGACCAGTAGCTGAGGCATGAAGGAGCGAGCAATGATTTCTGCATCAGCCCTCTAGCCTTACTCAGGAATGTTGCTTCATGACAGGTTGTATCCTGTTGGGAAGAACAGAGGCCATTGCATCAGATGCTTGTACCCGTCTATTTAAAAAAAGGATCAGTCTTGAGCGGAGGGCTGGACTGAGTCACCAGATCTGCTCCCATCTTACTTACTTCAGCCAGAATGCCTTGGGTGCCCAGAGGCATTCTGGGCTAGGGAAGATGACAGCGGCTCCATGCACACAGCCTGTCACATTTCCTCTAAGGGTCAGGAAGTACCGAGAGGACTTGCCAGCACTCCCAGCTGCAGCATCTTTCAGCAATGTTGCTGCTGCTCCTAGTCCTCTCTGTGCTTCTGATGTGCCAATCTGAAGTTCAAGTTGCAGACTCTTGTTGTTGGCCCTTCTCCCGCACATCTGACCACAGCCTGACAACAGATTTAGCACACACAACTTTTCTCACCCACCCCTCTTATTTTCATGCCACGTAAGGTTTTTCCCTGGTATACTTTGGGAAGAAAAAAAATTGAAGCACCTTAACTGGAAGCCCATTCATTTAGATCCTTCTCAGACGAAGGTGCATTCCCCAATGCATCTGCCTCTCGTATAAAAAATGAACAAGCTAATCTAGTTTTTCCTCAGGATTTTAACGTTCAAACCCACTTGTCATGGAATCATAGAATAGTAGAGTTGGAAGGGACGCCAAGAATTCAACCCCCTTCAATGCAGGAATCTCAAGTAAGGCATCCATGGCAGATGGCCATCCAACCTCTGCCTCCAAGGAAGAAGAGTCCACCATTGACCGAGGGAGACCATTTCACTGTCAAACACCTCTTACCGTCATAAAGTTCTTCCTGATGTTGAGGCAGAAGCCATTGATTTGAGTCCTATCCCCCAGATTAGGATAAAGCAGACTTGCACCATCTTCCATGTGGCAGCCCTTTAGATATTTGAAGATGGCTAGCAAATCCCTCTGTCTCCTCTTTAAGCATCCTTCATAAGGCTTGGTTTCCAGACCCTTGATCATCTTCCTCACCCTACTCTGCACATGTGGTCACCCAACATTACAAGCTGTCACCCCCACCAGTTAACTCTTCTGCCGACAAGCACGCAGAGTCCTATTTCTACATGTGTCATTCATAATACTGTTGCACTCCTCCCCAATCTCCAAGAGGTCTGAGATTCCATGGGTTCCAGGCGCTTATCCAGGGTTCGTGTTTCCTTCTGAATGAAGGACAGCAGAGAATGTGGTGTCTTATGCTCTATGGGAGGGATTCATAGCAGGGCCTTGCTAGCCCTACAGCTGCTGCCTTGGATTCCAACAGAAATCTAACCGCTCTGACTCTCACTGCCCAGCTTGCTGCTTTTCTTCTAGCTCACATCACTCCACTCTCTGCTCTCCACTCTGCCTCTGTCCTTTTAAGTACCTGCAAGTTGAGGAAAGGGATTGCACACATTTGTCTTCTCCCACAGAGCCCCTTCCTTTGTTCCCCTCAGTGGCTCATCACCTAGGCCAGGGGTCAGCAAACTTTTTCAGCAGGGGGCCGGTCCACTGTCCCTCAGACCTTGTGGGGGGCTGGACTATATTTTGAAGAGAGAGAAAATGAACGGATTCCTATGCCCCACAAATAGCCCAGAGATGCATTTTAAATAAAAGGACACATTCTACTCATGTAAAAACACGCTGACTCCCGGACCATCCGTGGGTCGAATTTGGAAGGCAATTGGGCCGGATCCAGCCCCCAGGCCTTAGTTTGCCTACCCATGACCTAGGCTGTCACCTCACCAGGAAGCTAGCCTGGCTATTCCAAGAATTAGAAGCGGGGACAGGCATATAGCCTAACCTCTCTCCCAAACTCCTGCCAATCCATCTCTGGCCTTCTAAAAGAACCAAGGCAGACAGGGTATTTCAATTCTAAAGTCAGCCAGCCAGAGAAGGAGGTAGAAGGCAGAGAAGCTTTTTCATCAGGATAGGTTCGCTGCCTTGATGGAGCTTCCCTGATCAACACAGAAGTTTTATATTCTGATTTTATCCTGTGGACCACCCTGAGACCTGCGGGTATAGGGCAGTATATAGATTTAATAAATAACAATAATAATGAAGTTTTGGCAATGGTAGCTCTGAGCCTTTTGTTGTAGTTTTAAAGGACTTTGGAATCTGCCTGCTAGAGGCTCTTCTCCAGCGCAGTCTCACTCCCCTCTCAGTTCTTCCTGTGGAAACAGCTGGAGGTGGAGCCTACGGTACAAAGGAAAGAATCGCAGCTACTACTCCACACACCTTTGTCCAGGCCCACCTCTAGCACGTGCTCCTGATAGGACGCTTCCCTCGGGCTGAAAAAGGTTTCCCACCCCATTTTACAGGGACAAGAGCCTCAGCCCAGATATAACCATTCATAGTTCTCTGAGCCATATATTGTCCTCTCAGTCTGCACTCTACATGGGCAGAGAAACACATAGCTGCATGACAGAAGGAAATTCAATCTGTGCTGCTTTCACATGCAGATGCACAGCAGTTAATGATGCAGAAGCCCTTTTGTAAAAGCTGGCAACCCAGCTGTCTTAAAACCATCCAGTCCTGCCTCCCTTTTATAGCAGGGGTGGTCCGCCAGATTTTGTTGGACTACACCATGCCTGACCACTGGCCATGCTGGTTGAGGTGGATGGAGATTGGAGTCCAACAGCGTCTTGAGCATAGCTCACATTTTGTAGCCTCGTTTTCTTTGTGGAGACATAGGAGTGCTCCAGCAAGTCTTCCGTATGCCTTAAAACATTGGGGAGGGGGCAACCCCTAAAACAAGTTAATGCACATGCCATTCTCAGAGGGAAACTGGGGGTTGCATAGTCTCTCTTTGTTTTGTCTTGTTATTTGCAGCGCTACATATTTTTGTGTTACATTTTCCCATATACTGTTTCTGGGCAGAGGAATAACTTTCGCTGTTTGAAATGTAACACCGAAAGCCAACATCTCTTCTCCATCTCCACCCTCACCCCTCTCCTTAGAAGCATGCTGCTGTATAGGTTGACTTCATAATGCCAACCGCAGTTTAAGCACAGTTTCCTACAAGCAATAAAAAAAGGATATTACTGATCTCTGGGTACCAGTAAACTCTAAAGTCTATGTTTATAAAGCTGTTTATCACAAGGATTTATACTGATTGTAAAATACTGCAGGTGGAAGTAATAAAAATATAATAGGCCGAGGCAGCAATCCTTACTTGGGAGAAAGACCCAGTGAGCTTACTTCTGAGTAGGCATACATATGATTGCACTGTAAGGCAAGTGCTTATTCTTTCTTTGGCTGTGCATTCTCCAAAAAAGACATGTCAGTGCACAAGTATATATGTTCTAGCCCTCTGTTTTAAAACGGGATGACTGTGTCAAAATAAATGAGGCTATAAATTACAATTTATAGGTCGTATATATATAATTTATAACAAAACCACATCCAGTTCAATTCATATGTTACAACATGCTTAAAAGACCCCTCAACATTGATGCCCTTGTATGATGCAAAGACCAACAAAGAATAAAAAGTGCCCAGTTTTTCTGAAATATTTCTAAAGTTAATTCTCTCATCTCATAATTGCTTATATCCATGTACCATTAAGTCCCAAATGTTTCTCTTCCACTGCTCAATGGAAGGTATTCTATCTATTTTCCATGCCCTCAAAATGTAAACTAGGCTCAGAGCAATGCAACAAATAACCAAAATCTGTGCATCACTCTGAGCCTGGTGCCTTATGTATTCCAAGAGCATTATTACCTTATTGAATTGGAATATTTTCTTACAGCTCCTGCAGGAAATCTCTTTATTGAGCATTCCTTGAGGTTTGATTGCACGGTGCTTATGTGGAGGTTAGGCTATGGTTTTTTGTGAAGCAGCTATGCAACAATGAGCATTGATCCTAATTTGCTTGTGGGGTGTTTATAACTCTTCTGGTTACTCATTAGTTCACATAATCTTCTGTGCATTTTCCCCTCACTTTCATCATCAAATCCCAAAGTGGATTTGTTAGGCTAGGGCAGCAAAGCATTTAATTCAGTTTAACTGAGCAACCTAAACTTCTGGTATGCACTTGAATCCTCCTGCAAACTAGAGACAGTCTGGAGCACCCTTAACTGCCCCTCCCAATAATTAAAATAATCCCAATGTGTGATAAAGTACCACTGGCGTTCTTGCATCTCCAGCAAATATCTGTTAGCAGATCTATCTTGTGTATGACACCATTTATATATTACTTTATTCAATCTCTGTTTGAGGCTCATTGCCATCTGCCTGCATATAGAGAGCCTTATCTCACCCAAAATCTCCACATTAAATTATTTCTTCCAGTTCTGTGTAGTCCTCCATCCCTCTTTTGTACACTTTGCAAAGCAAACTTCTTTGTCTTCTTTTTTCCAGGCAGTAAAAGGTTTCCAAATGCTGTTAAATCTCTGCTTATAAATGCTCTCCTCATAACAGGCTGTATATAAAAATCTGTAATTGAATTGCTATAGCTGAATGTACTCAGCTGCTCAGTTTGTGAGATAGGGTAGATTTCTTTGCTTTGAATCCCCCCTTTTAAATATAGGGTGTAAGCAGAAACAAAATAAAAAATTTCCTTCCAGTAGCACCTTAGAGACCAACTAAGTTTGTTATTGGTATGAGCTTTCGTGTGCATATCTGAGGAAGTGTGCATGCACGCGAAAGCTCATACCAATAACAAACTTAGTTGGTCTCTAAGGTGCTACTGGAAGGAATTTTTTTATTTTGTTTTGACTATGGCAGACCAACATGGCTACCTAGGTGTAGGTGTAAACAGAGATTGTAATAGTAAAACTCTTCCCATCCATGTAAGTGTGAGGCAGCATTTGAGACCCTCTTTTCCTGAGATGGTCAATGGGAAGAGGTTTAGCAAACCCATGTGCCACAATACCGTCATTCCTTAGATCAACAGTGGATACTCGGGGACAAGATGGCACAAACTACAAAGTTCCTAAACTAGTTTATAGATTTTAAAGTATAACAGAAAGGGTGAAAGCGAGGTTGTGTAATTCACCACTTCAAATGGGTCCATCCTAACACAGATTTTCTCCTCTTCTGCTTTTTGTTTGTTTGTAGTGTATATTAGTAGAAGCATTTGCTTGCAATGTTTACTTAGACCCTTAAACTCCTCTCAGAAATCGTAGCACAAGGGCTGTTAAATAGCAGATAGAAACTTTTAGTACATGCTTCTATAGATTGTTTTCAACCATTAAGATGCTAGCTATCAAGTTTGGCAATGGTCTCTCATAACATACATCAAATTTTAAAACAGTGCTGGGTAGTCGCCATGCTGTTTAAACTCCAGTGGTACCTCTTACTCTTTAGTAGTCCAATTGAAACCCTTCAGATTGCAACGGTTTAAATTGCAAGTGATGTAACTTGATTTGAATATGCTTCCCATCACTTCGGGAAATATGTTTGCCATTTGCAGTTTTGTCTGTCAGCGCAGGTTGATGATGAAAGAGGGGACAGTACTGAACTTCTCCTTCTCTATGGCTCCTATCGCAGGCGCAGGAGCCATCTTTCAATTTAGGACTTAACAGCCCTTTCAATGTAACTGCTTACAGCTATTATTCCTCTACTAAAGAAGAACAGGGTTACTTTGTCTAAGCTTAACAATTGAGCCTATTAGATAAGTCGCCATCCATCTCTGCTGCTGGTTTGCCTTGTGCCTTTGAGGGTTTCTTTCTTTTCTTTAATTTTTATTTATAAGTTTTCAGTTATACACTCATAGCATTTCCCATTCTTATACAGTAGTTCTTTTGAACTTCGCACCCAGCATTCCATGACAGTTCTTTGCACATCTTAATTAACTGCATATACAATAATACCTTAACCTTATTTTCCACCTTCCCATAAACTTTTTAATGACAACTGCTGGTCAAAAGGCAACCCCTACCTGGGATTTATATTTAAAATCTTCTTTTTTTCCCTTTTTTTGGTAAATATTCCCCTAAATACAGTGGGACCTCAGGTTACATACGCTTCAGGTTACATACGCTTCAGGATACACACTCCACTGAGCCAGAAATAGCGCTTCAGGATAAGAACAGAAATCGGGCACGGCGGCAGCAGGAGGCCCCATTAGCTAAAGTGGTGCTTCAGGTTAAGAACAGTTTCAGGTTAAGTACGGACCTCCGGAACGAATTAAGTACTTAACCCAAGGTACCACTGTACTCCCTTGAGTTCTATTTCTATTGTGATTTTTCATGTGCTTCATTATTAAATCACTCCAGATGTGTAAACACAAATAGCAGAGATACTGGGGCATTTTTTTGGCTTGGATGAAATGTGGCAGCAAAAAATCCCCTGAGCCACATACCCACCTGCTTCAACAACAACAAATGTTTATTCGGCTATTACGCCCATCATGAAGCACAACACAACAAAACAAATCAAATAAAACAGCGGACTCATACAAACCACAAGTAGTATAGCACAGTTCACAACTCCCAAGGACGGATATTAGCCATTCATAAAAAAGTTTAACATTAAGATTAAAAAATTTTTGGCACTACACTAAAAACAATATCTGATGTCATTATAGAAAATTCTTGTGACTATCAATAATCAGCTAACATTCCGTTCCGTCTCTTGTGCGAGAGGACGGCTGTTAGGAATTTAGCAACCTGTAGGGTAATATAAGGATCCACATCTTGAAGTACCCAGGCAAGCTGTAGGTCTACTGGTTTGTCAGCCATAGGCTGAATTATGGGGTTTAGTATACTAGCACGGGCTGAACTGTACAAAGGGCAGATAAACATAACATGATGTAGAGATTCAGATGTTTTCATTTCAGAAGCACACATTGAAGGGACTTGGCCCTTAGTGAATCTATGTCTCAGCACGTTTGTTGGAAAAACATTGAACCTAGCTCTAATGAAGGCATAACGGTGAGACGCAGCCATAAGCGATGTTAAGTAGGACGGAGCGCGGTAGATAGGGGTTATGCCGAAATTTAACGGCAAGCAGGCTCCACCACCAGCCACGAAATTTTGGTATAGCTCCGCATCATCCAGCCTTTGATTTATAGACCTTTTTGCCACATTTAGATCCAGTTTGAGCAATTCAGTACCCACCTGCTTATTCACTAAAGGCAAGATGTGTCTAAGGGTGGCTGGAGTCATATTGGATACAGTGGCGTAGCGTGGGTTGTCAGCACCCGGGGCAAGGCAAGTAATTTGTGCCCCCTAACCCGTGGATTTGCGCCCCCTAACCCTAACCCCCAGATGTTGCGCCCGGTGCGGCCGGCCCCCCTGCACCCCCCACGCTACGCCACTGATTGGATGAAGCAATCCTTCAGATACCATGGCCCTAGCCGCTTAGGGCAGGGGTCAGCAAACTTTTCCAGCAGGGAGCCGGTCCACTGTCCCTCAGACCTTGTGGGGGGCTGGACTATATTGGGGTAGGGGGGATGAACAAATTCCTATGCCTCACAAATAACCCAGAGATGCATTTTAAATAAAAGCACACATTCTACTCATGTAAAAACACACTGATTCCCAGGCTGTCCGTGGGCCGGATTGAGAAGGCGATTGGGCTGGATCTGGCCCTCAAGCCTTAGCTTGCCTATCCATGGCTTAGGGCTTTAAAGGTCAACATCAGAATTTTGAGTCAAGTGCCGAAACAAACAGGGAAGCAGTGATACTGACATGGGAGAAATGTTACACTTATATAGGAACAGAGCCCTTCACAGAAGTCAGGATCTCAGTTTGGGGTGATTACAAAAATCATTATGAGGTGGCAGAATATGGTTGGTTCGAATTGACCTTGGTTGACCCAGCTATGCAAGTGAACGGAAAAGAGCAGCCTGGCTTGTGGTGCTTGGTGCCTTACTGGTCCATGGCATCTCTGTTGCTGACCTTTTCCAGTCCCCGCCAAATTCTAAGAGCCAGTGTGGTGTAGTGGTTAAGAGCGGTAGACTCGTAATCTGGGGAACCAGGTTCGTGTCTCCGCTCCTCCACATGCTGGGTGACCTTGGGCCAGTCACACCTCTGAAGTCCCTCAGCCCCACTCACCTCATAGAGTGTTTGTTGGGGGAGGAAGGGAAAGGAGAATGTTAGCCGCTTTGAGACTCCTTAAAGGGAGTGAAAGGCGGGATATCAAATCCAAACTCTTCTTCTTCTGATCAAGGTGTTCATTTTAAAAAGGGAGAGGCACTGCCTCTAGATGGACTGATTACAGCATGACAACAGTCTGAGGTGGTGTGGCCTGGGAATTTGCCCAAATATAGGGCTGAGAGAGATGAAACAAAATGGGCTTGAAAGATGGGTCTGGGGTGATTTGAGGCAGTTGAGAAGAAAAGTGTGAGATCAGGTTTTGGTGATGCTTGGAGTTTGAGGTGAAGATGGCGGTTGGTGAGCAGAGTGAAGAGGAGGGCACTCCCTGCCAAGGGGTGTGGAGAAGGTCAGCAACAGAGGTGTGCCCAGGGGTGTGCCCTGGTCCCACATTCCTGCATGTCATGGAGGAACCAATCTCAGGAACTAAAATCAGGATATCTTGCTGTGGGGTGAGAGAGAGGGAGAGATTCCAAAAACAGCACGTTTACTAGACTTTTGTTTTACTGATAAGTCATTGTGAAACAAGCATGTTCTGTCTTTAATCAGCCTGCACACTTTATATTCCATAGATTATTGGGAAGCCTATTCAATACATCTTTCCCCATGCAAGGCTGAAATTGCCGAGGGACCCAAAGGACCACTCTGTTTCAGGTAAAGCAAGCAAGAACATCTGGCCTCACAAGAATATGGATTATATGGCATGCAAATGAAGTATGAGGTGACTGTCCATCATATAGTAAGCAGTTGTTCATCTTGGATAAGTGGCAACACTCAATGAGAACAGAACATGATACATGTTAGATACAGTGTTAGAAACTGAGATATGAAAGCTAGGAGCTAAATGGTACCCTAAACCTTGGTTATGGGTGCAACAACAGAATGTCTAGGTGCGCTTTCTTTATAACAAGAATACAAAGCTGAAAATGAATGAACTGCAGATAAAATATTATGTTCATTTTTCACATGGTCTAATTCTTTCCCTGCCTACCACCCTAATATTCTTAAAAGGGTCTCTTCTCAGTCTTCAGAGAGTAGCTGGAGGGGGGGGGGCAAAAAAAGGTCCTCCTTTCCTCCACTCTGCGGTTTTTTAATCTGAAATCTTAGGCGCAGTACTGTGCCCAGAGCTCAGAAACGGCTTGCCCTGTCGCAAAATGCACCTAGAACAAGGGGAATTTTGAGCACTGGTTAGGTGCAACAGTGCTTTATTTAAAAAAAAGTTAAACACTATGTAAATAAATAGAGAAATAAATACTTTAAGAACCATGCTTCTGAAGGACATGCGAATGGCTGTTTGTCTGTGTATATATATTAATTTGTCTCCATTCCCTCTTTTCTGTTGATTGGATGTTTTAAGCCTCACTATTGTCAAGACAGAGTCCCCTGCCCAGCTTAGCCCCCCCCCCCCCGGCAAATGCATTGGGCTGCCCCCTCCCTCTGCATAGGTCTGGGCGCCACAGCTGGAAGACTATGGCTGCAGACCCCGCCTCCACTGGGAGAGCCCCTTCTTCTGTACACACACACACACACACACACACACACCTCCTTTATTTCATGGAGGTTTGTCATTTCTGCATATTTTTTGTATGCATAAACAACAAAAATGCAAAGTGAATAAACTAACACCCCAAGAGTTTATGCCTCTGAACTAAGCCCATCAACAGAATGTTGTTTTTACATAAGCTGGTGGGGTGCAGTTCTTCTGAAAGAAAAGAGCTCAAACCAAACATGTTCAAATGAAATTTCAGATGATTTATATGATTTGCATATATGAGGGTTTCTTGGAAAAAAACATTAATATGTTATTTAAGTGCACTGTAAAACTAAATAACGGTGATGGTGATGATGATGATGCCTATACACTAAGGAGTAGGATAGAACAACCAATTCTGTTCTTTGTGTATTGAAACATGTGATTTAAGTTTAAATGCTAGTTATTTTTTGTTTCCTATGAAATTATTTGCCTATGGTAATGTGTTGCTGGAGATCAAATTGGGAGCTCAGTTAAAAACATGCTCAATTAATTGCCATTCCTCAAGCTTTGAAGCAACTTGAAAGGATTTTATCTAAATGTATAAAATTCCCTTTGAAATGTTGTTTCTCCAACAAGAAGTTTCATGATAATCAGAAGGTCAGAGTTTTAAGAAGATTTCCTGTGGAATTCATTGAGCCTCTTGCTTATTGCTGACTGGTTTGCTAGCATAACAATCAACTCTCTGAAGAGAGGGAGAAAATAATAGAAATAAGAAATCTGCACTTAGGTATGGAAATTCAAATTCAGACATTTTTGGCTACTTCTCACACCTCTCTTCTCACACTAAGGATCACTCTCCCAGTATATATATCTGAAGGTAGTTTATCATGGGAATTTCCTTTTTCCAGAACCACTGGAAACCTTCTTCTGCCCCAGCTGCAACAAAACATGTCTCTCCCCTATCAGCCTCTACAGCCACAGCAGGAGCCACAACTCTCCCAATGGATTGACTTCACCCCCGAAGGCGCACTCCTCCATTGTCCCCCGAGACAGACGGAGGCCAACAACTTCACAGAACATTTAGTCACACAATACATATCATATTCGGTTACTATCATAAATTTCACTTGAACACATTTGTCAGCAAAATATCCTGATTCGTGACAGAACAGGGGGAGACGGAGGAGGAGGTGCATTTTTGGTCCATGCGTGCCTTGTGTTCAAAAGAACGTGTGAGGGCAGGAGGGTCTGGAGGAGGTTTGCAAGTGTGTTGAGCTTGAATGGATGCAGCCAGTATGTGCAATAATTCGTGGGTGTGCTCACACTTTGCTTACCATGTAAAATGAGCTCGTCACCAAAAGGCCCATTTACATGAAGGTCTAATTTAAGAGAAGCTCTGCTAGATCAGGCCAAAGGCCCATCTGTTCCACTTTCCTGTTCTCACAGTTGCCATCCAGGCACCTTTGGGAAGCCCAGACGCCAGACCTGAGCACAAGAGCATTCTCTCCTCCTGTGGTTTCCAGCCACTGTCCTGCCTTCCACAATGTGTGTGTGTGTGTGTGTGTGTGTGTGTGTGTGTGAGAGAGAGAGAGAGAGAGAGAGAGAGAGAGAGAGAGAGAGAGAGAGAGAGATTGTACTCCGATAAAAACAGGAGATAACTTAAACGACTGCAAGCATGTGCAATTAATGCTGGAAGACAGCACTGAGTAATTAGCCTTTTATGACTTGATACTGTAATCACATTTGTGATTCTGGCTTTTATCTCAGGAATTCCCCCCCCCCCACCTACCCCCCCAAAAAAATATTGGGAACATATAAATTATAGAGATTGCGGGCTACATTAAGCATGAATGAATTGCTATCATATTAGTACTTAGGTTTCTTAATCTCTTTAGTGGAATAAAACTGCCATTACAAATTTGGCTCAGAAGAGAGATCGGTGAGATTTTATTCTGCTTTCTGGGAATATTCAGGGCTTTGACGTTCTTTTGCTCAACTTTTATGAAGCTTTTTTTTTTAAAAAAAAGCCATGGCTCGCGAGCAAATTAAAAGCTCGTCATGGTTTGGCATCTCACCTTCTTGACATCAACCACTTTCTGTAGTTCACTTTGTATGATCATGGGCAATAACTAATAATGATATCTCCTGAATGGACAAGGGATAACACAGCAAAACAAACTTTGGTTTTCTTACATCAGTGAGCTGACAGATCATATTAATTCTTGCATCACTTCTCGGTCTTTTGGCTAAGGTCAAGTGTAGTGTGTGTATTAGTTCTTGTAGAAAATAGGGGGAAACTAGTTATTTAATGGTATTTACTATTTTACTGTGGCGTTTATATTATTGTTTGTGTTTTACATATATTTGAGTACTTTAGTAGAAAACCAGCAAGTAAGAATGAAAATAGAGAAATATTGATCACTACTGCTGCCTTTTTTCTGTACATTTTTAATATGTGCTTTTTTCCTTCCTGGATGCAGGCAATGGACTTGGGATCCGAGTTGTAGGAGGGAAAGAAATTCCTGGAATCAATGGAGAAATTGGTGCTTACATTGCTAAGATCCTGCCTGGTGGAAGTGCTGAGCAAACAGGGAAACTTGTAGAAGGTAAAGAACTTACCCTGTCTTGTTCAAAGCTGTTCAGGAAATGTGTGCAGAGATCACTTATCCTTGAGGCGAAACAGAGGGAGTCCTGGGAAATACAAGACAGGGGACCTAGTCGTTCCTCAACTATGGGATGGAAGGCTCTCCGTAGAGAGGCCTGTCTGGTGTCAAGAGTACTAATTTTTGGCAAGCTACAAGAGGCATTTGAGTGCTCAGTTTTTTCTCCTGCTGCTTGTTAGTTCACCATTTTGGTGGTGATCATATTGATGGAGTTGCAGAAGAAGGGTTTCAGTTGTTGGGAACCGGTGTATGACCAGGTTATGCTTTTAATTGTATTTAATTGTATGAGAGAGAGGGACGGGAGATTTGATGTAAGGTTGTAGAATAATAAATAAATATTAAATGGTTAAAACAGCAAGATCACCACAATGAAGTCCAAAACACAAAGAGCTAAGGAGATAAAAGAATCATGGGTCCAGGACATGGCTAAAATCTCTTTATGTGATGGGGTGGTCCCCACTGCCTTTTCTAAGGAAGGCCACCCTGGATCCAATAGTTATTGACAGCTGCACCCTGTTGCTAATGTTGTTGTTGTTGTTGTTGTTGTTATTATTATTATTATTATTATTATTATTATTATTATTATTATTATTAAAATTTCTATACTGCCCTATACCTGCAGCTCTCAGCAGCCCTGCTGATTTTCCTTGATCTCTCCGTGGCCTTTGATATCATTGGCCATGCCACTCTATGGGATCGGCTTTGTGAGTTAGGCATGGGAGGCCCTGTGTCATTCTGCTCTTACCTACAGAGCAATTCCAGAAAGTAACATTGGGTGGCTTCCTTTCTGCCCCTTGGGAGTTGTTCTGTGGGGTGCCATGGGACACTGTTTTGTCCCCAGAGCTATTCATCATCTGTCTACGAAGCCATGCAGATTGTTCACTGGGAGATTTAGCATACAGCTCCATTCCTCTGCAACATCTGGATCATGAGCTTCTGGACTCATTAATAGGGGGGATAAGAGTCAACAAGCTGGACCTGAATCCCAAGACAGAAGTTTTGTGGGTTCCTGGTTCTGGATGGGCTGCAGTCCCTCTGAAAGAACAGGTACATAGCTTGGGGCTACTCCTTGATCCAGTGTTGTCACAGGATGTTGATTTGTCTTGCGTGTCTAGGACTGCCTTTTACCAGCTTTTGCTGTTACATCAGCTGCAACCATTCGTGGGCAGGGATAGCTTGGCAACAGTGGTCCATGCATTGAAACCTCTGGACTTGATTACTGTAATGAAATTCACAGGGAATCGCCCTTGAATTTGATATGTAAGTGAAAGCTAACACAAAATGCTGCTGCACAGTTGTTTTCTGGGGCAAACTATGTATGGGCAACATGTGACACCTCTGATGAAAGGTGCCAACTTTCTCCCAAACTAGAATCAAGGTTTTATTATTGGTATATAATTGATGTTTAGTTCTTGCTGGATTTTATGCCTTAATACTGCTTTTATGACCTATATTCTGCTTTATATTCTATTTCTGTAGTCCACATTATTATGCTGGTATATTGTTTAGTTGTATTTTCCTATTTTATTGTCAGTGGAGTTGTTCTTTGTTGATTGCAAGCTGCTTTGTAGAGGAAGTAGCTCAAAAAGCTGGGTATGAAAATAAAAGAATAGGTGTCATGGCACAGGTTGGCAGCTGAGAACTTGCTCTGACTGTAAGCAGTGAAAGGGACTGCTGTGAAAAGGAGCCGTGTGCAGCCAAGTTTTAAAGCCTTCTCGGAGAAAGGTGGAATGGATTGTTTTGCCACTTTGTGCTCTTCTCCTTCCATTATTTTTCTGTGTTTGCCTCATCTCCCCTTAGCAGCTAATTGTCCCTGCTAAAAATGATATTATAACTATCAATTACTACTGAAATGTGTGGCGCTTTGGGCCTCTTGGTCTATTAAGGGGCAATTGCACTTTTTAAAAAAAGTTGCCATTGAATCCAATGTGCTAGCAAAATCTGGAGGTTCTAGCCAGTGGCGTAGCGTGGGTTGTCAGCACCCGGGGCAAGGCAAGTAATTTGCGCCCCCTAACCCGTGGATTTGCGCCCCCTAACCCTAACCCCCAGATGTTGTGCCCAGTGCGGCCGGCCCCCCCCTGCACCCCCCACGCTACGCCACTGGTTCTAGCTCAGGGTATCTTTAAAGATTTTTTATTATTATATCTTAGAGGGTCATTGCATACTTTTAGTTCTTCATGGTTCCAGAAATATTCCTTGTATCAAAGAGACTTTTCTTTTATTCTTTCAACGTTCTTAGAGCATTGTATTCTATTAATAGTGTGCTGGTCTTGCTGGAAAATATAATACATTGCAAGCTACTGTGACAGTCTAGTCTTAAGGGTGAAATATCTATACTCTTTTCATCTATATTTTAAGAATTGGTCTGGCAGAGACATCTTGCAGTAGATTAATGCAAACTGTTTGATGAGGCATGTGGCTTTAAAAGATCAGAACATCTTGATATTTGCCAGTAGAACTATTTCAAGAGGATAGGTAGCCCTTTTAGTCTCTTGCATCGAAAACAACAAGGATTCTTGTGGCATCTTAAGAACAAATACATTGTGCATAAATTTCACAAGGTGCACGAGGTCATCCAGAATTACAGATAATAATTTAGATGGTATGTGTGTGTGCAAATAGTAAAGTTAGAAGGAAATGAAAATATTGCAGAAGGAGAAAAAGAGTATTCAGAAATCAGTAAAGTTTGTTGCTTTATGCTTCACTGTTATTTTCAGCAACATTTTGGGAGGCTGTTGCTAATGATGAACAGACTGTAATGGCTTGATGGTCTGTCAGTATAAAATTACAGGTTTTTTTGTACCAGCCAAAACATTGTTTTGTCCCATTCTCTGGCTAAAGAAAGGCTCTCCTGCACGTACTTGGGGCTCCTCCACACTTTACTTTGTCCCACAGTTTTCTCTGTTTGTCCCGTGGTTTCTAGGCCACGGGTCTGAGAGCTTTTTCCTTTGTCCTGCCGCTTTCCCCAGGAAAACCCACCGTTTTACTGCTAAATTGAATCAAACGTCAGTCCACAGGCATCAGTCGGTCAACCCGACTGACATTTGTGCCGATTCAGCAGTAAAGCCGCCGGTTTTCCCAGGGAAAGCAGCAGGACAAAAGTACAACCTGTTGGACCCGTGCCTGGAAATCACGGGACAAACAAAAGTGTGGATGAGCCCTTAGAAGCCTTATATTGTCTATTGCTGCAGATCTCAGGATGGAGCCTTCACACTTTTTAATGGGTTTCAAGGCTGCGTTCAAGTGAGCCCTGACTTCTAAACCCCCCTTTAAATCCATATCAACAAAAAGGAAAGAATTCACTTTAAAACTCACCTACAGGTGGTACCTAACACCAAGGAAGCTCGCGCTAATACACCCAGGAACCTCACCAAAATGCTGGAAAGGGTGCACCTCCACAGGCACATACCTCCACATGTGGTGGGAGTGCCCCAAAATCCAACTATTCTGGACAACAGCCATAAAAGAAATATGCAAAATAACTAAGCAAGTATTGGAAATAACACCAGAACTGGCCCTACTAAACATCTTCCAAGACAATAACGCCCATTTACACCACAAAGAACTTATAAATCACCTACTCTCAGCATTGTAACCAGACACTGGAGAGACCTATCAGGAGTAAGCATGGACCAATGGAACCAAATAGTATGGGAAACAGCCCTACTAGAAAAATTAACCAATAAACTGAAACTGACATGGGGACAAATAGAAGAAGATACCTTCACCCTGGTATGGCTCCCCTTTATCACATACACAGCCCAACAAGACAGTGACAAGAATCCACCAACAGCATACGAATCAATATGGCTAACCTGCTCACACATGAAAACAAAGTTCACCACAGCCAATCACAAATGAACAACCACACCCTAGGCCAACCCCAACCGCTCTCACCACTAAAGGAACACAAGTGAATAGCAGAGAACCTGCACAAGCAACACTGACACAAAACCCCACACATACATCAAGTAAAATAGAAACATCCCCACCCCACCCACCATTCTCCCCTCCACCTCTTTCCCCCTTTTCTTCCTAAAGTAACACTGATGTCTCAAGAAATGAAACTGATCTGCAGAAAATGTAACTTGAAAAAGAGGCACTGCACATACTTTTGTAAACCAAGAAATCTTTAATAAAAATACATTTTAAAAAAGTGAGCCCTGGCTCATATTGATCACTGACTGCATACATCAAAAGATATTACTAGGTGGGAAATCTAGCTGTGTGTGCAGTTTTGTAATGTTATGCCGTGGTGTTCCAGAGATGAATT
The DNA here is from genome assembly GCF_964234715.1 of Podarcis melisellensis. Taxonomy (NCBI): domain Eukaryota; kingdom Metazoa; phylum Chordata; class Lepidosauria; order Squamata; family Lacertidae; genus Podarcis; species Podarcis melisellensis. The sequence continues at coordinate 96,402,747 of NC_138537.1, forward strand.
TCCCAGCAATTACTGGTTAACAGTCACAAAATGAGCTGTGTAGTTGTTTGATTTTCCCAGCAAGACTGAAAAGTGATGGAGTTTCATATGGTACCCATGTGTTTGGTAGCCCCTGATCTCTGCCTCAGCCCCATCAGCCACATAGGGCAGCCCTCTATGTGAGGGTCAGCTTGGCAAGCCACAATACGCAACTGGCAGGTTGCATTTGGCTCGGTGGGTCGCATATTCTTCAGATGAGTATCTGGCAAAATTTTAGCCGGTTTATTATTTGCACCATATCCTTTCTCTCACCCTCAGTTTTCATTTTGTCATTTGGCTGGCTTAATTTATGACTGTACTAGAATGGGACAGGGAGGAATTAGCTCTGCTCTAATCTCCCAGTATTTGTCTTGGTGATTTATAGAGCTGCCTTTGCTCACTTTCCCTGCTCTCCTTCTCTGTGGACAACCCAGGAAGAGCCACCCGTCGAAATATCTCTGAAGTGCAGGCATGAATATGACTCCCAGAAGAATCTGATGGTTATCCAGCTAAGTCTCCAGCCCCAAAGCAGATTGCATTATAGTCACGGGGAAAACATTCTCTCGCTCTGAAATCCCCCCAGAAGGAGTCTGAAAACTGCTCTTGCATTCAGCTGCAAGTTTTAATTAATTGATACAGCTGTTAAGGGGTGCAGTATTAACATTCTAGTAAAGTAGTATTTATTCTCTTAGTAAGAAAGGCAATGTGATGGCTATATTTAGATTTAGAAATCCTGCGTTGCAGGGCGTTAGACTACACAACCCTCGGGGTTCCCTCCAACTCTACAATTCTTTGGTTCTTTGATAACCCTTTCCTCCTCTCTAACAGATGTCCAGAAAACAGGAGGAGCTGTGTTAAACTGGGCACACTTGGACCTGGCCTATTCTCTCCAGAGTTTCCAAGAAGAGGGGAGAGGAGCAACTTTTCATATCCAGTTTGGGCTCATCTTCATTTACCTTTTGTGCTACTCTTTCAAGGCTCAGGTCCACACTTAAAAGCTCTGTGCCCAAGCAGGTTTTTGCTTTATTTGCTTATTTATATATTGCCCCAGAGCTTTCCTGCGAAAGCCCACTCTTTAGGGCTCAATCAGAACAAACATCAATTCAGGTTTCCCACAGAATTCCATTTGCTCCGATTAAGCTTTGAAGAGCAGATTTTCACAGGGAACGCTCCAAAGCAACAAAAACGGCACTCAGACATGGAGCTTTGAAGTGCCTGGAAAGAGCAGAGGAAAGGTAGGTGTGGACAAGTCCTCTGTCTTGCAGACAATGTGTCCTATGTTTCAGATGACAGTCCTCCCTTTGAAGGGCTGTTAGATAATAGTCCTCTGTATGACGCAGCCCTCTGTTTGGAGGGCTCTTTTGTTTAAAGATGAACTAGCATAAGAATGGAGAGCAGCAGACCAAGCAGCCACAACAGGCCGTGATTTTAGGGATTGTTCATCTCTTGGGGCTTCTGTCCATGGTAAGGAAAACACATAGGCAGGCTGTTATGTGACTTATTCCTCATAACAAATGGAATCCTAATGGGGAACAAATAATTTCACATGAATGATGAATCAGAAATTATATCTTTGTCTTTTTGACAGCCTAAAATGATCAATACTACTGCTTTAGTGTGATCAGCATCAGCATCAACCTTGCCAAAGAGGATAATTCCTGACACTGCAACGGAATATGTTTATGTTTAAAAGAGGCATTTAGGGACCCGTGTGCCAACTTCCTCTTCCATAATTAAATAAATGATATTTATGAGGCTGGCACGGCAATCTTTTGCACATTTTACACGTGCATGGGAGTAAAGCCCGTTTGTCGCAGTGGGACGTGTTTATGTACAGGATTTCACTGCATCCAAACAACCATTTCATGCCACTGTTGTGGTGAATGGCGGGCCATGGTGGAGGAAGAGAAGGAGGCAAGGCGGCAGAAGAGGGGCATCCAGGATTTCAAACAGAAGGCAGGGTGACTTTTGTGAATCTGGGATGTCCCACTCAAAGCGGGACTGTTGGGCGGTATGCTTCTGTCCTCCTCTGATGGACTGGAACTTGTGGAAGAGTTATTCTTCATTATTTCTGAAGTCTTTCTCAATCCATTTTATCCATATTTTACATCTCAAAGGTTATTTAAAGGCACTTAAGTCTATGGATATTAATGGGACTTGAGATCTCCCTGCATTCTTCTTGGGAGCATATAAAAATTTTGTTGTAGAGGATGGAGAGTCATGCCTGTGCTGATACAATAATTCTTCTCTTTCTAAAAGGCTAGTACTCGACAGATGGAACTAGAAAATGGGAAGTTTTCTGTTATAAAAAGCCATTAAAGAATACTATGAAATTAACAGCTTATGTAAATCAATGTATTAACAAATATGTTAAATTCCAGATTAAAAGCAAATTTTTATTTAATGCCTTCAGCTGTTCCCTATTATGGATCCTATTGTTATCTCTGCTGCGGTTTTGGTAAGGAAAATTAGTTCCACAGAATTAGATAAAGTATATCTGAAGCCGATGGAGGAAATAAATCAAGACGTTTGTGGGAAAGCTGCATCATATTTTCTAAGTATAGCAACTCACTGGATGATTGAGATGTGTGCTATTATCTAAAACTGACTTGGTTTTCAGTTCCAAAACTTCCCTCTTCCCTTAGCATAGAAAAAACCACATATTTGGTATGTTAATAATGGTTTACTTTACTCTCTCCAATGGTCAAGTTCATGTGCTTTTTGATACAGCATTCAGAAAAAGTTGTGCAGGCACTAAAACATGGCTTAGCTACAGTGGTGAATGCTCCTAAGATGTTGGAATAGGAACTCAAAAGAGGCTTGTTAAAGTCATGTGGTCAGAACTTAGAGCAACCAGCTCAGACCTCTTTACACACTGAGCTTCTCAGGTAGACAGAGAATGAACAAAAGTATTGGTTACCTTCCTCTCAAGGTGAGGGGTAGTGACCAGGCTTAGGCCTGGCAGGACAGCTTACTCTATGGCATTAACCCCTTCATGCATTAATCAGACTTGAGCATGTTGGTTATCCCACAATCCCCACTCTTTCATTTCAAATCCTGTGACATCTTATAGCTGTCCTAATGGGGATGAGCAGAACCTTTTTAATCATTGAACCGGACCACAGCTTCTGTGAAAATAAAGGAGAAAGCATCCTAGGCACTTATTTTGAAAGATGGGAAAGTTTTAGTGGGAGGGTGGGCTGGGCAAAGAGAATCTGAGGAATATAAAGACAAGAACAGCAATCTTTTGCATCATCTGCCTCAACACTGTCATTTTTTTCATAAATCAACAACTGCTTTGCATTTTCATATTGCTTCAAGACATCTATGTCAAATACCAGAGTCTCATCTTCTTTAAATAGAGCCTGGTATTAGTTGTCTTGTGCAATTTTAAAATAAATGACTTACTTTTCCCCCCTTATAACGGTAGGTAGGAGATGCTTAAAGTTTTTTAAAAGGAGGAAATGAATTGGAGTGGTGACAGAGATTCCCCAAGAGAATAATAATTAATTCTTATTTTATATTCTGATTATAACTCAGAGGTACTCCAAGGAACAACAAAATTATTTCTGCAGAGAGCTTTATGGTGATATGCCCAAGGAACAGCAGGTTGCCACTTGAATAAAATAGATGTTGAAACAGCTACAGAGAACTCTGGATTTATGAGGCTCCTGATTAAAATACTACAACTTTTTCCTAAGGAGATGTTCATTAGATCTGAAATGAGTATTCTCAGTGGCCCTTGATTTCTACCAGTCTAGAAGTTCAAAATGTCAGTGCTGTGCAGCCTAAGTTACAGAGAACTCTGGATTTATGAGGCTCCTGATTAAAATACTACAACTTTTTCCTAAGGAGATGTTAATTAGATCTGAAATGAGTATTCTCAGTGGCCCTTGATTTCTACCAGTCTAGAAGTTCAAAATGTCAGTGCTGTGCAGCCTAAGTTATTCCAGTGGCATGAGAAAGACCCTAAAGGTTAATTCTGGATAGATGAAAGCAATCACCAGGCATTGTTATGACATCAGATGACTGACAGTTGAGTGGTCCTGCCCATCTGTCAAAGTATGCCCTTGGGTCTGGGGGAAGATTATCACATGCTGTGGAAACAAATATCTGATGAATTTATGCATTGCACCCTTTTTATAATCTTATCAGGGGCATCTTAGTGACCCCTGATTGGGCATATTCACATCCCCAAACCTAAATGGGTTTAATATTCAGTCCCTCTTCCCGGGAAGCCCTGGGAAAGGTAATCTTTTGAAGGCCAGGGATCTTCTGGTCTGGTCTTTTCTTTTCCCATATTATGGCAGGCAATTGAAAAACTGATTTGCTTACAGTGATTCACATTTTGTTTTCATATGTGTTTATCAGTTCCTTACTTAACGGAAAACCTGCTGTGGCTATGGTTTCGTTTTGGTGCAGAACTGAGAATGCTGAGTGTAAATGCTGAATTTTGTTGGCTCTGCTTTAAATAACATCAGTATAGTGTGTGAAAGGAAGTGTGAAAAAAGCATTTAAGGGTAGAAAAGTGGCCTAGATTGCTAGTCAGCAGCTTGTCGTGCTTTCATGATATAAAGGTTCAGTTTGCAAACTAAACATCAATAACATGTCCATGGAATTAGAGATGATTGTGATCTGTCCCTTGATTTCCACTAGTTACCCCGTGTTTGTTGTGGTTCTTCATGCGTTGGCTTGTATTTCCATGCAGCTCTACATTATTATTGCATATGTGTGTGTTGCTCTTTTATAAGTAATTGGATGTGCAATCTGAGCACATACATAAGTATCGCTCAATTTAAAACCTCTGAAAGTTTTGATGAACAAATATGTAAGAAGTAAATGCTCCATTGGGTGGCACAGATGAAAATTATGGTGTGCACTTGGCTTCACGTTGAAGATTGCAAAGGGCGTTGAATCTCTATTGGGTGATATGTTTGCATATTATGATCTGAAACTAGGCTCAGGAGGACATAGGAAAGACCTGCTCCAAATATGAGCTTGCATATCCAATGCTAAAGTGTTGATTTTGTGTGTGTGTGTGTGTGTGTGTATTAAAAAACCACAAAAAAGGATTAATAGCCTGGATTTTCACTAAAGGGAATTTGTGGCATGTGCATCAGAATCTATAAATCATTTCTAGCACCTCTAGGTAACTTAATACATACAAACATGCGCATAGCAAGAGGTGTGGATAGAGAAGCAGTTTGTGGAAGCAGTTTCCCACACTTTCCGCAAGCTATAAGGAGCTCGCATTGGACCCCTTCCAAGGGTTGAATTATTTTCTCCTAACTGCCATTCAGTACTCTGTGATTTACATTGTACTTCTGCAAACCTGAAGATTCACAATGGTATCTCCTTCTCATTTCTTGGTTTGGGCTCCATTTCTGTCCATGCGCACCTCAGGGAGCTTTTGTCCGGTTCCTGACACTTCCAGTTGAAAGGATGAGGGAGCAGGTGGTACAGAAGATTTTGACCCAAGGACCTTGAAAACCACTGCCAGTCCATAGAGACAATGCCGGGCTGGATGAATGATACTAATACTAGACCTAGTGTTGGGCAGCTTCCTACATTTCTACTGTTTTTATTGCAATGCTAATGCATGCAGATTTAATGAACCAGTTGATTAAAACACACAGCGATGACTAGACCAAGATTTCTTTAATTGGGTAACAGCTCTCCTTCTGGGTCTTGTTTGCTCATGTTCCCAGTGTCAATGCCCACTGTAGCCTTCTATTAGGAACCTTTGGGGGTATGTGATCCTAATGGGGGCTGTTACCTTTGAATCCTTCCCCCCAGCTGTCTAATTTTCCATTTCTTTCAGCCTGATGCAGCACAAAATGTCCATGAGGCAGTGTCTGATCCAAGCAGTCAATTTTTATTACAGGGAACAGATTGTCCATCTTAACAAGTACATTAATTGTTGCAATAATGGAAAATGTTCGCCGCGGACACAAATGATGAATTAGAGAGGAAGTTAAGGTGTCTGCAGCAATAATGAGCTCCTGCGTGATTCATGCTCAAGAAGTAGCCAAAAATAACATTAACACGTTGACTTCCATTGGTTTATTTTAAACTATCGAAAAGCTCCAGAGCTAAAGAAAACCTGGGGCAAAGAAACACACATGAGGCACACGCCGGACAAAGTTAAACCCTTTTAAGTCCATTGATTTCAGTGGGACACCGTGTGTTTCACAGGTCCACGCCCTGACTTGCTATCTTAAATTCCTAGTGACACCATTTCAGATGGTGGTGATGAGAGGAGAGGGGCTTTTCTATCTGGCTAAAATAGCTATTCTGGGTTTCTCCTGCATACCCCAAGTATGTCAACTCCTGTAAATCAGTATATAAGCATGGCAGCGATTGTCTCCAGCCTTCAGCAATATTATAAATCTGAGTAAGACTTTTAAGAGAATTAATTTTAGGAAAGCACAGGCTAAGTTATGAAAGACACCTCTGTATATCCATGTACTTTATTAACTCCACACATAGCCACTGTTTTTTGTTTTTTGTAAGTTCATTGCTGGGTGAGTGGTGGTAAATATTTGACTCAATTTATTACCCTAAAAACTCAGTATGTTGGAGATATGGGAATATCAGCCAAACATTTTCATTAGTTCATTTTTAAATTTATTTTGTACACAGTTTTGCTTTCCCCGTGTCTTCCTCAAACAATATTCTGCTTTTTCCATTTATTTTCTTATTAAGAATTTATCACATAATTTTATTTTTGTTCTCTCATTTATCGTGTGCACAGGTCTCAAAATAAACATGGGATCCATTAAGTGATTCTGTTTTGTCCATGTAAGTGGAACCAGATCAAGGAAATGTCACTTTTGTGCTGTGTAAATGCAGTGGGGTGTTGCTTTGCATGTTGACTTTGATTAGCTAGTTAAGGAACAGTTCACCAGGAAAGTTCTCCCGCACAAGCCCCATGAGATAAACTGGAACAGTAGGATTATTATTACTGTATAAATTGGCCTGTAAAGGACATTTTACATTTGTAGCTTCAAGGCTTCTATTCTTTGACGCATGCTGGTAAATAACTGTTCAAGCAGGGATAGTTCTCCATTAAAACCATAGTTTCTCATGTGCTTCTAAAGCCAAGCAAATTGTCTTATTTAGTTATAAAAAAATAGTCTTGGTGAGGTTTGCTCCTGAAAATGCCTTCCGAAACAAAATGGCCTGATACTTCCAACTCTGTAATACAGAAATTGGGCAGAGGTGGCCAATCATTGTGGCAAACTCCAAAACATAAGATAAGGCAGTCCAATTCCTGAGTGCAGTTTTTCAAAGACTAATGATATAAATGTGTATAGCACTTTCAAGTATTCAAAGCAGTTCACATCATACTCTCCAACATTTCTCTGATGAAAATAGAGACATACCATTCCTGCCCTGTGGAACACCCTCCCACCAGATGTCAAAGAGAACAACAACTACCAGACTTTTAGAAGACATCTGAAGGCAGCCCTGTTTAGGGAAGCTTTTAATGTTTGATGCATTACTGTATTTTAATATTTTGTTGGAAGCCGCCCGGAGTGGCTGGGGAGGCCCAGCCAGGTGGGTGGGGTATAAATAATAAATTATTATTATTATTATTATAAAGATAATTTTACTATTTAAGCCCCACACATCTTACTGGGTTGCCCCAGCCACTCTGGGCAGCTTCCGACATATATAAAAACATAATAAAACATTAAACATTTTTTAAAAAAAAAAATCTTCCCTATATGGGGTTGCCTTCAGATGGCTCAGGGGTCGGATAACTCCATACCCTCCAACATTTCTCCAATGAAAATAGGGACACCCTAAGGAAAAGCGGGACATTCCGGGATCAAATCAGAAACCGGGACAGCTTCTCTAAATCAGGGGTGTCCCTGGAATATAGGGAGACTTGGAGGGTCTGTCACATTCATTATCTAGCTGTAATCCTTAAAACATACTGGGGAGAAGGCTAAGCTGATTATTCTTTTTATCCATGACATTCTAATTTTCTACATTCAACGAGTTCTTCCCAAGGAGGACATGTCAAGAATGCAGCTTAAAGAATGCCAGCTTCCATCTCCCAGTTTCCTCTCTCTCCTCCTCTCTTTCCTGTTCAATTTGTTTGTTCAGGTACAAATGCTCCACGGTTTCCCCATTGGATCATTCTATGCAGTGGCGTAGCATGGGTTGTCAGCACCCGGGGCAAGGCAAGTAATTTGCGCCCCCTAACCCGTGGATTTTAGTAGGGGCAGAGAGCTGCGAGTGTGAGCGTCCCCCCCCCCGATGTTGCTCCCGGTGCGGACGGCCCCCCCCTGCACCCCCCACGCTACGCCACTGATTCTATGTTAACCTACACAGGTAATTTGACATGTTGGTCTTGGGTTTTGCTTTCTGTTCTTTTATCAGTGTGCTGTGGAAAGGCTTTGAAGTTTTGTTGAGTTTCAAAGACACATTGAAACTGACTTACCCTGAACTGCTATTTGGGCCTTTCGCTTTATATATGTTCAAGATACTGGCTATAATCCAGACTGTGGCATAACTGTGTTTCCCCCTGTTCTGCCCCACTAGGGATGCAGGTCCTGGAATGGAATGGCATTCCCTTGACGGCCAAAACATATGAAGAAGTCCAGAGTATCATCAGTCAGCAGAGTGGGGAAGCAGAAATATGTGTAAGACTGTGAGTTTTTCCTCATCTTTCTGTTTCCATTATTTTTGGCTTTTCATGGCTTTTCTATTCACAATTGTTAAGGTGGAACCCGTGAAACACTTTGTGCACCGTTTATATCTAAAAAGGAAAGAAGCGTGGTGCACATGTTAGAGGAGAATTTCTTTGTTCCTTACTATAAACTGAAGAGTAAATATAGACTTTCAGGTACCATCCACAGCCTATTGAAATTTATGGCCAAGTTCCCATGGATGTTAACAGGTCAGTTTACTCCCTTTGATGTCTTCTGGGGGGCTGTGTGTTGAATTTCTCTCTGTGATTGGAAAAGGTTAATCAAAATGAGTTTGGGTGAGTGATTAAATGTAAGGGTGAAAAGAAATAATCCTTTGCTGGAAGCGCAGTGGGAGCTTGTGCTGCATTAGAACAAGGGGATTCTGCGTTCAAATTTCAGTACTGTCATAGTAAGTTGCTATGATTCAGGCCTAATGAGTTGCAAGAAAGGAGGAATAAGGCACAGGACCGCTGTGGAGATGAAACATAGCTGGTTTCAAAGCTTATTGTGAGTGAAAATGTTGTGACAATGTTAGGTAAACAAATGATACATCTAGCTCATCTGAACATCGTGGAAAGTGGTTGTATTTCAGTGTAAACCTGCATTTATTGCATTTAAAAATCCACCACAGAACTGCCATTTTCCTCAGCTCTTCGACTTGAATAGCGTCACAAACACGTATCGGCCAAAAGAGGGGTCATGCTTGGGAGCTGCTTTCTGCCATAATCCATGTCTCATTTATCTACTCTAATACCGCAATGAGGGTGGGCCAAGGGTTCCTTTTGTCTCAGGCTTCTTATGGCTTCCTTTAGGGATCTCAACATGATGTCAGATGCCGAGAATCCACAACATCTGGATTTGCTTGAGCCAGGAAAGACGGGTAGGTAAAAACAATTTGCTTTTCAGTGACACAGGCCACAAATTGTGATTCTGGTACATTTAGAACACACGGTCAAGTACCTTTGAATATGCAGCAAAAAATGGAAGCAAATATGTCCCATTTCTTCTCAGTGGATGACAAGTTTGGTCAAATATGCAGAGAATGGACTATTTGTTTGCTGATGCTGATACGAAGATGGCACAACCAGCACCGACTTTTAAAACTTTTTTCAGCTCTGGTTTGGGAGTGATATGACAAATTGCTCTTTGGATAATTGAAATTGGCTGTGTTGATATTTTTCCATTTCATTTCACTAAACCTTTGATACATTTGATACATGGGCAAACAAATGGTTTTAGAGCAAACATCAGAACTGACAGTCTTCAATTCGAGTATTATGAGTAATAGAGAATTGGGGGGTGGGGGAATAAGGGCCCCACATACAGCTGGTCATCCTTATGTCCCACAAGAAATCACACCAAAAAATGGGCTAGAGACCTTCTAGCCCTTTGGAGGTTACGCTTCTTACTGTAATAAATGCAAATATCCTCAGGTTTAAGGGAAAGAAACTGATTTGCAGATCCATAGCTAAAATGCTTGTGCTGAATGGTCCAGGGGGCGGGTGGGAAAGCGGGAAAGGGCATCACATGTCAGTATGAACTAGCAAACGCTTTGCTATCAGTAAACTGCTTGAGATTATTCAGTCTATTACAGTCGTGTAATGCTTTGACTCTAAGAGCCCCAATAAGCGTGGAAAGTCCATAATACAGTGGTGGAGCACATGCTCTCTTTTCCACAAGTCTACTTCATATGGTTTTATTCTTGTTTTAAATGCATTTGTTGAATAATAAACCAGTAATAAGAACACTAATCCAAATGATGCTGTTCATGCACAGAGTCCCTGCATTCATCTCTGGTGTCCCTGCATAGGTCTGGGAAGCCACAGCCAATGACAAGAGTGTTGACAGGTCTGAGCTAGATGGACCAGTTATCTGACTCAGCAGAAGGGAGCTTCCACATTCACTAGGGAGATGTGCTGATTTCACTGCCCACAGCTGTAGCCCCATGAGACATATCCAACACTTAGGGCTGGCTTTTCAAAAGGCGCAGGAGAATGCATAATGAAGAAGGAGGGGAAGCCTCGTGCACAAGCCGAATTCTCCCTGCAGTTCTTTAAGAAATCTTTCCCCCCCCCCACCTATTTTCTAAATACATTTTTATTGGCTGTTATTTTTTGTACTTCATTAGACCCAGTCTTACAAAATAAAACTTAATTGTACGGCCTTTGCACTCATTGGCTCGCAGACAGGAGAAGGTCTACTTCTTACCAAACACTGAAGTCCACTACCGTTTTCCCATTTTCATATACATCATGAGTCAAAGAACTAGAGACTTACGTTTTGAAAAGCTAAAGGTTCCAGAGAGTGAGTAAGTTCCCTCCACAACACATACACATGGTGACTTAGTTGAAAAGCTGGCTGAGATTATGAAGTTTCGCAACTTGGTTTATTGTCCAAGGTTTTGTTACTGTTCATCTTGGTTAGCTGTTTTCTTCCCCTTTGTGCTCTAATAACGGGGAAGTTACTAGTATGAATTGCCATTCTTCCATCCCAAGCTGGGAGAGTTGCAGAAATGAATACAAAAACATTTGCTTGCAGTGGATAAAACAAAGTCGCCCGGGGTGGACCCAAAGCAACTGGCTGCAGAGCTGCAAAAGGTTTCCCTGCAACAGGCTCCCTTGATGGCCTCCTCAGCAATGGAAAAGAGCTCCCATGCCCATTCTGGGACTACGTCAGCCAACTCAAGTTCTGTTCCTAGCCCTGGTCAGCCTGGTTCTCCTTCGGTCAGCAAGAAACGGCACAGTAGCAAGGTAGGAATTCGGTTGTTTTGGCTTTTTTGTGTATGAATGCAGAGGTGGGTATATGCATTTTCATATCGAGACCATAAGAAGCTTAAAGAAGAGATTCCAGTGTTCCCATGTTAGCAACAGGGGTACTGGGACTGCTTCACTCTGGCTGCGTTCTGAGCAGCTCGGGGGCACTGGCAGTCTGGAATGGCAAGGGAGGCATTTTGACATGTTCAGTTAAGACCCGTGTAATGCTTTGACTGAGCTAGCATCTCTTCTCGCTGATAATGAGGCATCACTAATAGGGCCTGTTTGGGGTTTCCTTGTGATTTCGATTTTGAGTATCACAACAGGGCTGTCACTTTGACCCACCAAATTTATTCAGAGTTCACGATGGCATTGAAGTACTCAAAAACTTTCTGAGGGTTGTGTTTCCTATTGATTGTACTTCAAGTAGATGAAGAGGGCCTGCAATGGGATTCAAAGGATTGCATGTGCAGCATTTAATGCATTCCTGTGTCTGCTGCAGAAAACTCTTGGGTGTGGTTTCATTTAGATTTCCTCTTGCTTTAAAATTCTGTTCTGTTACCATAGTTCTACAGCCTAGCAGTTCAAAATCACACCAGTGCAAGTAGATGAATAGTTACCGCTGAGGTGGGAAGGTAAACAACATTTCCATGCGCTTTGGCACTCGTCAAGGTCCTCCTTGCACCAGAAGTGGTTTAGTCATGCTGGCCACATGACCCGGAAAGCTGTCTGAGGACAAACACTGGCTCCCTTGGCCTGAAGTGAGATGAGCGCTGCACCCCATAGTCACCTTTGACTGAACTTAACCATCCAGGTTAAGTTACCTTTACTTTAGTTCTACAACAACAACAACAAAACAGTTCTTAGCAGAGAAGCTTGCCATCATGGTAATGACAGCCACCTCTGGCGAGTCCTGTAAGATTACTTTGACAAAGCTTCAATGTCTAAAGAACTGAAGAAAAGAAAGCAAATTACACAGCACAGAAAAGAGTTGACCTTTTGGTGCAATATACTGACCACACCCCGTGCTAGCCTGCTTATTCTTTTATCATTTGATGGATAATCATGTTGTCTAATTTTAAATGTCCTTTGAGAGTAATTAGTTGCTCTTTTCCACTTGAGTTGTGCTTATCTAAAGGAAAAACATTTGGTGATATTTACCAGCAGAAATTAGGCAAGAGTAGGTGACAAATATTGGAACGCTTGGCTGCTTAGGTCAGAGTTCTTGGCATGCAAAACTTGGGTTTCCATGGTATAACTAAAAAACTTGTACAGTGCTGACAATGACTTCTTCTTTTTGAAGTTTGTAGAATATCTAGCCCTTTTTGATCCTATCATGAATGAACATTGGTGTAGAGCTAAAGATCAAGAAAAAAAATGGTTTACTACCTAGGAAAGGATATCCAAAATTAGCTGATACAACTTCTAGTAGGTGCTATAAAGAAGAAACCTTTAGCTCAGGCAAACTTAGCCAAATACTACTCGATTATTAATTGCACACCTGGTGTTAGTCTTGTTGAACAAATGACAATGATTGCACGTTATGTTGATGAAATCAAATGATCTGCTAATGAGATGTCTGAGCCAGAGGTTATTGGGATTTGTTACATGAAAGAAGACCACGGGTGCCTTTATGACAGAAACTCTTCTTGGACCGATTGAGCAAATGGGATTACCAACTGAGAATCTGTTTGGAATGGGCAAAGTTATGAAAACATGAAAGGCCTGGACATAAATCCACCTGCCTTTTTATGCCCTGCTGTGCAAACTCTTTAAACTTTGTAGTAAATGATGCTGCTAAGTGTTGTCTGGAAGCAACTCATTTCTTCAGTTTGGTTCAAAGAATCATACACTCATTTCTCTGCATTGAATCTGAAGGACTGTTCAAAAGTGTTTTGTGATATTACATGAGGAGGAAAGTAAAAAAATCCTGTTTAGCCTCCCCAAGCTCTTCAGTGTATGCAAAGTAACTTCCTGCCTGGTTATTTTATATATGAGATTAAGCAGTATTAACATTTAGGCTTTGTTTTGATCTTGACATGTGTCATTTCAGTGATGTCATTTGCCCACAGAAGTCAAATTCTCATGTAAAGCGTCACATTCAAAACTTGTGTGGTCAATTTCATTTCAGTTACAATTTTTGTACCACCAAAGTCAGTAGTCTTAATCATGTAGGTGTAATAATGGTAGGAATAATGAGCGCAATGCTAGAAATATTCATAGCAAGAAATACTATTTAAAAATGAAATGATTTTCAACTGTGTTTCTGTGCTTCTTTCTTTGAATATGGCAGCCCACGGAAGGTACAAAGTCTGGTTCCCATCCAATTACTGGAGAAATTCAGGTAACAATCTAATATTAGCATTTATTCTCCTATAAATGGATAATAGAACAGAATTATCATTGTTTGATTCTTAGACTGCCAACATTGTACAAATTGTAAATCAATGCTAAAAATAGATTTTAAAAAATCAGTTGTGTGGAATGCAAATGCTGATGACTAATATTAATCCACTTGCTGCTTCCTGAGGAAGGGAAGAGCTATGAATTCAATTTTAATTTGAGGAATTGCACAGTGCACATCTATGCAAATTCCTGTATGAATGTTCCAGACGGGAATTCCATTATTCCTGTGCCATGATACAAAACTAAAAGTATAGGGTTGTATACAGTGCTTTTTTCTGGGGGTACGCAGGGGTACACTTACCCCTAAACATTTTGTGAATCTTTGTACTTTTGTCCATTTACTGTATTTATTTTTCCTCATTTGAACTATAAAATAGGGGTTTCTTGAGTCAAAAGAAGAGCACCCCTAAACATTTTTTTTAGAAAAAAGCACTGGTTGTATACAATGACATTGCTCAGCTGACAGTAAGACTTGTACCCACAAAAAGGGGAGGGAATCGATGTCCAGGGATATCCGCTCTTGCAAATTTGGGGAAAGGGCAAATCACCCTAAAATTCCTTCCTTCCTGATTCCTTTCCATCACCTGCAGCACTCTTGTCTACAACCCATAGTCGGGTTATGGAAAAAGAATAGACGCCTGCTGGTTTTGATCCAGAGTTCTGTGAGCAGAACTCGGCTCGTGGGACTCTTCCTGATTCCTACAGCTCCCAGTGCTTGCAGCAAAGTTGCTCCCGGACAGTGTGGGAGGTGGTGGGGAGGACTACAGGGGGAATCGAAGTGTGCCCGCTGGATCTCAGCCCCTTCCACAATCACAGAAGAGATACTCTCAGAACAACTCCTGTTCTTCCTGTTTCCTGTGATATACCGTATTTTTTGCTCTATAAGACTCACTTTTTCCCTCCTAAAAAGTAAGGGGAAATGTGTGTGCGTCTTATGGAGCGAATGCAGGCTGCGCAGCTATCCCAGGAGCCAGAACAGCAAGAGGGATCGCTGATTTTGCTGTGCAGTGATCCCTCTTGCTGTTCTGGCTTCTGGGATTCAGATTTTTTTTCTTTTTGTTTTCCTCCTCCAAAAACTAGGTGCGTCTTGTGGTCTGGTGCATCTTATAGAGCGAAAAATACGGTAGTTGCATTCTTCTTCTTTTGTTCAAATCAATAGTTACTTTGCTATAAACATTTGCAATGGGAGCAGGTCAATTGTTTTTAAGGGCTGGGATCCAAATAACTGCACAACTACTTCCTGCTATAGACCAGCCCCCCCCCCAATGCCAGACTGCAAACCACCTTGAGCACAGAGGGGGTGTCCCAAAGCAGTGTGTGATATGGCAGGGGAATTTGCTGGTCAAGGGAAGCAAAGTCAGAAATCCCACAGGGCATGCACATTGCATTTCTGTATTTTATGGTCCTGTAAATCACTATGGACCTGTGTTTAGCTGTGCAAAGAGGTATATAAATATAATTAACTGATTCAGGAGTGCTTAAAGAAAACAAAACCTTCAACTTGTAAATGACTACTGTATCTTAAGCGCCAATAAATCTCTGCCCCACTCTCAGCTTCTTGAAAGCAGAATAAATATAGGAAGAGAAGATTAGGAGTTCTAGAGATGCAAAGAGCTGCTTGGTAAACTCTCAGTACAGAAAAACGAACGAACAAACAATATAGATCAATATGACATAGTGCCCTTAAATAGATAAATGCTTACATTTACCAGAAGATTCTAAGATTTTAGAAGGATCTTTTTTTAAAAAAATAATGGTGCACATACAAACACATTACTGTCTGCTTTAGAAACTTTTCAGGCAAATATGCTTCTTTTCTCTTTAGAGGAAGATTAAACCATCTGCTTGAAACAAACTTCTTATGAGATTCATTTAGGAAAGCTATGAAGATGCATTACTGAATTTTAGTGTTGGGGAATGTTAAAAAGTAACCTGTAGTAATAGATATTACTTTGAAATGACATTATTTGAGAAATGATTAATGGCAACCAATGTTACGCTTAGCTTCAAATCAACTATGACAAGCACCTTGGCAATTTGATAATTCACATTCTTCAAGCAAGAAACCTTGTTCCCCGTGACAACAACGGCTATTCGGACCCGTTTGTCAAAGTTTATCTTCTGCCAGGAAGAGGGTAAGTGGAGGGGTGATTTCAACTACTAACAGCTGTTAACACAACAGGTTTCCCATTGTTGACCTTCAAGAGATCCATTTCTTATCAACTAATCTGAACACTCATTTCATGTGGGCTTCCCTGTCACCCTCTGCAAACTACAACAAGGCTGGTGGGCAAATTGTATTTTAGGAAAGCTTGTTCACCCACAGTTTGCTCATCTTTTGTATAAAGTGTAATCTCACGGTATACAAGTTGTACAAGTGACAATAAAGTATTTCGTATTTTCAGGAAGCTGCCTTAAGCTCAGTCTGTACACAACAGCAGCTCTCCAAGATTTCCGCAGGAGTCTCTCCCAACTCTTAGAGGTTTTTGTTCATTAAGGCATATATAAAAGGTAAAGGTAAAGGTACTCCTGCCCGTACGGGCCAGTCGTGACCGACTCTGGGGTTGCACGCCCATCTCACTTAAGAGGCCGGGGGCCAGTGCTGTCCGGAGACACTTCCGGGTCATGTGGCCAGTGTGACGAAGCTGCTCTGGCGAGCCAGCACCAGCGCAGCACACAGAAACGCCATTTACCTTCCCGCTAGTAAGCGGTCCCTATTTATCTACTTGCACCCAGGGGTGCTTTCAAACTGCTAGGTTGGCAGGCGCTGGGACCGAAAGATGGGAGCTCACCCCGCCGCGGGGATTCGAACCGCCGACCATGCGATCGGCAAGCCCTAGGCGCTGAGGTTTTACCCACAGCGCCACCTGCGTCCCTAGTAAGGCATATATAAATCTTGTCAAACCATTAAATGAACACTACCTGGAGTTGACTAACACACCACCAATTACATGCCCTCTTAAACAATCCAGTAGTAAAATCAGCAGCAACTAGGCCCTTGACAACCTCCTCCTAACAACAAAGGGACACAGCAAAGGGGTGGTGTCCGTAATATACAAAATACTACTCCAAAATCCCACAAACCCCCTAGATGTAATCAAAAAACAATGAGAGGACAACATAGGCTATGAGATTAACTCCATTCAGTGGACCAGAATGTGGACTAAACCTCCCTTTAAATCCATATCAACGAAAAGGAAAGAACTCCCTCTGAAACTCACTTACAGGTGGCAAAATATGTCAAAAAACAACAACACGACCTGGAGTTGCAAGGGATTGAACATGGGCCTTTTACCTGTAAGCATGTTAATTTTCTCTTAGAGAAGCCCATGGGAACATGGCTGGGAAACTGGAAAGCATTTAAATATAGTCAGGACTATGAAGGAAAAGACATAACACATATTTCAGAAATTTTATGTTAGATATATCTTCCATATTTAGTTGTCACTAATGATTATACCCTAGCTGAAGAACTGCTCAAATGTGTTACCAGATGATTTGAATGAACTCACCAGCCCCTTGCAAACATAAAGTTAAACTGTGATTTAGCATATGAGGATGAGCAAGAAGAAACCTTGGGCTTAATCTGTACCCTCCCTTCCTTCTGAGGGAAGAAAGTTTAGATCTTCTGTTTGTGGTTTTCAGGAAACCACAGCTTCCCATTATGTCTGAATATGGTGCATTGTGGCTTGTCCAAGCCATAGTTAGTTAATCCAAACTAGGATCAAACCATGGTTTAATATTATGGTTTGTAAACTCTTCATGGTTTGAACAACCTACAGTTCTCCATATTTAGACATGACTGGAATCTACCATTTGTACCAGGAATTAACGCTTTAAGCTTCCTCCACTCTTGTGTAAAGAGAGGAAAGAGACAGAGGGAGCCCAAGGATTGTACCTGCTTGTCCATTTAATGTTACAATGGTGCTTTAGCCTTATGTCTGAACCATCTAGTCTGATAGTAGCTATCTCTGATTACTGTTCCATGTTAAACTGCCTAGAGTGGTTAATGTTTCTATTTCTCATAATATATACACCCATCATTTCTTGTTTGCATAAAATGCTCTAAATATCTTCTCTCCCCTGGTTCTCTCTTCTTCTGCTTCTTGTTTGTTCCCATCATTCTTCAACACATTGTTGCCCTGGGGCCTTGCAGCCAAGTCATGGTAGTCCAGAATGCAAGGTAAAGTACATTAATATTCACTGATTCTCTGATTATTCTAAGCATGAAATACGTAATATCCTGGGCACGCAACTATAGTTTCCTAGAATTTCAGGGGCCTGTGAAGTAGGTGACATTTGCTGCTCGTGTCTAGTGCAGGTTAAATTTCTATCACACACAATTGCTATAGATACAAGCAACAAGCAATTGTTCCAGTAGCTTCAAGGTTCAGTGGGTGGGGAGTGGAACCAGTAGTTTAATTGTTATTTTAAGGACTGGAGATGGTGACCCTTCTTTTGATACGTGAGGAAGTAGTGATCTGAGGACTTGTCTTATATGTATTTTATTGAAATTTCTATAGGAGAGAATGCTGAAAAAATAGTTAATTGTGAATTCACCTGGTGTGGTTTTTTTCCTGCAAAAAAAAGAGTTATCAAAACTTTTTGGGCTTCTTTTGACACACTCCAGATGTTTCACCTGAGAATAAAACTCAGAATTTTCTCAAAATGTTACTTTAGGGAAAATCCAATGACAGTCTAGAGGTGGGCAAAACTACCTGTGAAAAATGTTACTAGTCTTGTGGGAGGTTTTCTGTTAGCTTTCATGGACATTTGCTTTTGGTGGAATGAGAGCAGCACATCTTAAACCCACTTTTTCTGACATGAATATTGTTCAATGCATACAGTTCTATTTAATTATCAGTCACTGCAATCCATTATATACTTGTTACCCGATGTAAAAATCTGCCTAGCAGGGAGTTCTCACTTTAAAATTGCACAGTGCCTTAAACATAGCTTTTAATTCTCTCTGGGATTTGCTTGATATTTCCTTGTTCCTGCTTTTAATATATTCATCTCACTGCTAATTAAATTATGCTTCTTTAAGGCTGATAGTGGTTGTAATGTCATACGCTACATTTGAACAGACACTGGTTGCATTGGGGACACCATTTGGCTGCAATTGCCAACCGTATAAATCCGATGTGGTGCCAGCAGCATACTACTGCAAATGCTTCTTTTTTCTGTTCTCTGTGCAATAATGCCATGCTCTTAAAGAGAATGCTATTTCTGGAGCAGAGCTGTTTTATCAGAATTCACTGTTTTGGGCAAATGAAGGAAGACAAGTCAGCTTTAGAACTATGAAATATTTCCAATGCTAATCTTAAAGTGAGAGCTGGACCATAAAGAAGGCTGATTGCCAAAGAATTGATGCTTTTGAATTATGGTGCTGGAGGAGACTCTTGAGAGTCCCATGGACTGCAAGAAGATCAAACCTATCTATTCTGAAGGAAATCAGCCCTGAGTGCTCACTGGAAGGACAGATCCTGAAGCTGAGGCTCCAATACTTTGACCACCTCATGAGAAGAGAAGACTCCCTGGAAAAGACCCTGATGTTGGGAAAGATGGAGGGCACAAGGAGAAGGGGACGACCGAGGATGAGATGGTTGGATATTGTTCTTGGAGCTACCAGCATGAGTTTCACCAAACTGCGTGAGGCAGTGGAAGACAGGAGTGCCTGGTGTGCTCTGCTCCATGGGGTCATGAAGAGTCGGACACAACTAAACAACTAAACAACAACAACAAATCTTAAAGGGCAGTCGTGTGAAAACAATGAAGTTCTGTAAAAGATATGTAGCGTCTCTCTTAAAATCTGACTATGGTGATTCTGGAGCAGTGAAGTGGTGGATCTGTAACCATTCAGCTTTCCTCAAAATGATATCTGATTAGATTATGTGATAGTGAAATGCAGCATGTGGTCTGGAACCATCATATTGTGATGGAAAAGGATGCCATCGGTTTTGTAATCTTAGCCTTCAGAAAACACAACACAATAAAATACATTGTAAATCAAATAATTCAGCAAAACCTCTGAAATGCCCTATAGAAAAAGGAGCTTCGAAGCCTGCTTTAAAGGATCAATATTAAATTAGTGTTTCTATCATTAACAGGATGGATCTTGCATCAGAGCTTCCCTTTCATGTTTTTTAGGGATGACTCTCCTATGATTAAAGATGAGAAAATAATACAGAGAATTAAACCCATCTCAGCTTGATAGCCGGAAGGAAGTTGTTCAAGAAAACCAATACATCATTATTTACTCTTACAATTCGAAAGGCTGTTGTAAACAAACAGGAGCAATTTGTAAATGCAACCAAGATATTTGTATTGTTGTCAGTCACAGGCAACAGAGGTTGGGAGGTTTCTTAGTAGACAGGCTGCAAATTCAAAAGTTTTATTTTAAAGACTGAATTGGGAGATTGTTCAGCAGAAGATTATCATTTACATCAGATCAACTGGAATTATTCCGTGCCAGCCTGAATGATTGGTTTATTTATTTTTATCAGTTGCACTGAAATTGTTTCTGCCTTGGAGCAGGTGGAGACAAGTATAAGTAATGACATGTTTTGTTCCTTTGTTCCACTTCAGTGTCGAGAACAAGAGGAGGACTAAATATGTGCAGAAAAGCTTGAATCCTGAATGGAACCAGACAGTCATTTATAAAAATATATCCATGGAGCAGGTATGTGACTGTAAGAGATATCGCATTGCAGGTGTGGTCTAATTCTGCTTCTGACTGTTCTCTAATGATGTCCTACACTTCTAAGAGTCTGTCTGTACTAAACTATTTCAACTTTGCCTGCCAGACTCCCCTGACCATATGAACTTACCTGATTTCTGTTGCTTAAAAGAAGCATCCCAGCCTTTTCTGCTATCCCCTCCCTCATCTCAGATCTATTTGCATAGCTAGCCATTAACATGCCTCTCTATAAAGGGAAAAACTCTCTGCCGGCCACTGGCTGTTCACCCCCTATGAGTGTGTAAATGAAATTTAGATTCTTTTCCCCAAGGTGCATCACTTTACACTTACACTGAGTTGCATTTCTCATTTTCCTGCCCATTCGCTCCCTTTGAAGAGGTTTATTTGGAGCTCTTCAAAATCTCATTTTGTTTTAAGCTCTCTGAACAATTAGATGCTCTCAACAAACTTGGTTACCTCACTGCTCACCCATAATGCTAAATCATTTATGATCAAGTTAAAAAACACAGGTACCTTGGGGAATTGTGCTTTCTACATCTCTCCATTGGCAGAAGACTCCACTAACTGTAATCTCTGCTTCCTATTTCTGAGCTAGTTACTGATCCCCAGTAGGATGTCTCCTCCTATTCCATGACTGCTAGGCTTGCTCAGGAGTCTTTGGTGAGATACTCTGTCAAAAGCTTTTTGAAACTCTAAGTGCATAATGTCCACTGAATCATCTCCTATCTGTACACTTGCTGACACTTGCAAAAACTGCTATAGGTTATGTAATAGACAGGACTTAGCCTTCCAGAAGCCATGCTGGTGCTGCTTCAGCAAGACTTGTTCTTATGTGCTTGGTAATTTTATCTCTAACATTTCCAGTTTTCCTGTAATAGACGTTAAGCCAATTGGCCCACAATTTCTGATTTTAAAATGCACTTTGTTTCCATGTCGGTGTTTTAGCTCCCTCCCTAGACCATGTAAAAGTGGTTTGCACCCATCAGTGGTTATGGTTCAATGACAGAAGTGAAAGGCTGATTTCTTGGATTTCTGTCCTACCCAGGACAATGTGAATGTGCCTAATAATTGGTTCAGTAATAGCTTATTGTGTGGAGGAAAATGTCAGTGTATTACGGCTCCAAGTTTTTAATGAATTTAATGGTTAGATTAGTCAACAAAGGTTCTATTGATTAATCAGTGGGGGCAAATTCTAATTAGTGAAACAAAGCAAGCATACTTTTTATTTTGGAGCCATCTGCTCTAGTTCTGGTGTGTTACCTGCAAGAGGTAATGAAAAAGAAAATACTGAGATGGCCTTCTAATGAGTGGTCATGTTCCAATTTGTAAATGATCTCATGATACTTTCCATATTTCATGAAGCCATCTGTGCTGAAAGTTTGGTAATATACAAATTTATTTAAATATGGAGGCTTAATGAGTAGAAAGAGAAACAATTTAAACTTTCTAAATTGCTTTAGAGCCCTGAAATTTACCCACAGTTCTTGATTAAAGGGTGTATGGTGTGGTTTTAGTTGGAGGAAGCTGTCCAAAGTTGGGATTTGAAGCCAATCTAATTTCTGTTGAGGTGATAAACTTACAGCTGGACTGTACCTGCCACTTCAGACCGCAGGTGTCAGCTCACAGGACTGGATGCTTCTCCATACCCACAACAGCAAAAGCAAACAAACAAACCTTCTACATAGGAGAAGGGTTCAAATTTAGCCTTCTCTATATATTGATGTGGCAGATAATCAAGTCATGTGAGCGGCTATCTGTGGTCTGAATAAGGGATGTAAGGAAGCAGTGATTTCTGCCCCATCCTGTGTTCATTGCAACCAGCGTTGTTTCTCTTCAACAGTACGCTTTGTACATCTCCATCCAGACCAAGGTGAGCAAGGTCTTATCAGAGCTGAAGGACACATCTGAGCAGGCAGAAACAGATGGAGTACAGAGCCAGGCCAATGACAAGGGTGGCCTAGAGACACTTCCAAGGGCCAGATAGAGAAGTCTGAGGAATCACATTTGGCTCCCAGACTTGAGGGTCACCACCCCTGAACTCCTGGTTTCTTTCTCCACCCTCTGTGCCCACCTACTGTTGGATAAAACTAGGGCCTGGCTTGCTCCAGCAGCCAGAACGAGGGACAGTCTGGAGTTTGGGCAGCTACAGACCCTTCCTGTGCCTTGGACTGTTCAAAGAGACTTTTGGTATAGGTCAGAGGTGGGAAACCTGTGGCCCTCTAGAGATTGCTGGACTCTGACTTCTATTAGCTCCAGCCCACGTTACAAGACTTCCCCGTTTGTGCAGATTTCTAGGCAGGTGGCAAAAGTGTAGTATGATTTCCCTCACCATTTCACAGGACATTAGTGATGGCTGGTTCACCAAATATTATGTGCAACGTGTTAAGTTACCTCTTGGCAAACAGCTAGCTACATGGACCCATCATTTTGTTTGAACTGGTATAGCTTGAGGTACTAGGGGCGTCCAAGATGTCTCATCTTTAGTCTATTGAATAGTGTATATGGATGGGAACATCTGAGACATTTCTTGAAGCCATGTTTGTGCAAAGACTGAATCCCAATTGCTACCTTTTTGGCATATACTATATTATGCAGGTTCGCTTTGAACGTGCACAGCCTTCTGAGGAAACTCTGAGGCTTAATAGCTGTTGATATGCTTGTCCTCAATCCTAAGATAAAGGAGGAGGGAGAAGATCTGAAAAGCACTCTTTGAAATTATTCAGCCATGTCTCACTGTGAATACCAATGCATTTTGACTTTGCCCAGAACACAGTAAAATCTACTCACTGGTGCTGAGCACTGAGGGAAGACATATAGATGCTATCAACTTTTTAAAAGTCACACTGTGGGCTTTGTATTGGGAGCACAGCCAAGCTGGGCAAAATAACTCCTCCAAGCTTGCATAGAACCTCGGCCGAGCTCATCTGTCTTGATATCAACTTTCAGCTTTACCCGAAATGAATTTTCTGAGTTCAAGGTTGATGGGAGGACAATAATTGCCTGGCTGTCATATTGAAAAAGAACGGGGGGTGCCGGCAGATGGCAACAAGCAAAGCATGCTTTATGGATTTGGTGCCAGATTCATGAAGGGGATTGAAATTAATTATCTTTTGATATTAACTGCAGCTGAAGAAGAAGACCCTGGAAGTTACTGTCTGGGACTATGATAGATTCTCCTCTAACGACTTCCTGGGTGAGGTGAGTATCCCTTATTTCTTGCTTCACTGCCTTCCCTCGCATGACATAGTAGTCATCTAAGAGTAGACTCATATGATGCATTTTTCATCCAGATGAGTAATTCTGATGTTCCTTGGATGCATGTTTCTGTGGAGAAAGGTAGGAAATCACAGATATAACCAGCAGCAATAGCTATGGCATTTCTCCAGATGCTGCCATTGTGGGAATTGAAGCTGACTCGACTCAGTTCAGACATCATGATAAACCATAGTTAAGGAAGCTTACCTATGGTATGGTGGTGTGGTGTCTGAATTAACAAACTATGGTCTGTGACTGGCTGGTAAACAAACTATGGTTTCGCAAATCATGGTTTGCGCTAACCCTGGTTCAATTGACAAACTATGGTTGCAACTACCATTCCTCTTCCAGAGGCTGCTGCGCCAAGAGAAAAGCTCTAGGGATGCATCCACCCCACAAATATAAATCACTCATAAAGCACTTTTGCTGTTTTACCATTCACAGGAGAACCTTGGGCATTGGGAGTTTTTTGAGGACTACAGGACTTACAATCTCCAAGGCTGACGTTTGTGGTGTGGATGCATGTTTTGTAGTTGCCTCAGAATAGGAATATGTCTTTTTACTTACGGTATTCTGTAAAACACCATGTACAATAATATTGATGATGACGACAACAGATATGGAAACATTAGGAAGAAAGGAACGATTGAAATTATTTTAGCCCTCAGCCTTTTTTGCTTTTGCTTTTAAATGTCTCTGTTATTATATGGCATGCCGTGTATAATTCTGGGAGTCTGTTTAGCATTCTCCACTGTTTCGACTGGAGAAACTCTTGAGCTAACGCACACGTAAGCCAGATCGGAATCAGACATTGTAAGGTGTTCAGTAACAAAATAATTTGCTCTCTGTATCCTCACATAGGTATTAATTGAGCTTTCTAGTGCCTCTCAGTTGGACAATACTCCTCGGTGGTACACTCTGAAGGAGCAGAGTGAAAGCATTGACCATGGGAAATCCCACTCTGGACAGAACAGCCAGCAGTCCCCCAAACCGTCTGTCATCAAAAGCAGAAGCCACGGGATTTTCCCTGACCCATCAAAGGGTAGGAAATATTTTATCTGTGTGTGCTATAACTGTGTGGGTTATAACTTTTTTACAACTTCATGTTCCCAAGTAGCTTAGTTAGATGAACTTTTACCTAAAAACAAAGAAATGAGCTGTCATTTCCGAATCTTTTTTGGGGGCTGGGAGTCACCCCAAAATCTATAAATCAGTTTTTGCATATGTAACTGTATAATGCATTATGTGATATGCACAACATGTATTATAATACAGGGAACTTGCAGTTCTTCTAATATAATAATCTTTTGTGCATTGTACATTGCTTCTCATTGCTTAGAATAAATAGAGGTTGAAGTTTGTCTTTGTCTCCCGCATGTCTTTGATAACCATTATATTTCCCCTGCAGATATGCAGGTGCCCACCATTGAGAAGTCCCACAGCAGTCCAGGAAGCTCCAAATCTTCCTCTGAAGGACACCTGCGCTCTCATGGGCCTTCGCGGAGCCAAAGCAAAACCAGCGTCACTCAAACGCACCTTGAAGATGCTGGGGCAGCCATCGCCGCTGCTGAAGCAGCTGTCCAACAGCTCCGCCTTCAACCAAGTAAAAGACACAAATAAAATTCCTCAGCATGGCAGCTTAATGTTCAACTGTTGCCTTCCTCCCCGCCCCCCTCCTTCGCTTCCCCCCCCCCCAAACTCTTTCCCGGCTGGGCTTTTCTTTCTGCTCTTAGCACAATGTGTGTTCCACCTGTTCAGTGTTCTCTCCGTGTGTGTCTGTGTGTAGATCCACATAAATATAATAATTCCTCCTATTTAGAAGTCCTCTTTTATTTGCATAGAATGCAGTAGAACTGGCTGTTTCTCTACTGGGGTCTCCATTTGTCCACATCTTGTGGTAAAATTCTGCTGTGTGCTGTTGCTTTGGTGCCACTAAATGCCTCAACCATAATTCAAACTTCATAGACTTGGTTTCCAGCCTCCTAAGTAAGATCCTGCAGTTTAGCAAGGAACACAGATTGCTAACATTAGGAAGCAAATGAGAAAGAGATGTATTGGGCAATGTCACCCTTTGCAGCTCAAAGACCTTAAGAATGTCATAAGACTTTCCTGGAAAAAGGTTGTTCACTGCTGATAAATGTTGACAGTTTTAATCTTTGGACAGGATTATTTGAAGCAACAGATGTTTTCTTAGGTCAATAGCATTTTTGTGGAGCACAAAAATCAACATATAGATAATTACTGAGGAAATATTGGTAACGTTAACAGCCATATCATTAGCTCTGCTAGAGTGACATTATATAGGGGTGGGTTTGATTTTGTTGTTGTTCTTAGTCTGCAGTGAGGTTGTACAATTACAACTTTTACATACCCCCCTCCCGTCACAGAATTACAGGTTGAGGCTTTAGTCACCTGCAAATTAATATAATCCAACTGTAGCGTCATTGTGTTTGTCTCCATGATTATTTGGTGTGCCATATAATCAGCATTGCATATTGCAGAAAGCAGAAAATAAATTTCCCTCCATCTTCTTCATTGTTGTTAATGAAAAAGAAACAGCCAGTTTAATTACCCTTTAATGCTGTGCATGTGGTGTCTCTTTGGTCTCTGAAGACACTTTGCCTATTTAAATCCAGAAGAGAAAACCCCCCACTTGTGTTTGCATGACTAACATTTAAGCTGGTTCCATCTGAGGATACATACTCTGGGTTTCCATTCCACCTACACTGCCACAGCAGCACATAAAAGCGGTCAGTCTAATCATGCAAGGAAGCAGCACAGACACAGCATAGCAGGAGTCCTCCCCATTCAAAGAACTCAGTCTGACAATCTGCCTTCACCAGCCAGTGACAACAAAGACCAAAGCCAACTAGCCCTCAGGAAAGTGATGTCTGATGGACCGGCCAAGCCTGAAGGAGGTGAGCCCAAAGACATGGCCAAGAAGTCAGCCTTAACCAAATGCCTTCTTGCCATGCCTGATAATTCATCCTTACACATTGAACTTATCTCTCCAGCCCTCTCTGCGGTATTCAGGTTGGGTTGAAAAACCCTAGGCCCATCTTACGGCTAATGTGCAAACCCCATTTTGAAAGAGTGTGCTGAGTCCAAAGTATAGAACGTTCTGAGACAGGGAAGCTCCAGCAGCACAAAAAAATGGGGCTAACTGGGCTCACACTGCCTACTAAATGGCATGCGTTTAACATAAATTGCTTAAGCATGATTCAACCATTCTTTTTATTTGAGTAAAGACTAGCATGGCACACTGGGATTTCAACTTGGACACAGCATTGGTTGTTGTTATCATTTGTACATCTAGTGTGTTTTCACCTGTGAAAGTTCACAGCAAGGAAGAAGAAGAAGAAGGGGAGGAGGAGGAGGAGGAGGAGGAGGAGAAGGAGGAGGAGGAAGAAGAAGAAGAAGAAGAAGAAGAAGAAGAAGAAGAAGAAGAAGAAGAAGAAGAAGAAGAAGAAATGATGTTCCTATTGACATGACACATAAAGCTATATCTACATTCAAAAGTTTCCTAGTTTGTCTCAGAAGGAGTCATGGTCCTTTCCATAGATTTTGGAGTATTTTTAGGACAAAACTGCTCCTTGGGGATAGGGACTGCTGCTCAATGGATGTAAACTCTGAAAACGATAGTGTTCGTTCCCTGGAGGTTCCTGGACGGCAGACCTGGCATGAATTAGAGAGATCTGCAAGTTGTAGGAAACATCCCTTACCGGGACTGCTCTCTGGGAACCCCAGGAATAGAAATTCACAGTAAGAATTTCCATATCTCTCATGTTCATTTCTCTGAGAACCATTTCAGACATGGGGAGGAGAAGAAGTCCTGTTACATGCTCACTTAACTCTTCTCAATCATGTCTGAAGGGGAGGTTTTACATCTCCTTACCCCAGGAATGGAATGATCTCTCTGAAATAGGGGATGCACAATTTGCCATTGGACCTGACAGAGAAATTTGGGTGACGAAAACATGACCAGAGTTCAAACTAGGGAGTGGGCATAGGCATGCCAAGCATAGCTGCTCCCACCTCAGCCTTCATGTGCTGATCAGGAGGGGCTGAAGGAGACTTGTCAGTGCAGTCAAGTGATCATGCCTGCAAGCACCCCTGGAGCCATTATCAAGGTTCCTGGTGGTCAGGAAGCTTGTGTGCCCAGCCCAGTGTGTTTACAAGGCCTCTTCAGACCTTTCTACTCAACATGAGAAGTTCAGGGGTGCGGTGTGTGTGCCCAGCTTGTGTGGGGACATTTTGGGTGGAGGCATTGTGTATGTGCCTACTCCCCCGCCCCAGTTTAAGCCCTCGTGTATTCTCCTGAACACATGAAAAAGGCTGTGGTGATCCACTGATCCACATTCAATCTTTCTCCCACTGGTCTTATGGTGTGGCTGCAGTCCCCTTGGGGGACTGGAATGGTTATGGGAGTCTCGTCTTAGTTTCAAGCTGAAGCAGTGCATTCAAATATAGCATCTCCTTGGTGATCATTAAGAAAAGAAGACCAGGGCTTCCCACCAGCTATTTTAGCAACCAAAGTTTCTTCTGCTTGGAAGATGGAGAGAGGCTGTCTCTGCAAAGGATGCTGAACTGCAGAGAATGAGCACCTGTCGCATCAACTGGCTGGCTCTCTCTAGGCAAACACTCTTTGGACTACCAAACTCAACAAACACAAGCTCTGGATACAAAAGCAGTGTCAAAGTTACAGAAAATCATTTCTTTTGAATAGATCTTTCGGTGTTGTCCTTATCCAACTGTGGAAGAGCATCATTAGCCTCTAATGCATTGATTTATTGATTGTCTTTCTACTTAGGTCAGGACCCTTTGGGGGGAGGGGGTATCATTGTCAACTAAAGTCTGGTCCCCAAGCTACTTCTCACAAGGCGAATTTACCACATCAGTTTCATGTGGTGAACATTCTGTTTGACTGACCCTACATATGATGAGAGAGTGCTTTTTCCATGGCAGGAACCCACCCAAAACTATCATGTGACTTGATATCATAAATACTAGCTCTCACCATATGAGGTTCTTTTAAACTAAAAATTCATCACGTGAAACGGGTGCATTAAAATTACAGCAGAAGAGTCCAAAGGTCATATGAGAATCAGGCATAAGAAAGTGATTTTGTAGGCAACATGACTGCAGATAAGCGGGTTCTTGAGCTCATGCTTAAAGTTGGAAATGGGACTTTTCTAAATTGCATGAGAAACCGACACATCTAGGGAAGTTGTTTCACTGCAGAATTTGCTTCTGAACACATAAGAAACCAGCACATGCCATGTGAAGACCAATGGGTTGGTACAGTGGCTGAAGTGGTTGCCCAGCAGTCCATTTGTCCCTTAACATTGTCTCTCCATTCAAGTAAAGCCTGAATAGGTCCTGAAAGTGATTTCTCAAAGACTTTCCAGTCAGCTTCATGGCAGTGTGGGGATTTGAACACAGGTCTTCTCTATCCGCTAAATCAAGATTACCTCACTGGCAGTGGAGCACAGAAAGAGTCCCTTTTTGCATTTTTGGAGTTTCAGTTTTCTTACTTCTGTGCTTTAGCCCTGCATATAGATTGTTGTTTGTTTATTTTTTGTTTATTTGTTTTGTTTTGTTTTGTTTGTTTTGGTACTGAATTGCTTTTAGGACAACCATTATGACGGTGCAGGGAGAGAGGAGTTCATATCAATCTGATCCTTTCCTGTTCAGAGCTATTTCAAAAACCAGGGACTCTCTGGCATATTCAGTCATTGCTTTGCAAGAATCCTTCATACTGTAAATAAATTTGCTGCTCAATAAACCTTCTTTGTAATAGGCTTCTCAGTACCCAATTCCCAGAAAAATTAAATGGGCTTTGTCACCGCCAAAAAAGAAACAATTTTCAGAGAGCCAACCCATTATTCAGTCTATAGACATCAATAATCTGTAGCTGTCGCTGGGCTCTGCTTTTTGCTGTTTGAGTGCTGTCACATTTCAGTGCTCTTGCTTTCGCTAGGTACTCTCCCACCTTTCTAAGGTGACATGCAATTTCATGAAATTGCTCAGATGCTTTATCTGAAAACTCCCATTTGGCAAATGTATTGGGCTGTGACCTGAACCTTTGGAGCATATGGAAACGAGTTGTTGGCAAAGCTTTGGAGTATCATGGCCCTAGCTTGTGATACACTATCATAAACCTATAAGCCGTAGCTGGAGCACATTTTTTAAGAAACAACAACAGCAACCCACAACATATATACATATATTAATCAATGTGTATTTTCTAGAAAGCGCAATATCTGTTTTAGTTTTTAGTGGCGTTGTATTGTCCTGGGCAATAGTGTTGCTCAAATGTACACTGCTGCAGTTAACCATTGACAAGAATTATTTTGTATGACATTGCAGCTTCGCATATTTCTCAGTTTGCCCCAAATGAGAAAGGTAACAAGCATGGAGACATCAAAATAAGAAATGAATATAATTTTGTGGGTGGGTGAGGGAAATTCTCCGATATTTTTGTTGGAGATTTGTGAACTCAGCATGGCTGGACTGGTATTGTTTCCTTTGGTCAATATTTGGAATAAAACAGAGACTGTAACATGTTCTAAGCTTTTAACTTGCAGTTGAGAAATATATTCAAGTAGTTATGTGGTGTCTGGAGAAGATGTTGCCTGTCTAGTATCTGTGTTCCTGATTCAGCATTTGGGGTCATCGTACCCTTTTTACTGTGTACACTTTCTCAAAAGGCCTTCAGTAGTGTGACATTTGAGCTGTTGTCTAGAAATAGTAAGGATTAATTGTACAATGTCATTGCTGTTGCTAGATGAATAGTGTTTCAATTTTCAAACCATTGTGAGGAAATTAAAGTTGTATTTTCCAGTTATAAATTAGCCTTGATGTGTACTGTTGAATAGGTTTCCCAGAACCTATTTAGAACATTTTGTGAGAATTTTCTGTTCTTACTTCACACGATTGCTAGGTGCTACTTGTATTGCTGACACTGATGTCTCTCTAGGCTGTTTGGTAATCCTTCATTCCTACCCTGTACAGCAAGACCTACAAACCACCGACCGGGAGAAAGTTCAGTCTCCTCCACTGGTTCTTCAGCCAGTACCTTTGGCAGCGGATACAGCATGGACAGTGAAGGAAGCAGCAGCAGTACTACCACTGCGGACACCAATCTG
This sequence comes from Podarcis melisellensis, assembly GCF_964234715.1. Classification (NCBI taxonomy): domain Eukaryota; kingdom Metazoa; phylum Chordata; class Lepidosauria; order Squamata; family Lacertidae; genus Podarcis; species Podarcis melisellensis. Next base: position 96,433,729 of record NC_138537.1, read on the forward strand.
TTTCCCATTCCGAGAATGTAAGAATTTCTAAAAAATGTAATAAGTTGTTGCATTTACTAGCCATGGAAAGACGAATGAGAGGTTCCTACTTTAACCCTCAAGGAACTGCCATATTTCCTCCCCTGCTTCCCAACACATACTTACGTGCAGCGTCATTGCATGCATGTGTGTGCTAAACAGTACACTGGTGGGATTAAAGCTGTAGTTCCACTGAACACAGTATTTTAAACTTTTGTATATTTCCCCAGAATATAGTCATCAAACCAATGAAAATTAGAGCAGTGATAATAATATCTTTTTTAAAGAAAAAATTAGCCAACATAGCAGATTTCATAGCAAATATTATCTAGACACATGCCAGAATTCTGACAAAAGTTTGGTGAAACAGAAGCATGCAACAACCACAAGATTCAGTTCAGACTCCTAAAGCACTTGGGAGGCTGCTCAGTTTGGCCTGGGATCTAAATGCCAAGTTCACCTAGGGGGGGAATGAAGCTTTGTTCCCTTCCCAAATTCACCACAATGGTACCTCTGGTTACGTACTTAATTCATTCCGGAGGTCCGTTCTTAACCTGAAACTGTTCTTAACCTGAAGCACCACTTTAGCTAATGGGGCCTACCGCTGCTGCTGCGCCACCAGAGCACGATTTCTGTTCTCATCCTGAAGCAAAGATCTTAACCCGAGGTACTATTTCTGGGTTAGCGGAGTCTGTAACCTGAAGCGTATGTAACCTGAAGCATATGTAACCCAAGGTACCACTGTATTGGGAATTTTTGAAATGGCTATAACTTTCCCCCCATTTCATAGAAATGGTTGAAGTTTTCAGGCATAATAGTCCACCCTGAGTGGACTAAGCCTGCAAAATTACATGCAAATACAAACAGGTTGAGAGTTGCTTTGGCCTTGGCACCTTTTAAAGTTTGATTTCTATGTTGTTTGGTTTTAGAATGAACCCTGAGCAGGGGACTCTGGGGTGGGGGGGACCTATGAGGAAAGCTGCCATTCCCCTATGTTATACTGAACCCAATTTATTAATGCAGAATAGAGTGGGGAAATTGCACATTTTTAAGTAAAATATGTGTAGCTTTTACAAGCAACAAACCAACCCACCACTTTTGAAAATGACCTAATTCTGATATTGTTGGAAGTGACACTAATAATTTTTCTTCCTCCCTTTCATGGTGGGGCAGGAAAGGCAGCAAGGAGATAGACAAATCCTCGGCTATGCCAAGGATAGGAGGGTCTCTGCCAGGGTGAAGGAGAAGAAAGATAAAGAAGAGGGTGGAGCTAGCCACCCTCTCCATTTCACTCTGAAAAACTAGCTATCAACTGAATTTATTATGCTGATTAAATGTATGAATAAGCCAGTACCTGACAAATATTCTGCTAATGCAAATTTCCTTCTCGACTGACTGATCATTATTGACCATAGGAAATGCCAAGTGATTAATCAACTGACTAATCAGTATTTGGGGACCACAATAAGTGGCAAGGCTTTATTTTGTTCCCAAGGCAATATGTTTGAGGGCTCAGAAGCAGGACTGTGGAGTACCGTAAACTATGGCCACTTGAACTATGGCTTGTGAGATAAGGGTAGAATAGGTTGCAGTTGCTCTCCTCCCTACTGTCCCATTTGGATAATCTTGCAAAGTCTTTCTCTTCTATGGCCCATTTCACATTTCATAGTAAAATTGTAGTTAATGGTTTGCTATGAACAAACTATGATCCCTAGGTTAGCATTACGTCCAAACCACACCAGAGTGGTGCATGCTCTAGTTATCTCTCACTTAGACTACTGTAATACGCTCTATGTGGGGCTACCTTTGAAGGTGACCCGGAAACTACAACTAATCCAGAATGCGGCAGCTAGACTGGTGACTGGGGGCGGCCGCTGAGATCACATAACACTGGTCTTGAAATACCTACATTGGCTCCCAGTACATTTCCGAGCACAATTCAAAGTGTTGGTGCTGACCTTTAAAGCCCTAAACAGCCTTGGTCCAGCATACCTAAAGGAGCATCTCCACCCCCATCATCCAGCCCGGACACTGAGATCCAGCACCGGGGGCCTTCTGGCAGTTCCCTCACTGCGAGAAGCTAAGTTACAGGGAACCAGGCAGAGGGCCTTCTCGGTAGTGGCACCCGCCCTGTGGAACACCCTCCCACCAGATTTCAAAGAGAAAAACAACTACCAGACTTTTAGAAGACATTTGAAGGCAGCCCTGTTTAGGGAACCTTTTAATGTTTAACCGACCATTGTATTTTAATATTTTGTTGGAAGCTGCCCAGAGTGGCTGGGGAAACCCAGCCAGATGGGCGGTGTATAAATCATAAATTATAATAATAATAATATTATTATTGTGGTTTGTTTCATTCAAACAAACCTTGGTTTATTGGGGGCACAACAAACTATAATCCCTGGTTTAGTTATTGTAGTCTGTTTCCTCCATGTGCTAATAAGGGATGAGTAGAACAGACTAGAAAGGTGTGATTGTGACAGACCATTAACTATTGCTCAATATGACAAATGAATAAGGTCTATGCGTCTGTTTTAGGTACCAGTGAAGAACAGCAAACTTCCTGCTCTAGTGATTCCATTTGGTTATAAAGAACTGGCTCGTAACCTTATGTTCTAAAGTCTGTAAAAGGAATAAAGTCAAAACTTGGCCCCAGGAGATTGTATTTCAGAAGCACTTATATGCATTAAGTCTTCCTTGATTTGCTATAGGACAGCAGTGCTTTTGTACGCTAAGTCAGTAGAAGATAAAAAGAAATCATCCATCTTATTCTTTTAAGTTTCCTCTTCAGTAGTTCTAGTAGAAAAGTCAATTCATGCTGCAAATTTCCATATGATTAAGAATTTATATTTAATCTTTCTGCCTGTAGATAAAAACAAATTATTCCCTGAAGTCAAATAAAAAAGTTTTAATCATATTTTTCAACTTCAGGCCTGTAATTATTTTATACTAATCCCTACTAATATAATACAGCTTCAGGAAGTGCTTGAGGATGAATGTTTTAAAATATTGAAAGTAAGTTCCTCTAGGAAAGATGTCTATAGAAAGATGCCTGAGCTAACACACTGATTGGAGCTGAAAATTGATCAGGTAATCCCTCAATGGAGGGAAATATGGTTGACCAAAACATCCTGATTATTAGTAAAATCCAAGACAGCAAATGTTTATACAGAATTTGTGAGACCGTCTCTTCCCATATGAATGGAGCCAGACTGTGCAATCATCATCTGAAGCCCTTCTTTGTGTGTCTCCACCACGAGAGGTCCAGAGGCTGGCTACACGAGAACGGGCCTTTTCTGTGATGGGTTTCCGTTTATGGAATGCTCTTCACAGAGTGGCTCACTTGGTACCACCATTATATAGGCACCAGGCAAAACCTTCCCTCTATAACCAGGCATTTGGCCTTTTAGAAGTAGGTGAGATGTTTTTAATATATTTCTTTTTCCTCTTGGTTTTTATGAATCTCTGTGGAGTGGAGTCAGCTGTCTGTTTGTTGGATTGTAAGTTACTTTGGGTTGCCCTGGGCAAGATAAAGCGACTAACAAATTTAATAAATAAAATAAAAATAGTAATTAATAAATAGGGTGACATTGCTCTACCCAGAACTACTCCAATGGCATCAGCTTCAGATGTTTGCCCAATCTCAATTATCCTTCAATTTAAGGATTACAATAACTGAGAAGGTACAGTCAATATCTGGCCAATTGTTCATGTGTGAGCACAGACAAAGGCACAGTTCGCACATAAAGAGATTCACATAGTGCCCTGTGATCAGGGGGGATGAAGCAGCTTCCTCTGCTGCTGCTGGAGAAGTGGTGCCAGGATCAGTGCTGATTTCGGGTGAGATCTTGCTGAAATCTCACCAGAAACCAGAGGAGGCAAGGCGGGGAGGGGCAGCACTTCCTGTTTCAACTCACATGGAAAAACGAGATGTGCCATCCCTGCACGTGAAGGCCTTGCCCCGCTCTGCCCCACGTAAACAACATTCTTGCACGTCTTAAACAGCGCGTAAGCTACTTGTGGCCAGCACTTGAGCAGACATCAAGCCAGGCCCACACCTCCCTACAGAATGCAAGATGTGAGATATCCCTGTGCGACAAAACCTTCACCTGACACCTGTTTTCCTAGTGTTAAAGCGTGCTTCATGTGGCAAATTGTGCAACAGCTTGCACACCTGCATTTGGAAATGAACAAGCAGGTGGGGATTAGGGGTTGCTTCTGCTGATAGCCGCTGCCTTTTTGCAAATTTAAAAACCATTATGGGTCATGAATTCCAATAAATGAACATTTCATATTGAGTCAACCTGTAAACATTTTTAATCAAAAAAATATTATTTATTAAATTTGTATACCGCCCTGTCCCCATAGATCTCAGGGTGGTATGTTGCATCATTTGACGGTGGAGGCTTTTTTTTAATAGCTGCTCAACTGTATTTTTCAACAGAGGAAAGATGAGCCAGAATGGGCAAGAACCAGTGAAGCAAACAGGAATGGGATTAATGGAGGCTGAAGGTAAACTGGATATTGTCAACATTAGAACGATACATTTTAAAAGTTCATAGAAAACTATCTGTTGGTTTTTATTTTCTATACTGAAGCACCTGAAAAAAACACGCTACACATTAAGATAGTTGCTGTGAAGAGTGACATTAGGGGGAATTACAAATCTCCGAAAAAGACTGTAGTTCATTAAAAAGGTGCTTCCTGTTGTGAGAATTTTACACCAGCATCACCAAAAACCGAATCAACCTCTTTTTGCACAGGACAAGTTGAGGGCAATATTAGAAAGTGCAATGAAATGTTGACAACTGGCTTCTTTGCAAAAATAATTATGCAGAGATTATAATGCAGAGACAATTATTTAAGGTGTATACTTCCACTTGCAATCACCTCACATATGCATAACATATATATGCAGCCGTTTGTAAAATAATGGCTACAAAGATGAAGCCAAAGTTCTGTGGTGAGATGTGGGTAGTAAATAACACGGTGTCAGCTTTTGAATTATTATTCCTGTAGGCATATTTGATTTATTTTAACCCTGAAGAGCTAATGATGCTTAAGATCATTGGTTCAGTGAACCAGGGAGACATAGAGGAAAGCAATCAGTGTACATGGGGAAATAATATGCATCAAGCTTGTTCGTTCTCACCTTCCTAAGCCTGATCTTAGTTGCTCCAAGGGCTAAAATAGGGTTTGGAATGAATGTCAGCAGTTAGTGCAGCAGTCTCTCCCGGATTTGTTTATTCTCGCTTAAAGAAAACCTAACACCTTATCAGTCCATATTACCATAAGGAGCAGAAATGAATGCATGCAACTCATGAGGGATGGGCCATTCCTTGTTGCTCACACTACAGTTTGCCTCGTGCTGGTGGCAAGGTGTCTAAAAAGCTTTGGGCAGCCTAAGATTCTGTGAAGATTCTCACAGACCCTACCCAAACCTTCACTGATTTCACTGGTGGTAATGGGGGCTCTCAGTTTTCCTCTTTGCTGGAGGACAACATGGAAACGACAACAAGGAGGGTAGACTGGTACCCTGAAGTGCCTGGCTTCTGATTCAGAGGTAGACCGGTACCCCCAGGTGCTTTGCTGTGGGTCAGATTCACATGGCACTGATGGTGGTAATTTTTGCAATTTTCCTACTCTTGGGGCCATTTTTTCAGTGGCGTAGCATGGGTTGTCAGAACCCAGGGCAAGGCAAGTAATTTGTGCCCCCTAACCCATGGATTTGCACCCCCTAACCCATGGATTTGCGCCCCCTAACCCTAACCCCCAGATGTTGCGCCCGGTGCGGCTGGCCCCCCCTGCACCCCCCATGCTACGCCACTGCATTTTTTGCACCTTTTCGCAGTTTTGATCAATTTATTTATTTATTTTGATCAATTTATTTATTTTCTGGTGCCACACAGATATTATTTGAAATATAAGTGAGATGACATCTGAGTTATGCTTTCCTTCCACCCTCTTTGGCTTTGCGTGCAACAATCACTGAGATCATTGAATATTCTGAATGTGCAATCATGCTGGGATGACCCCAAGACAGAGCTCTATAGGTTTACTACATGGTTGTTATTGTTACCTGAGTTGCCCCTATAGCATCTGCCTGGTAAGCCCCAACTATGTTGTAATGTAAATGTTAATACAACATCCCTTAAACTAAGCTTTAGAGCAGGGGTCAGCAAACTAAGTCTCAGGACCCAGATTAGGCCCAATTTCTCCCATGCTTTTCATGCTGGAAATGTTCCATTTTGTTCTTCATCTCTATGCTGATTACTGTTGCTTGATCTTATCCCTGGACATGCAAATAATCCTGCATGCTACTCAAACTCTGACCCCCTTAGACGGCTGGTTGGTAAACCACATCAGCATCTATGCTATCTACTGTCTCTACAATTAACCAGATATATAACAAAAGATCCAATTTCTCTTTAAATGATGGCCTGCTCCGTGAGTATCATTTTAATCAATATAACATAGTTACTGACCAGATGAGCTCTGATCTGAGGGAAATGGATATTGAGCCGAGATTTTGCAGAGAAAACTGGCCACCTTGAATTCCCTAATAGCAGACAGTGTAATGGTAATTGAATATCTATTTTTAGTTTTAGTCTTCAAAGTCATGTCCAAAAGTGCTGGAGGCTGGAGATTGCAAAAACCATTGAAAGTCCTTATAAATCAATAAATCATGTTCTTTGCGCAACAGCAGGAAACAACTCTTGTGGAGCCCCATTGTTTCTCCAGCAAGGGGCCTGAGTAAAAATAAACCAATACTGTATACCCTGAAGTGCCTAAAGTGGGATTTCTTCTGGATAAACACAGATAGGATCAGGCGGCACGACAAACGGCTTCCTCTTGCCCCACTGCTTTTCCCTGAGGGAAACCGCCCTTGACCACTCAGTCAGAGCAAAACGCCACTCGGGTTTTCCCTGGAAGGCCATTTGTTCCGCACTATCGCTAAGGAGCGGAACTTCCCTTGCAAAGGAGTGGGGCAAGCAGAAATCGGCTGGGCCCCATGCTTTCCACCCTGATTGTGCTGATGCTTCCACACCTGCAATGTGCTACAGTACAGCCCATTGCTGTTCCGTCATATTTATGTTTCTACTGGAGAGGTTACTAGTTTTTAGATTTGCTCATAGTTTGGGAGAAATGAAGGGACACAGGTGGCGCTGTGGGTTAAACCACAAAGCCTAGGGCTTGCCGATCAGAAGGTTGGCGGTTCGAATCCTCGCAACGGAGTGAGCTCCCGTTGCTCTGTCCCAGCTCCTGCCAACCTAGCAGTTCGAAAGCACGTCAAAGTGCAAGTAGATAAATAGGTACTGCTCTGGTGGGAAGGCAAACAGCGTTTCCATGCACTGCTCTGGTTCACCAGAAGCGACTTAGTCATGCTGGCCACATGACCCGGAAGCTGTACGCTGGCTCCCTTGGCCAATAAAGCGAGATGAGCGCCGCAACCCCAGAGTCGGCCACGACTGGACCTAATGGTCAGCGGTCCCTTTACCTTTACCTGGGAGAAATGACATCACAGCTTCTAGATCAGTGACACCAGGGGGGGGGGATTTAAGATACCTGGCACAGGGAATGGGGATTGTCCACAAATATGTCCGCAAATTTTGTACTTTGCCTAATGGTTAATCTGGCCCTGATATTAACTTTTTACAAAAGTTGTGTAGTGTATTTTCAGAGAGGCATACATATTTTGGGGGAAGTTGGTGTCCTGTATCTCACTGCTTCATAGCTGCATAAAAAATACTTCTCATTTATCACAAAGGTATGTTTGGTGCTGCCTTGAGCAGGGTCACATCTTCTGTCTAGGGCTCTTGATAGTCTGAGATTAATCAATGCCAAAATATTTAAAGGGGAAACGTATCAGTGAGCTTGATCTCTTTTGCTGAATAATTGCTTTCATGCTGAGAAAGTGGTACAGAGCAATCGAAAGGTGCTTCTCTGCAGTTGGTCCTCTGTGTGCATCAGTCTGTACAAGCTATTTCCTTATTTTCTGGCATGCTGCTGTTTACTGCAAAGACATACTCTAGGAAGCTGAGAAGGAGTCATCTCCAGGATAATGGAGTCTTAATAGCACTAAAGACCCATGATGTAAGAATACTTTAAATCTTCCTTCCTTTCTTTAAGTTCCCCTGCCTTTAACCCATTGTTCTTAGCAATCTCCCTAGTCTATGCATTCTCCAGAATGCACTGGGAAATTTGGCAACTATTTAGCCAGATATGGTGCTTCCTTCACAATTAGGGATCATTTTGCTTCAAAACCTTCACCAGCTAAGCACTGGTAAAATCATGCTCTTTTTAGGACCAACTGACGATGTTTGCAAGGCGGCTTCTAATTTGCACAGAACTCTTAGAGCCGGTTCATATTTTAAAATCCTCTTTGCAGAGCCGTTCCATGGAATTTAGGCCAAGTGGAGGAAGTGTATATGTGTTCAGCATCCTATTTCTTCTTGTATTTTAGAAACAGTAGCTGGCAAGGTAAAACTGATGGTGTGTGGTTGCTGGGGGCAGCGGCTAACCATGTTTCAAGACCAGGTGTCCCATATCTTGGTACCTGCCTGCTGCTTTCTGCCTATAAGAACATAAGGACAGCTGGCTCAGGCCAAAGGCCCATCTATTATTATTTTTAAAATATTTATTGAGATTTTACCAAAAAACAAAAGTTTACAGAATGAAAGAAAAAAAGCATATAAGAAAGAAAAAATAAGAAAAAAATGCAAAAATTAAGAAATAAAGATTACACGATAAAAAGAAAAATTAAAAAGAAATCCATTTTTAAGTATCTTTGAACTCATTTGCTTGTTTTGTTAACCTCCTCACACCTCCCCTTTTTGTATTCCCATTTACATAATCAAATCAGCAAATCCTTGCCCTCTTTCATTTATCTTAACTCTAAATCTTAACATATTATTATATATTTTCATATATTATCAATCCATTTTTGCGTATTCTTGTTAACTTTGTTGCTAATGCCACTTATTTTCAATCCAACATCATTTTAACATTCAGTAATTTTACAATATTTCTGCAGATAGTCTTTAAATTTCTTCCAATCTTCTTCCACCAGCTCTTCTCCCAGGTCTCGGATTCTGCCAGTCATTTCCGCCAATTCCATATAGTCCATCACCTTCATCTGCCACTCTTCCAGAGTGGGTAAATCTTGTGTCTTCCAATACTTTGCGATGAGTATTCTTGCTGCTGTTGTAGCATACATAAAGAAAGTTCTATCCTTTGACACCAATTGGCTGACTATGCCCAGGAGAAAGGCCTCTGGTTTCTTCAGAAAGGTATATTTAAATACCTTTTTCATTTCATTATAGATCATTTCCCAGAAAGCCTTAATCTTTGGGCACGTCCACCAAAGGTGAAAGAATGTACCTTCATTTTCTTTACATTTCCAACATTTATTGTCGGGCAGATTATATATTTTTGCAAGTTTGACTGGTGTCATGTACCACCTGTATATCATTTTCATAATATTCTCTCTTAAGGCATTACAAGCCGTAAATTTCATACCGGTGGTCCCAGTCAGCAAACATGAGAGTCTGTTCTCACATAAGCCTGTAGGAAGTCTGCACGTAGGACCCAGTTGCAACAATGCTCTCCCCATTTGCAGTTCCCAGTAACAGGCCTTTGGAGGCAATACTGCCTCCAACAACGGAGGTAGGTGGAGCATCACTTTCATGGCTAGTTGTAGCCATGGATAGCCTTATTCATCATGAATTGGTCTGATGCTCTTCTAAAGCCATCTAAGATGGTGACACCACTAGCTCCTATGGCAGGGAAATCCATAATTTAACTCTGCACTGTGTAACTTTGCTGCTGCCATGAGTGCTGGAAGGAAGACCTGCTCTCTGCTGCAAGACCCATTTTGATCTGGTCTAGGAGCCCAGACTCACCCTGAACAGCTAAAAGAGACTCCTGGGAGGCCACTGGGACATTGCTGGAACAACTGTTGGGTTGGGGCAACTGGCTAAAATGCTTTTAAATGGTTCTAATTTTGGTTCCTCTTTTGTTTTTGGCAGGTTGGTGTTGGTTTAATGTTTAGTTGGGGTTGGCAGTTATTTTAATTTGGGTATAACTGTAAATTGTTGTTATGTGTTTCTGTTGATTTATTATGTTTCTTTGCTGCTTGTATAGGATATGTTGTTTCTTGATGTTTGATATTTGATGTTTTGTTGTGTTTTTATGTATGTTTTAAGCCTTCCAGAGTGGCTGGGGAAACCCAGCCAGATTGATGGGATATACATTTTTAAAATATTATTATTTCTTATTATTTCTGTTCCTCTCACATCCTTTTATAGAGATTTATTTATTTATTTATACATACATACATACCGTACATACATACATAAATACATACATACCCTGCTCATCTGGTTGGGCTTCCCCAGCCACTCTGGGCCGCTTCCAACAAAAGATTAAAAGTACATTTAAACATCAATTATTAAAATGTAGCAAGAATCTAATACACCCCCATACCTCTGCCCCACCCCCCTGGGCGAGGAAAGTGACCCTGTAAACAGTAGCTCTGAAACTTTCTACCTGTCAAGAAACAGGGTAATAGGAAACAATATTTAGCATGTGAGTAGCCTATTACTTGTGTTTTTTCTCCTGCATCTGAATGTTCTGATTTCCCCTTTGTGACCTCCTCTCAGAACTGTCAGTGGAACATGGTTTTAAGATCAGGGCTTTCCATAAGATGAACAGCATCCCTTGGTTCTTGACAACTGTTTCTACAAATAAAAGGAAGCTTTTGCGTTGCTCTGTCAATGCTTTTCTGATGGTCCATCTTGCCTCTGAGATTTCTCTAGGCCGTCCTGTGCATACTGTTAAGTCCCTTCCGGCTTTCTACTTTTGCACACTTCATTCCGGCTTTCTACTTTTTTGCACTTCATTCATATCCACTTTGCCATCTCTTAGCATTTCAGTGAAAGAGAAATCAGACAACGGATTTTACCAGTGTGGTGTAGTGGTTAAGAGCAGTGGACTTGTAATCTGGGGAACCGGGTTCGCGTCTCTGCTCCTCCACCTGCAGCTGCTGGGTGACCTTGGGCCAGTCACACTTCTCTGAAGTCTCTCTGCCCCACTCACCTCAGAGAGTGTTTGTTGTGGGGGAGGAAGGGAAAGGAGAATGTTAGCCGCTTTGAGACTCCTTCGGGTAGTGATAAAGCGGGATATCAAATCCAAAATCCAAACTATTAACAATTTGATCTTCCCACTTGTGAGTGTGCTGTGTGTGGCATGAGCTGCTGATGTGAAACCTTTCTTTCTTTCGCCAAACCTTTATTAGGCATTAGAGATGTAGACCATCTTAAAACATCCATGTACAAAAAGTTTAAAATATATACAAAGAAACAGCCACATAAGATATATAGTAACAGAAATTTTCATTGGAGTGTCTTCCCGCTAAACCGTGCCATTCACCACGATATGAAACCAACCACTGAAAATGTACCGTATTTTTTTATCTTTTTACCCTCCTACATCTAGATCTGAGCTCTTGAGTACTAGCCCTTGATTCACTTACTTGTCAAGCTGAATCTCACAATCTTTCAACTGTTTAAGATCTTCAGATTCGAGTCACACCAAGGCATCCATTTATAGCTGGTGTTCTGAGTGCTGTATATGGTTTGCAGTTGTTAGCATGCGGGGAGAAAAGATTTATTTAAATGACGATAAAAGCAGGGCCACAGCTGCAATCCTGAGCTCTAAAGTGACTCAGGATAGACCCTATCGGTGAGTCACTGTACTCTGTTGAGAACTGCATGAGCAAAGGCTTTCCCCACAGTACTCAGCAGGGAGATCCCTGAGGAGATTTCACCCCTCCCATATCCAAGAATCTCCTGATGATCTCTGCTGACTCTCCAGAGAGGAGGAGGCGTGTTCTGCTATCTACTTATTCTACTCCAGCAAAGAATCAGTCAGTCAGTCAGTGTGTTGGAGAGAGAGAGAGACTGAGTGTTACAGATCGTGTGTAGAGATAAGGTTGCTGCTAAGAGCAGCTGCAGACACTCAGTGTAGTGCAGCATTCATTTATGCTTAGACCTCATTAAGCGCTGTATATAGTTTTATAATAGTTGCAGGTTTTGGTGTCCTCGGGTGTCTTCCCGTGTAAAAGTTGGGGTGTCTAGGCGACGTTTTATAATAGTTGTAGATAGAATAAAAGAAGTTATTCTACAGAGCTGCTCTCCAAGTCGTTTATAGACTCTGCTAGACTCTGCTGTGTGACGACTGTCTACTTATGGAAGTGAATCCGGTGCTCACAACTCTAAGCTGTGAGTCCACAGCACTTTGACCTGTTCCTGTGCAGAAGGTGGTCTCTGGAAGTGCTACCCAGCTCGCCTAGCCCAGTCGGGGCTGAAGTGTATGAGTCCAGTTGGTGACACTGGCTCAAGGGCGATGCTGACAATCCCATGGTAGTTGTTGCAGTCTTGAAGGTCACCTTTGCTCGTGTAGAGGGTCACAATGCTGGAGTCACACATGTCTTGTGGCACAGATCCTTGTTCCCAGCTCTGCAAGAGGAGGCTGTGGAGGTGTGTCATGGGAGAAGAATTGAAGTTTCCAGCACTTCTGTTGAGATTCTGCCCTGTCCTGGGCCTTTACCACATGCCTGAAAGTTGATGACGTTCTTCAGCTCATCAAGGAAGGGAGTGACATCCAGTTCTTCCAAGACAGGATACTCTTACCTGGGAGTTACCTCCATTGTATTCAGTGGGACATGCTTCTGAGTAAACATGGTTAGGATTGCCCTGTAATAGACCAAGTAACAAATCAAGAACTTCCTGGTTTTGGTCTTATCCCACCTCAGTCATGAACTCACTTAGGTGGCCCACTATGGCACCCTGGTGGTATGAAGGAAACACTTCTTAAATTTCCCCAGGCTTCTCAGTCCTCTGTGCCTTTTATTGTTCTTTATGCTTCCTGTTATCTCAGCTCACTGCCCTTATACTGGCCCTTTTATATTGTTGGCGTTTAATGTTTCTGTTTTAAGGATGCACATTGTAATGAACCTCCTAAGCTGACTCACTGAGCTACATTCTACTTAATTATTCCAAGAAACCACCAATGGAGATTTAGAAATTAAAGTTCTGGGACCACAATTCTAAAATAATAGCTGCTGTCTACACTAATGTCAAGTTCAGGATGTAAAGAGCCCATATAGATGTTAGGTAATGCAAGTTGAAAGGGACGCAGGTGGCGCTGTGGGCTAAAGCCTCAGCACCTAGGACTTGCCGATCGAAAGGTTGGTGGTTCGAATCCCTGCGGCGGGGTGCGCTCCCGCTGCTCGGTCCCAGCGCCTGCCAACCTAGCAGTTCGAAAGCACCTCTGGGTGCAAGTAGATAAATAGGGACCGCTTACCAGCGGGAAGGTAAACGGCGTTTCCGTGTGCGGCTCTGGCTCGCCAGATGCAGCTTTGTCACGCTGGCCACGTGACCCGGAAGTGTCTCCGGACAGCGCTGGCCCCTGGCCTCTTAAGTGAGATGGGCGCACAACCCCAGAGTCTGTCAAGACTGGCCCGTACGGGCAGGGGTACCTTTACCTTTTTACTTTAATGCAAGTTGAGCAGCTAATGCGGATAACAATTGTATATAGCAGAGGCAAGGGACCTTTGTCCCAGCAAATGGTACTGGAATACAACTGGTTTTCACCAGCACCTCTGTCGTTGAAGGAAATATTCCTGATTTGCAGGGGGTTAGACTAGATGATCCTCTTGGTCCCTTCCAACTCCACAGTTCTATGATTCTACATCCAAAATTGTCAGAAAACCTTTATCAAGTTATCTCCCCCACCACCTTTGTAGAAGTTGATCAATATGAACAGTGTGTCCCATTCCTTTGCCTCTGCTGTACATAAGCCGTGTTAGGAATTGGAGTCCGCCCTGACACTTTACTGAAAGGTAAAGAAAGATGGCTAGCCAGCCACACATCTACCCCCCCTTCTTGCTCCCAGTGGAAACAGCGTCCGACAAGATCCTGCTTTCATGCCATGCTAAGTTGTTGATGCAGCTCCTGTTATATTTAAAGCTTTTCCCCTCAAGCATCCTTTCTTTCTAGTTGACAGTAAAATGGATGGTCTCTGAAAGGAGCTTTTTGTTGCCACTGTTTTCATTTCCGAACAGTAGCAGGGACTGCAGAAGAGTTTTAATCCCCTCTTGGGCTCTCCGGGATATAGGAGCTGAAGATGTACAAACACCAGGAAGCCTAAAGCGGCAGAAAGAGTAAAGGGAGAAGACTCCAAAAGCATTGTCTCCGTGAGCCATAAGCAAAGAACACGGACCATCAAGCTGTCGCATTAAAAGAAAAGCAAAACAGGAATGTTTGGTGGCCTGTATGAATGGCATTAGATGTCTTAGACTAAGAAGTCAAGTGGAAATCCATGCAGTGACCTGCATGCAAAAATGGATGTACAGAGTCTTTATGCAGGTGCAGCTCTTGTACAGTTTTTTCTTGTTGTTCAGTTTATTTAGGCTTGATAACCATTGGGGGTAACTTCCTCTCTGCAGACCATAATAATTAGTGCAGAAGGTGTAAGAATGAACTGTTTCTCACTATGCAGAATTGTTGTGCTCTGCAATGTACCAGCTCCTACTTCTTGCATTTCCTTGGCCCTTTTGCTCCACAGATGGTGCAAAACGCCCTCCCTCCCCAAAGTATCTCTCCTCTCTCTCTCTCTCTCTCTCTCTATATATATATATTCTTATTCAGTTTGATTTTAAATTTCTTTGTAAGCTGCCTCGAGCCATGGAAACTGCAGGATGAGCATGTTTCAAGTAAACAAACCTCTTTCTAGTCCATTTCATGTATCTGGTGTGAGGAGAGCCATAGCCCATGAAAGCTTATGCCGCCATCAATTTGCTCGTCTTTGAAATGCCACACGATTCTTTGCTGGTTTGGCTGCAACAGACCGAAATAGCTGCCCTTCTGGAATTTGGTCTGCCATTCTACAATATACTATGACAGTATTCTCACTTTCCCCAGTAATACTGTTGCCTGTTCCCTCTCTTAAGCAATGACACATCATCCCTGCGAGGTGCAGAGCCGCTCAGGCTGGTATTGAATTCATGGAACAGTTCCCAGGTTCAGTCTCAGTTGTTGTCAGTCTTGAGAATGATCAGGTAACAGGACTTCTCTCTCTGACAGGAGACCGTCGATCAGACATGGGGAACTTGTGGCCGTCCATATGTTGTTGGATTCCAGCTCCATCACCCGTGGCCCCTGGGCCATGTGCCGGGTGGGGCTAATAGGAATTGCAGGCCCATATTTCCAGGAGGCAGTGGCGTAGCTTGGGTTGTCAGCACCCGGGGCAAGGCAAGTAATTTGCGCCCCCTAACCCGTGGATTTTAGTAGGGGCAGAGAGCTGCGAGTGCGAGCGTGCCCCCCCAGATGTTGCGCCCGGTGCGGCCGGGCCCCCCTGCACCCCCCACGCTACGCCACTGCCAAGAGGACCAGACTGAGGCCACTCAGAGCAAGTCAGAGCTAGATGGCAGCTCCTTGTAAATAGGAGACAAACACACTGATACTTGAGAGGGGCAGTGTTTCTATTGCTATGGATTTGGGGGAGAACCCCCCACTGCCACCCAATAAATTAATAAATGCTAGGTTTTTTATTCTTTGGGATGTGAGCTAGCCTTTGCAAAATGACCTGGTCAAATCAGGGCTCTTAAGAAACAATGCAGGGTCATTGAGGACCATTGGCAAGGCAAGAGAACTGTCCTTCCCCCTTGCCCTGAGGTGTGAACAGACACTGGGGATTTGGAAGGTTGCCAGGGTAACTGGGTGAGAGGACACCGGGGAATAGAGTCTTGAGCAAGGCTTGCTGGGAAGAGAAAGGAAGAAGAAAGACTGGGATCCATATTGGGCAGGCTGGCTGATGGCTGAGAGATGCCTTGGACTCCAGGGCTACGCTGCTGCTATGGGAGAGAAGCCCCTCTTGATATGACCTTGCTGCAAGGTCTGGACTCCCTCCATGCACACTGAAGGTGTAAAAACACAGGGAGTAAGTTGTGGCAGACAGCAATAATGTATCTTGGACTAAACATTTTAAACGTATTTTAGCCTGGTGAAAAAACAATAATGTCATTTAACTGCATAGAAAGGATTAAAATATCAGTTTCTCTGCAGGCCTGTGATTTATTTAAAAATAGAGGCCTAACTTTATTCTGTGTTCACGCACACATGCACACAAATACATTCAGAAAGTTCACATGTTGCTCAAGGTGTAAATGACTGGTCTAAATTTGAAGCTGCTGTGCAGTTCTCTAGGCAGGTGTGATTATGAAGTGTGACATTGTGCATCCGGGTAGACAGATTCAGTGTGTTTTGAAATCTGTGCTTGGTCTCCTGCTTTCACTCTACCTGAAAAGGGGTTTGTGCGTTTCATAGAGGGGACGATGCCTTTCATGCACTGGGGAGCGTTCTGAGCCACAACACTAGCAGATCCTTGTTAATGATGGAATTACCAACACTCTGGTTTTAAGCTGGTGTGCCAAGGGTGTTCTTACCTCCAGGCCAGTTGCCTGGCAAGTAAGGGGGAAGGCCAGCGTTTTCTTCCCTGCCATTCGCTCCTGTCCCCACCTGGCTTGAGAGCAGTACATGTGAAAAGGATCTAGGAGTCCTGGTTGACCACAAACATGACATGAGCCAAAAGTGTGACGCGGCAGCTAAAAAAGCCAAGGCAATTCTGGGCTGCATCAATAGGAGTATAGCATCTAGATCAAGGGAAGTAATAGTGCCACTGTATTCTGCTCTGGTCAGACCTCACCTGGAGTACTGTGTCCAGTTCTGGGCACCACAGCTCAAGAAGGACACTGACAAAATGGAATGTGTCCAGAGGAGGGCAACCAAAATGGTCAAAGGCCTGGAAACGATGCCTTATGAGGAACGGCTAAGGGAGCTGGGCATGTTTAGCCTGGAGAAGAGGAGGTTAAGGGGTGATATGATAGCCATGTTCAAATATATACAGTGGTGCCTCGCAAGACGAAATTAATTCGTTCCGCAAGTCTCTTCGTCTTGCGAGTTTTTCGTCTTGCGATGCACGGTTTTCCATAGGAATGCATTGAAAATCAATTAATGCGTTCCTATGGAAACCGCCTTCCCCCGACCTCTTCTGGCAGGCAGCATTTTAAAATCGCCCGGGACAGCGGAGGACTTCTCCGCTGTCCGGGGTGATTTAAAAGCCCCTGGGAAGGCAGGCAGGGGGGACAAAGGCTTTCCCGCCCCGCCGCCGGGCTTCGGGACATCGTTCCGATGCCGGGCAGCGGGGGGAGGCTTTCCCGCCCCGCCGCCGGGCTTCGGGACATCGTTCCGATGCCGGGCGGCGGGGGGAGGCTTTCCCGCCCGGCCGCCCGGCTTCGGGACATCGTTCCGATGCCGGGCGGCGGGGGGAGGCGTTCCTGCCCCGCCGCCCGGCATCGGGACGATGCCCCGAAGCCGGGCGGCGGGGGGAGGCGTTCCTGCCCCGCCGCCCGGCATCGGGACGATGCCCCGAAGCCGGGCGGCGGGGGGAGGCTTTCCCGCCCGGCCGCCCGGCTTCGGGACGATGCCCCGAAGCCGGGCGGCTGGGGGAGGCGTTCCTGCCCCGCCGCCCGGCATCGGGACGATGCCCCGAAGCCGGGCGGCGGGGGGAGGCTTTCCCGCCCGGCCGCCCGGCTTCGGGACGATGCCCCGAAGCCGGGCGGCTGGGGGAGGCGTTCCTGCCCCGCCGCCCGGCATCGGGACGATGCCCCGAAGCCGGGCGGCGGGGGGAGGCTTTCCCGCCCGGCCGCCCGGCTTCGGGACATCGTTCCGATGCCGGGCGGCGGGGGGAGGCTTTCCCGCCCGGCCGCCCGGCTTCAGGACGATGCCCCGAAGCCGGGCGGCTGGGGGAGGCGTTCCTGCCCCGCAGCCCGGCATCGGGACGATGCCCCGAAGCCGGGCGGCGGCGGGAGGCTTCAAAAGCCGTCCGGGGGCTTTTAAATCACCCCGGACAGTCCCGGGGCGATTTAAAAGCCCCCGGTTAGGCAGGCAGGGGGGGCAAAGACTTTTGCCCCCCCCCTGCCTGCCTTCAAAAGCCGTCCGGGATAGCGGGAAGCGCTTCCCTGCTATCCTGGACCGCTTTTAAAATGCTGGCGGTGGGGAGCAAAGCCTTTCGCCCCCGCCGGCCTTCCTGGACCTCTTCTGAAGTCCGGAGGGGGGGAAAAGGCTTTGCTCCCCACCGCCAGCATTTAAAAAAAGGTCCCCGAGATTTCCCTATGGGCTTTCGTCTTGCGATGCAAGCCCATAGGGAAAATCGTCTAGCGAAGCGTCGCAAAAAACGGAAAACCCTTTCGTCTTGCGGGTTTTTCGTCTTGCGAGGCATTCGTCTTGCGGGGCACCACTGTAAAAGGATGTCACATAGAGGAGGGAGAAAGGTTGTTTTCTGCTGCTCCAGAGAAGCGGACACGGAGCAATGGATCCAAACTACAAGAAAGAAGATTCCACCTAAACATTAGGAAGAACTTCCTGACAGTAAGAGCTGTTCGACAGTGGAATTTGCTGCCAAGGAGTGTGGTGGAGTCTCCTTCTTTGGAGGTCTTTAAGCAGAGGCTTGACAACCATATGTCAGGAGTGCTCTGATGGTGTTTCCTGCTTGGCAGGGGGTTGGACTCGATGGCCCTTGTGGTCTCTTCCAACTCTATGATTCTATGATATTAATTCATTTTATTAATTATTAAAATATTTCAATGTAGTAAAAAACAAACAAACATATTTTTGGTATGTGCATGCATTGCAGTCATAGATGTACTAAATAGGGCTGGGGCAGCCCAGAAGATGACACGGATGCATGGATGAAATTTACCGCCATAGGATTTGACTATTAGAAAATGTCCTCCAGCTGTTTCTTTTTGGCTTTTTACACGTTTAAATCAATAACTAAGCACAATAAAACCCGTGAAACGCAAGTATCGTAGCTCTTTCAAGGCAAACACTCAGAACAGATATAAAATAGTGGTGCCATTTTGTGCTGGTTATGAAAAAAGAAGCATGGGTTTTAAAAAGAATTATGAGTTTGGGCAAAAAGTTAGCAGCTTCATAGTGGTTTTTACTGACCAGATTATGGGAATTTAGGAGGGACCTGAAGTCAGCATGTATACAGAGTATAATTTCAAAATGCACATCTGCCAGTGAACCATAGAGAACATTTAAGACTTGTCCTCACTTAACTTTCCTCCGCTCTTTCCAGGGACAGTCTGTGATTTAAAGTTTCATGATCAAGCACCTTTTTTGTTGTTGTTGTTGTTGCTCTGGAGCATGAAAACTTGCTCTTTACAGCTCAATCAGAGCAAAAGTCCATTTGTGGAAAACCTGAATTGAGATTTGCTCTGATTCTACTTTACAGAGCAGGTTTTTTGCCATGCAAGCTCAGAGCAAAAATAATGCTTGAACACAGAGCGTTGAAAGTGCAGACATCTGCCTGGAAAAAGCAGAACAAAAGGTACTTGTGGATAAGACCTTAGGCATTACTTCTCATACCTTTTCTCTATCAAATTGAAATATTTCAAGTTTTTAAAGATCCAGCACATTTTAGCAAAGTTGTACGGCACCAGGTATCTATGTATTGCTCAATTCACGCGGCCATTTTGAGTGAAACTATTAGATCGCATCCGCAGCATATGTTCAGCACAAAGAGAAAATAGGGATACTTCTTAGAACTTAATGAAGGACAAATTATTACAAAGGAAGCTGCCTTAAACTGAGTCAAGCTATCAGTGCAGGGGTTTCAAGTGGTGGTTTTACCCCAGCCCTACTTTGAGATGTTGAGGATTGAAACTGGTGCCGTATACATGACTCTCTCACTGAGCTACATTCCCTAAATAAAGTGCTGGGTTCTGCTCTGTTTGTTTTGTAAGGTTGTATTTAAACACAAATACACACAAAAAATACTTTAACTAGGCAGCAACTTCAAAATGGGCTTAACAGTGGACTATATTAAAATTCAAAATAGGGGCTTTTATCAGGGGAGAGAAGCCAAAATACAGGAAGAACAATGAGCAGGCTAAATTTTGTGGTTTCTGACTACAGTATTGTTTTGTGGCGTCGGTTTGCTCCCCCCTGTGGGCAAATTGAAAATTGCATTTAGGTTTTCCAATCATTCCTAGATGAATCTGGGGAGACGGTAATCCCGGGGGGGGGGGGGCGAGGAGAGGAAAAACCTGCCTGCATTATGTTTTTGGGTGGATTTCTGCGTATTTGGGATTGTGAATGCTTTTGAACAGCTCCACACCACATTATATTACCTTTCCAGAGGCCAAGTTGATACAAGACTAATTAAGTACCTGCCAATTCAACTAAAAGTCTACTCTTGTTGACATCAACATAGCTAAATGTTCATCCAGATTGACTTTATGAAAAGAATTATAGTTTATGCCAGGACACCAAAACAGCTGTACTCTTAGAAGATACTGAGTACAGTAATCTGCACTCACAATGAGAAAATAATATGCTCCAATTCAAGAAGGAGGGAAATTTTGTTCTGTCTGCTTTTTTCAATTGAACCAACCTAATTTTTATTCCCAGACAAATGCATAGATTTAGAACATAGTTATCCTTCAAAATTCACATATCTAAATGCAAAATCTATACCCTGGTTAGAAATGTTCCAAAGTGAGATGAAATACCCATTTAAATACATATTTTGCCGTAATTTTTGGCTCCCCGTTTGTGGAATGCTCACCCCAGGAAGGTTCACCTGGCACCTTCATTATATATCTTTAGGTGCCAGGTGAAAATGTTGCTCTTCAACCAGGCCTTTGGCTGAGTTATATTCTACAGCCTTTAAAATGTGTCTGTGGGAAAGGGGAGGGGGTATTGTTTTGTTGTTTTTGTTTTAATTGTTTACTTGTGTTTTTATCTTGCATTTTATTCTGTGAACTGCCCTGAGATCTTGGGATCAAGGGCTGTATATAAATTTATATAAATTTAATATGATTAAGAAAATGAAAATAAATAAAATAAATGCCAGCACTTTGAATTAGGCTTGGAAACGGACTGAAAGCCAGAGGTGCCAGATTCTCTAGAGGATTGGGAGGGGCAACATGGTGGGGACCGACCTTCTCAAAAAAATTGATTTGGGGTCCAAAACTGCCTCGGTCCCTAGGAGTTGCCACCTATGCTGAAAGACAATGCCCATTCCCCATTATCAGCCTGGAAGTTATAGTCCGAAGCAGGGGGTGGCAAGGTTTAACTTGCCTGGGCTGGTTCACTTCAGTGGAGATCCTTCTGTGGGCCGGATTGAGCACCTCCGTGGGCCGGATTGCACATGTGCGTGAGCGCATGCAGCCGCGATTTCCAGCGTCTGCGTTAACATGATTTCCAGCGTCTGTGTCTGCACAGACACGATTTTTGGACAACAACAACAACAACAATATTTATTACGGCCGTAGGCCCATACCGGTAAAAACAACACATAAATAACAGCTTGTGCACGTGGGGGAAAAAACAGCCGCTAAAACACCACTATAACAATAAAATACTATAAGATAGAATGGCATACTACGCCTTAGTTAGCTTGTAGTGCTCCTTGGCGTCGCTTTTGGGTAAGGACAGCGACCAGGAACCTAGCCACTTTCAGGGTCGTATGAGTATCCTTATCCTGCAAGATTTGGGCGAGGTGGAATTTTGGTGGGGTACCCTCTAGTTTCTGTATGATTGATCCCAACAAATTTGCCCGTGGCACGTTGAACAGGGGGCAAGTGAACATAATGTGCTGGAGCGACTCCGGCGTCTCCTTATCACATTCGCACATGGCGGGGGCTTGGCCCTTTGAGAATCTATGTCTCAGGACGTTGGAGGGGAAAACGTTGAACCTCGCTTTGGTGAAGGCCAGTCTATGGACAACAGTCAAAAGGGAGGAGAGGTATGATGGAACGCAGTAAGTTAAAGTGATACCAATGTTCTGGGGCAAACAAACACCTCCCCCCAGCATATAATTTCGCTGTAGATCGATGTCATCCAGTCTTTGGCGGATCAGTCTTTGAGCAGTAATTTGGTCTAGTTTTAGGGAATCTGAAGGAGAGATTCCATAACTCAGGAGTTTGGCATGAATTCTACTGGTCCAAAGGCTAGAGAATTCATCACGCCATAAGCATTGGACAAGGTAGTGGTTTGGTAATCTATGCCACAATGATAACCAATAATTGAAGACTTGCTTCCACAGGCAAGTTTCTAAGGATGCAATCTTCAGTTCTAGTCGCATGGCTGCGTTGCTTATGCACAGGGGGAGCATTAGGAGCCGACGTAGGAATTGATTTTGCAGTGTCTCAAGAGGAGCAAGATCTGTCATCACGGCCCAGAGCGGGGCAGCATAAGCAAGCACGGCAACCACTTTTGCCTTGAACACCTTTAGGGCCGAGGGAACATGCAAAGCTCCATCCATTTTTGGAGTCTGAGCTTGTGTAGACACAATTTCCAGCACCGCGGAAGCGAGGCCCCACGCCGCGCTGCACCGGTTTAGTGCAGTGCACGGGGACACATCGAGCGGACGACTCGGTTTGGGGGCGGCTCGGTTAAACGACCCCTGTGGGCCGCTTGTGGCCCAGGAGCCTTAGGTTGCCTACCCCTGGTCTGAGGTAATTGCAGTTTCTGAAACTCTCCAGAAGCAGCCCCACATGCTGCGTGTTGCAACGACTTGGAGGTTAGCACAGCGTGGCACTGTCCAGGAAAGGACCACAGAAGTCAAAGACGAGGGAAGGATTTGTCCCGGAGGCACCTTGGGGCTCTAGGATTAAATCCCCGGAATACAAACCTAATTGTGTAGGTTCAATGGATAAGAGTGTCTGACCTGGGAGACAAGGCTTCAAATCCCCACGTGGTCCTGCATTTCACTGGGTGAACTTGAGCCAGCCGTGGTCTCTCATCCTAACCTTCCTTGCAGGATTGTTGTGGGGATTAAATGAGGAGGGGAACCAGGTACACCACCTTGAGCTCTTTGGAGAAAAGAGTGGCCTTTAAATGCAATAAATAAATCAAATTAGTTACATTGAAGCTACGGTCTTCAAATAAAAACATCTTGAAGGTCCCAGGCCACAGAGAAGTTACGCTGGCCTCAACTAGAGCCAGGGCTTTTTCAGCTGTGGCTCCGATCTGGTGGAACACTCTGTCACAAGAGACCAGGGCCCTGCGGGACTTGACATCTTTCCGCAGGGCCTGCAAGACAGAGCTGTTCCACCAGGCCTTTGGCCAGGGCACAGCCTGACTCCCTCCCTCAGCAATCTTCACGGAGCTCTGGCCCACTGGCTGCCAGTGGCTTGAATTAATTAATTTTATAATGAATGATTTTAGAGTGTTGTTTATGCTGTACTTTTGTACTGTTTTAGTGTTGTTAGCCGCCCTGAGCCCGGCTTCGGCTGGGGAGGGCGGGATATAAATAAAATTATTTATTATTATTATTATTATTATTATTATTATTATTATTATTATTATTATTGCACAGAGAAATCACCCACCCACAGCATCTCTGCTTTGTCAAGATGGTACTCCAATTAATTGGCCTCATCCAATCCACTAGAGCGCCAATATACCTGTTTAGCATCCCAATGGCCTCACTTGCCTCAGGTGTAAATGAGAAGCAGAGCTTGGTGTGACCAATGGTGACTTGGTCCCTAGGTGGCCTAACTCTCATGGGAAGCCAGATGGCATCCTACAGAACTCTGTAGCACAGGTGTTACAGGGATGAGCCCTAGTGCCATAACAGAACTTTATAGAAGAAGAGCTTCAGGCAGGAACAGAATCCCGGAAATAGTGTGCCTTCAGAAGGATGCCATGGTTGATGTTCTACAGAACTGGAAGCAAAGTCAGATTGGTTCCTGGAAGAGAAATGAAATTAGATTACCTACCATTTACACTCAGTGTGATAAATGTGGTTTGTGAGTCACCTGATTGCAGATAATGTAGTTGGCAGAACTCCCACATAGTCTCTACAGTGCATCAAAAGCTTCTCAGCTGAGCCAATGCTTTCTGCCGAAGTTTCCCATTGCTGAAATTCCAATGGCAGGCTTAATTCATGAGGGAATTAAAATGCCAAACTGAATTATGTTCACGAAGGGTCAAAGGTGCCGCTAGTGCCCAAAGCGACAATTAAGGGTCATTTCACAGGAAGACATGTACATCTAGGTAGGCCCAGGATACCTGAAGGGGCTTGTGGTCCTCCATGGGTCAGAAGCATGACTCAAGTTAATGAGGTGTCACCATTCAGTTTCATGGGCCTGATTCTGCAGAACTCCATCCCATTAGAAATCAGGCAAGCAGCCTATTCCCTATTTTGTTTTTAATATGCCAACACAACAATACACTACCATTTCTTACAAATGCAACTCTTAAAAAACAATACAAGGTTAAATGCACTTCGGCAAGTTACCAAGCATGAAGAAATGAAATGTACCTTTCAGCCAACTGGGGAGTTGCTGTCAATTCCTGGATCTGCCCTAAAATAATTATGGCCACATCTTGTGCTCATTTATACCAAGACTATAAAGACCCTGTGCTAGCTTGTAGCTTATATTGCTTGGAAAGTTCCCTTTAACTTGGAAGTATTAGCTTTGTAGAATACTTACATGGACCTTTTGCTATAGCTGATCTGACCCCTCCCCCTTTTACAGGTAAAACCCAGGTGATGGGTGAAATCAAGATTGCTTTAAAGAAGGAAATGAAGACTGATGGGGAACAGCTGATAGTTGAGATCCTTCAGTGCAGAAATATCACCTACAAGTTTAAATCTCCAGATCACTTACCAGGTATCAATTGTAAACCAGCATTTTAATACATAAAATACGTTTTAAAATGAGTGGTAAACACATAAGGATGGTAAGATTTCAATTTTGTTTTTAGTTATCGACACACATGTATCGTATCCATTGCTTATAGCATTCATTCATTCTTGTTTTCTCTACAGATGGTTGGGGGGGGGGGTTCCTAAAAATAAATAAGTGTAGTAGTAAGGGGGGGTGCCTTTCTGCCTAACCAGGCATCTTCAGGAGAGAGCGATTTACAGCGACAAAGATGCAAGGTGCAGACAGTACATAATGCTCTTCCTCTGTTCAGCCCCCATGTCTCCGAAACTCCCCCTCCCATTCCTTTTCCCCTTGAAGGGTCCCAGAGACTCATGTTAATGCCACATACATGAATCTGGACCATTGCAGGTGTGGCGGTGGTGAGGAGAGCTGCTCCTGGGGAAAGCAGGTCTGGCAGGTCTCTTCCCTCAGCACAAATTATTCCCTCCCAAGAGTGCTTTGCAAGAGCTTTATTTACCTAGGTACTGCATTTTTCACTCCATAAGACACACCATACCATAAGGCGCACCTAGTTTTGGGAGGAGGAAAACAAGAAAAAAAAATATTCTGAATCCCAGAAGCCAGATCAGCAAGAGGGATCTGGCTTCTGGGGTAGCCATGCCAAGCCTCTCCCAGGCAGCGGGATGAAGGCTTTCCCTGCCCAAAGAGGCTGCGCATGGCTAAGGCAGAAGCCAGGAGAGGCGCTTCAATGAAGCTCCTTCTGTTCCTCCTCCGGCTTCGCAGGACAGACGCGTTGCTGAAGGGGTGCTGCGCAGTTCTCCCTCTCTGTGCAGCGCCATTCACTCCATAAGACGCACTCACATTTCCCCTTTTTAGGAGGAAAAAAGTGTGTCTTATGGAGCGAAAAATACGGTATTTGTGCTCGACACAATGCAAACTGGTAAATAACTCACCAGCCTCCTCCCTAATGGCTACTGAGAAGCATCATACATATAAAACATGGGATGTTGCTTTGTCGAAAGGCTCTGAAACACTTCAACCAATTGCGCGTGGCTTCTATGTAAGTTTGATTCCCATAGGAATCTGCCTAATATCAAGTCAGGCCATTGGTACATCTGGCTCAGTATTATCTACACCAGGGATGGGAATCCTGTGGCTCTCCAGATGTTTGGACTCCCATCAATCCCACCCAACATGGGTGATCCAAAAACAACTGGAGAGCTGCAGTTCCCCATCCCAGGTCTGAGCTGAATGGCAGCCTGGTTCTCCAGAATTTAAGAGAGGCATGTTTCTCAGCCCAATCTGGGCATGCTGGTGACTGAACCTGAGATCGTTTGCATGCAAAGCATGTTACCTGACACTGAGTTTCAACCTTTTTCTGAAAGGGATGAGGGAGGTGTTACCTACAGCAGACAAGAGGCCCTTTTGCCGTGTATTTAGCCATCTAGCTTTTTACATTTTTGGATCTGCCTAACAATTGGACTGTAATGATCACGGGACTCAGAATTCAAAATTTAAAGTCTTACTCCTCTCCAAACTTAAAGTGCTTCAAGTCAAGAGTGGCAAACCGCTTTATGACAGGAAAGCTATTCCATTCTAAGGTAGTGTTATCCAAAAAGAACTGAAATAGCATAGAATAATTATATGTCAATACCTGTTTCTGGCTGAAGTACCTCTGGTTTATTTCATTTTCCAAAAAAATAATGTGCAGTTTTTTCCGTCTCAGCTTCATCTCTTATATGAAAGATTTCTAAACTATTTCATTCAGTGAATTTCTGTACTCATTGGGAAAGAATTTGCTTTCAGGGCTCTGAATTTCAGAGCACTTCATCAGCTCTCCTGGAATTACCTCATTTTGATATCGAGGGAAACAGCAGAGCGAAGTTTCCCTCATCTTAAATAACCATTATCTAATTTAATTCTAAATGAGTTAGCAGCAAAGACACCTAACGAGGTTCTGTATGACAGGTTGAACTGCTTATTTGAACAGATCTGTATGTGAAGCTGTACGTTGTCAACCTTGCAACTCAAAAGAGAGTAATTAAGAAGAAAACAAGAGTATGCAGGCATGACCGAGAACCTTCATTCAATGAAACATTTCGATTCAGTTTGAGTCCCACTGGGCATTCTCTCCAGGTAAGCCTCCATCTTAATTCAAACTGAATGTTATGCTTTCTGCATTGGGCATTTGAGACTCTCTTTCTCTCACTTACTTATTTACTTAACCTTAATTATTTGCCATTTGCCGAAAAGCAAATTAAGTGTTACAGTGTGAGAATTACATGAACAGTCTCCCAATGTTGTTGTGTTTGTTCAAGCCTAGAACTTCCTCAACTTAGAACATTCTTGGCTGCTCTAAGTATCAAAAGATAGTATGAATTGTAAGAAAGAAGTAAACAGAATTTGCAGAGAGAATAAATAAATTTGTATGATCTTCAAAACTGAAGCCTTTGGCAGGATGTTCCTCATAAAATGGAACAAGGAAGCATAAATGTTCAATGAGTGGCCACCTAATGGAGGCCTCTTTCTTGGGTGTTGGCAATTCAGGTTCACACTCAGCCATGACAGTCTCTGGGTAGTTTGCATAGCCTAGCCTAATGTGCAGCCTAACCTCATGGACAGAGTTCTTGTGAGGAGGGGGGAAATGTCAAACTCAGCTCTTCAGGATAGAGAGATAAATGTAACATAACAAATACCACTCCCCCCTAACTTATTTCACACATACAATACGATCATAATACAGTGGTACCTCGGGTTACATACGCTTCAGGTTACATACGCTTCAGGTTACAGACTCTGCTAACCCAGAAATAGTACCTCAGATTAAGAACTTTGCTTCAGGATGAGAACAGAAATCGTGCTCCGGCGGCAGGGCGGCACTGGGAGGCCCCATTAGCTAAAGTGGTGCTTCAGGTTAAGAACAGTTTCAGGTTAAGTACAGACCTCCGGAACGAATTAAGTACTTAACCTGAGGTACCACTGTAGACATTATAACAAGACACGTATAACAATAAATTATATGTATATGGACAACCTATACATGGAAATGTGTCAGGAGATCTCAGGGACACAAACAACTTGTCCAAAGCCATTCATCGTGCAGCCACAATAAGTGTTGGGTATATTTTGTGACACGATCTTGGTTCCCATAGCAAACAGACAGCACGCCACAGCTTCTGCAGCAATGATCAGGGTCATGTTCCAGGGCTTTAGATCTTTTTACCAGAACGGTGAATATCTGTCCAACCCTCTGTTCTCTTCCCAGATACTCCTTGTTTCCAATGGAGGAAAGTTTATGAAGAAGACCTTGATTGGTGAGGCCTATATCTGGCTTGACAAAGTGGACCTCAGGAAAAGAATAGTAAACTGGCACAAACTTTTGGTCAGCTCAACACAAACACATTGAGGAAAGATTTCTTCTTGGGCCATCAAGCCTTGTCAAAGTCTGCTTGTAGGATTCCAAGACTCTACTTTGATATTGTGTTTAGCTAGGCTTTCAGAATATGAAGTAGGAGGAGAAAGTTCTGGGCTATTTAGCACACTTTCATGAGGGCTAGTCAACTTGTTTTGCTGTGTTTTTTAAAAACAAATCAGCAGAGCTTAATAAACCAACCACCCTAAGCCCAGAAATTAAAATGAGTCTGCTTGAAAAAGGAGACTTGTGTGAGGGTTCTGTGATGTTAGAATCTGAAGAGGAATAATAACACCATGCAGTTGAAGGCAGGTGTTAATGCAGAGAATTTGGCTGCAACTGGAGGCAGAATCTTTCTGCGAGAGCAATTTGGCTCACGGTGCAATCGCCTAAGAGTTCATGATATGCAAAAGTACCTGAAGCAACTGCCTTTCCAGTTCTCCCTTAACTGAAGACTTATCTCAAGATCCATGGTCTTAATGTAATAATATATTTGCTGTGGTGAGATGATGCCCCAGGAGGCAAATGGTGGGGTAATTCGTTTTTAATTTAAATGGTGGCAATGTTTCTCTTTCATGTTATTTTTTCCCTCTTTGCTAATTATATGCTTTGGCGTTTAAATTGAGAATAGTAATCTCTGTCTTTTCCCATGTTAGTCTTGGAGAATTACCATCTCGGACTGTAAAGTACAGAAAGCACAAGAATAGTTGTCATTTTGGAAAGAGTAAAGGGGGCAGTTGGAGCCGTATCAGGAAAAGAGAAATTGCTTTTATGGTGTAGAAGAGATTGCGATTCAGCCTACTGTGAACGACTGTTTTCCATAGTTTTGCTAAAATGGCGTTGGTTCTAAGGGCTTTTGAGCACTGAGGTGAATATTGTGGCTTCACTATCTGTTTGTCTTGCCTTTGTGAACTTCAAGGAGTCACTGTTTCCAACTGTATGAAATAGTCCACATGTTAGAACAAGTGATGCTGTTTATGTGACCGTGTTCTACAGGCTTCTTCTCATCTGCATGAAGTTGCAAACATTCTGCTCACAAAGCGTTGAAGGAGATCATTGAAAGACAGGCTTTGGATTGTAAGGTCAAGCACTGCGTATAAAATGAATATCCATTCCCAACTTGGCAGCATTCATTCCTACAAGCTTTCTTAAAGGCATGGAACATGAAACTGCATTGGTGGCATCCAGAAACAAAAAATGGAAACACAATTAGTCCCTTGTTGTGTTGATTTGCTTTATATTACAGTATTTTGATTGAAAATGGGCATGTAATTGCACTATGCCAAACTGTTCCTTGAAGCTGAAATGGTTAAACAGCAGTAGCAGCAAGTATGTGCAGAAGAATCATAGAATTGTGGAGTTGGAAGGAACCGCAAAGGTCACATTGTCCAACCCCCTGCAGTGCAGGAAACTTCTGCCAAGTCTTGGGCTCAAACCCACAGCCCTGAGATTAAGAGTCTCGTGCTCTACTGACTGAGCTATCCCAGAAATATCCGCACATTTTATCCCAACTGTAAAATAGGTAATGATTGGGAGGAAGGAGAGCATACGAACATAATTTGGTGTTCTTACTCAGATTTCATCCACCTGTCTCCTAGAAATAACAATTTCAGTCCAATTCTTTGGAGCAGTAGCGCTGCCCTCCTGCCCAAAGTGCTGTGTCATGTGGAAATTGCCTGCTACCAAATACCACATCTCCCTTATCCTTATTTTAAAAATCTCATGGCATCTGGGTTTGTATTTTCTGAAACAGCGAATTTCAATTGCTAAGCAAAGTCTTTCTTTGTTTTTTTAAAAAAGTGATATATGCAATTTTGCGCAAATGGCTGGCAATTTTGTTCTTGCTAAGATTTATGACAAAGGTGGTGAATCGTATAGCGGTTGCCATGGAGACTTCCACCAGCAGCAAGCGCCAAGTGGGAGGCTTGCTAGTAAACCTCTAATTATCACTATTAATTGATAAAGCAAGACTGCCGTTGCCACACGCTGTTCGGTGGATTGGATGACAAATTGAGAAGCAAGGAACAGCTTTGTGTTAATAGCAGATATTTATTTGCAATTATTTATTCACAGCGTTGCTGTTGTGGCTTCAGCTGCCCCTTGTTCAGCAACGTCTGTCGCCCGGCATCAGGTCCCAGGGCGATGGTGCTCCAAGCCTTGGGAGCCAAGCTCTCCACAAGTCAAACGCACCAGCGAATGTTTGCGGGAATTTGTGCTTGTGAGGAAAGGCAGGTTCTGCTAGCAACAGCATGTTGAAGGTCATTAGGGTTAGAATCTCTCTTCATTGTATCCTGCATCTCACAAAGAGCTTGTGAGGGACTTTGACGTTCCCCGAGCCACGAATGCATCAGTGCTGAGACTGAAGACGTCTGCAGAGTGTGCCAAGTTCCTTTTGACCAAATGTCTGGGTTGTACTGGAATCCTTCTATGCAACAATGAATCACATTTGAATGCAGTTTTCTTTTTATGAACGAAGGCAACAAAAACCCTTCTTGTGGCAATTATTTTTTTAAAGGAAAAAAAATTCACAGGGACTTTGGGTATTTGTGAAAATGTATGAATACTTCACCATATCTGGTTTCCTTCTTTGTTGTTTTATTTTGCGGGGGGGGGGGATCTTTTTCTTTCTTTGTTTGTTTGTTTCTTCTGT
The DNA here is from genome assembly GCF_964234715.1 of Podarcis melisellensis. Taxonomy (NCBI): domain Eukaryota; kingdom Metazoa; phylum Chordata; class Lepidosauria; order Squamata; family Lacertidae; genus Podarcis; species Podarcis melisellensis. The sequence goes on from NC_138537.1 coordinate 96,464,560, forward strand.
CAGACAGAAGCACTTAAATGTGGCCAGGCCTCTTAACTTGGAATAGATGAATGTTCTCCAATTGTGGGTTTCTTTAAAGGTATGGATTGTCCATGGCACAATGCGCTTTATTTACTATAGAGCTATAGATATTTACTATATAGATCTAGATATTGCCCACAAGTCTGCCAAGCTAGAGATATAAGTTGTGTTGTACAAAAAGCTTTGTACAGAGAGAAAAAACAAGCTTGAAGTATGAGCTAAAGCACAGGATGTGTGTGTGTGTGTTTAACAAATGATAGGTTGTTCCTCGAAAGGGGTCGTTTCTTTCCTTCGTTCTTGTGACTGATGGCCAGATCTTGTTTTATTTCCCTGGATCCAAACAAGGTGTGTGAGTTCCTGTGACGAACATTGAGCTGTTTTGTTGTTATGATCATCCTTTAAAGGGATAGTATCCAGGAGCAATAGAAATGCTGTGGCTTTTTATCAGTGTCCACTCACCGCCCCACCACTTAAACCTGTACCACTGTTTTCAATACATAGAAGAAGAATTAGGGTACCTCGTTGTGTGCACACAGGAGACATTTTCAGGAACCTCGTTGTAAACTGAGTTCCTTTTCTATATGCCTAATAGTTGATTGTTTGGGGCAGCCAGGTAGGGAGGGTTAGTACAGTAGCTGGTAACCAGCTGATATTGCTTCTTTCTGTCAGGACGAAGAAGTAAAATGTAAACACTTCTTATATATTGCTCAATATAGAATTATTTAATTAGCGTTTAGTTTCCTGGAGATTTCATACAGATGTTAATAGTATATTTTTTATCTTTTTATTTAAATCATACCTGATACTATACCAAGTGCTTTATTTCCCTTGCTAAGAGCCCACAGTCCCCCTTGAGTGTCTATATATGTACATACATATATCTATATGTGATGGGGAAATAATCAAATATTCTCAGTGGTGAAGAAAGTGAAGGATCTACCGGCATCACATGAAGGAGGCTCTTCACGCATCCGAGTCAGTTTCCAATGCAGGACCAATCTCTTCAGTTAGAAGGTGCTGTTAGACTAAAATAATAAAATCTGGATACTCTCTCTTTAAATCATAAGTTGCATTTTGATGTTTTCTCTGATTAATTCTTTGACAAAATAATGAACACACTAATGGGTTTTAAAATATGTGCTATATATATATAATATATATATATATATAATATAATATATATATCATGAACTTGGACTAGGTGATCTGAAGAAAGCTGTTTTCTTAATTTGTAAATATGCATTTTTGTATTGAGCAGCAAACCAGGTTTGGGTTCCAAATTCCCCCTGGCGTCCCAAGCATGTCTCCCTCCCTCCACGTGAACTGTGTCTTGTATAGATGTCAAGTGGTTGGTGCTGGTGCTCAACCGTCGCTGACAAGCGTGGGTGCCATCATCTTGCCAGACAACATGTACAGCATCCCTGGCATTGGAGAGGGTGCGATGGGGGTGACTGGAGAGAACAACTACCCCGGGCATACAATTTAAAATGCAACAGCCACCATCAGTAGTCTTTGGGGAGATGTAATATATTTCCACGGTGAATGTTGCATGTGTCAATGGTGGTTTATTAATATTTCCTTTTCACTTGAATGAATAATTAATTAATTCTTTGTTTTTTTTGCCTTCTAATCCTCCAAGAAAAGAAAGATACAAAATTTGTTCCAAAAGTTGTACAAAACAAAGCAAACAAAACGAACTTAACGAATTGTATAAAGAGGGGAAGAAATGCTTGTAAATCGGTCTCGATTTTCACTCTATGTATAAAATCCATGTCATGGTTTTGTGATTGTATACAGGACGTATCTTGAGAACTTATGCAAATTGTGTTGTATAAAGGCTGTTTAATCCAGTCTGGCTAATAAATATTTAAAATATCTAGTTTGGGGTCCTTTCCCACTACTAAATACTCCTGCTGCAGCTGGCAAATACGTCTGTAACTCTAGCACAAGAAATGGAGAAGCATCTGTGAAATGGGACAATTGGTTTACAGTTGGAATAATTTCAGTTTGAGGTGTCTGCCTGCATGGAATGGGCTGGAACCTTAATGATGGCCGAAGTATAAAATGGGGAGGGGGCCCTAAGGAGAAACACACCCCTCCAAAAAAAGAAGCAGTGTAATGAAGACTAAATATTCTCTGCAGTTATGGAATGCCAGCTGATTCCTGTGTAGTGGAGTAGAATATCTTGGAAGAATCAGAGAATTGTAGAGTTGGAAGGGACATTGAGGCAATGCAGGAATCTCAACGATAGCATTCCCTGACACAGTCCACAGCCTTCCGAGGTTGTCAAACAGCTCTCACTGTCAGAAAGTTCTTCCTGATGTTTAGACGGAATCTCCTTCTTGTAACTTGAAGCCATTGCTTCCAGTCCTTCCCTCCAGAGCAGGAGAAAACAACTTGTTCCCTGGTCGACATGAAAGCCCTTGAGATATTTGAAGATGGCTATCTTATCTCCTCTCAGTCTCTTCTTTTCCAGGTTAAACACACTCGACTCCTTCAACCATTCCACATAAGACTAGGTAGTCTGCTCTTTGAAATACGGTGCTCTTCTACAACACTGTGCGCCATGATGTTGCGTCATGATGCACCCTTTTCTGATGAGCTAAACATAACCCCTGTGATAATAGCCAATCGACTTGGAACCATTGCAGGAAGAAGCTGCGGAGCAAACTGAAGCATCAGTGGAAATACCTGTTTATTGCAGGTATTAGAGTTCATTGGATCAAAGTCGGGGCTTGTATGCATTTGAGACTTACAAACAAGTAAACTTGATTTATGTAATGACCAGTTCAGAATTTCAGCAGCGATACTCATTGTGACTGAGGATGTCCTAAAGCATGCGTCATGCTTCCTTGATGTAGGCTCTGATTAGACACCCTTGTCTAAGGCCAATTCCTGTAGCACTGAGGGGTTAGGCAGCCAGAGAACATAAATGGGGAACTCCAGCAGCAAGTCCCAGCCACCATGCTCTCTGCAACACTATAGTTGCTTGCCCAAGTAAGGAGCTGCATTGCAGTTACTCATAGGGTAGTCTTACGTCTAACTCAGCAGGGATCAGGTAGCACATGGAGCCTATAAGGGTCTACACGATTCCATTAAACTGCTAACTCTGGCCTGCCTCTTCATTCTGGGCAGTGTGTCTACCTCCAGTTTTCAAACTATCAGCCTTTACATAAGACCTTTCAGGTCCGGAAAACAAGGGCATGAACAGGTATAGGAGGCCCATTGAAATGAGCCCATCTCGCTTCTTAGCATGGGCAGGATAGGTTGTGCTTGTGCAAATACCTATTACCAGAAAACAATTTCAGGCACAGTATTGCTGTGATCTGGGATTTGCAGCTGCTTGGTCAGAGCTAGGGACGACACAGTAGGTCAGTGTTTCTGGCTGTTAACCGGAAGGTTGGTGGTTCGAGCCCACCCAGGGATGGCTGTGGGCAGGGTTCCTGCACTGCAGGGTTTGGACTAGATGACGCACAGGGGTCCCCTTGCAGTTCTATGATTTCCAGCTTCTGTGGGAGGATCCAACAGCAGGCGGATCAGAACATGTAAGAAGTTCTCTAGTGGAACATGTTGGAAACAGCTAAGTATGGGAGTATTTTGCTAGCTCAAGAGTACTTGTGAGTTCTGTTGCTGAAAAGAAAGTTTTGTGGCACATTAGAATGTGAGCGGGGACGCAGGTGGCGCTGTGGGTTAAAGCCTCAGCGCCTAGGACTTGCTGATCGAAAGGTCGGCGGTTCGAATCCCTGCTGCGGGGTGCGCTCCCGCTGCTCGGTCCCAGCGTCTGCCAACCTAGCAGTTCGAAAGCACCTCCGGGTGCAAGTAGATAAATAGGGACCGCTTACTGGCGGGAAGGTAAACGGCGTTTCCGTGTGTGGCTCTGGCTCGCCAGAGCAGCAATGTCACGCTGGCCACGTGACCCGGAAGTGTCTTCGGACAGCGCTGGCCCCTGGCCTCTTAAGTGAGATGGGCGCACAACCCCAGAGTCTGTCAAGACTGGCCCGTACGGGCAGGGGTACCTTTACCTTTACCTTTAGAATGTGAGCACTGCAACGCACTAGCAGTCCTGCACCCTTTTCAGTCATGCACAATAAGGTTTCAGAGAAGATGCTGCTTAGCCCCTTGGCTGGAACATCAATGCATGGTGGACTTCGGTCACGAGGGCATGCTATGAACATACAGATTAAGGGCACAACTGTTCCCCCAAAGAACAGCTGAATACCCCCCCCCCAAGAATCATGGGAGCTGTAGTTTGCTCTGGGTGTTGGGAATTGTAGCTCTGGCAGGAGGTGAAGTACAATTCCCAAGATTCTTTGGGGAAAGTATTGTGCCTTGAATGTATGGGATGGAAGTGACCATAGATGAGCTTGTTTAACAGGGGTAGGAACCCCAATAGACCAAACTCTCGTCCCTGTAGAGGGGAAATGGGGCCAGTTGCAAGTCAGCTGATCACACATTCAAATCCAGCATTGGGGCCAAAGGGGAGCTCTATCTGGCACATTCTCAGAAATGCCTGAAGAAGGTAATGCTGTGGTGTCCTAGTTCAGACTGGGAAATGTGGCCCTCCATCCCTCTCTGTCTGGCCCTCAGAACTCTGACTTGGCCAAGCTTCCTCTTCCCACTCCTCCCTGAGTGCTTTTGCCTGGCTGAAATGTGATGGTGAGCTGTCCTAAGGCCTCTTTTCCCTTGGTTGGAGGATAGAGAGAGGGGTAAGTGCAGGCATCTCTGACTTCACTGTGCAGCTGCAGAGAAGCCTGTGGCACAAAGGTAAGTGACATCCATTGTCCTCCTGCCTCTGGATTGTCCTTGGCCTGCCTCTCTTGGGCCAAAGGAGACTCCCCACTCTGGCCACCTCCTTCAGACGCTGGAGAAGGAACTGCTCTGGAGTGACTAGTATTCTAGGTGGTGGAAAACACCATTTCACTCAACTGAGAGGAGGGAGATTCAGAAAGGTGACATTTGCAGCATACTTTTAAAGCACTTTTATAAAGCACTTTTAACAGTCCTTTGTTAATTTTTAAAAAAATAATATTTCAGTTGGGGAAAAAATAAAATGGAATTTAAGTGAATGGGTTTTAAAAAAATAAATAAAAAGGGAGAGGGAAGTGCATACATTATACCTCTATATATGCAAACAACTACAATGCTTATATAAGTATTATTATCCAAATACATACATGGTTATTTATAACCTACTATATATATTTTACTCAACTGATGGGAGGGAGATTCAGAAAGGTGACATTTGTAGAATACATTTAAAGCACTTTTAGACCACTTGAAGAGTTCTTTGTTTTTTAAAAAAATTAAGACTATTTCAGCTGAACAAAATGAAATGGAAATAAAAAGTGAATGGATTTTTAAAAAATAAAAAATAAGGGGAGAAGCATATTATACCTCTATACAGTGCTTTTTTTCTGGGAGGATGCAAGGGGTGAATCTAACAGGAGAAGAGTAATATATATATATATATATATATATATATATGCAGGTTTTGGTGTCCTCGGGTGTCTTCCCGTGTAAAAGTTGGGGTGTCTGGGCGACGTTTCGACGAGGTCTCACTCGTCATCTTCAGGCTGGTGCTTTCGGCTTCTTGTTACTGGAACAGAGCAGGATCTCAGTGTTTGAGTTCCTATAAGTACTGTTGAGGGGGTGTGGTGTATAGCCTCCAATGTTCTGGGCAGAGAGGAAGTTCCCAGGCTAGTGTGCCTTTTCTTCTTTTGTTCCTTAATTACTTGAGGGATATCTTGAGTGATTTCTTGAGTGATATCCTGAGTACCACTTAGGTGGGTCATTAGGTGTGGATATATATATAAAGTTTATTCTCTAGTATGGCGAACTCAATTCTGTTGCTACCCCTGATGGCGGCCTCATTTCCTGGGAGAGACAAAATGGTTTTGAAGCAAGAGTCCCTTAGACAATAAAATGTAAACAAGGATTTGAGGGGAAATCGCCTTTATTTTATATAGCTATACAGCCAGTCCCCAGTCCCAATGGACTGAGGCAATGTATGCAATTCAGACCAGACTATTTATACATTTCGAAAGGCAAGCCCCTCGTGACGTAGGAGCAATTAAAACCCAGCTTTTTGACATAATTTACAACTCAGGATGCACAGGATACAATTTGGCAATCAACCAGTTCTGAAGGCTCTGATCTTCAAACAGTCTTTCAGCTTCCCCTTTGATGACTTGTCAACTTCCTATAGTGGTTCAACTGGTCAGATCAGGTCAGGTGGGCTTAATTCACTCACAGTTCACTCTTTACAAGTTCCTAGGCTGGGGCAGCGTAAACTTTTTACCTCTTGGGTGAACTGCAAATTACTGCAGAGGGAAAGTTTCCCTTTTCACATCCCTTTGTTTTCAAGCTTAGCTACATCTGCAAACTTGGTTGTTTTCTGCTCAATTTAGTGGTTCAGAATAAATTCTATTTGGCTCTTCCTTCAGTTTCAGGACTTTTTCTGTGGGTTTCAGACATGTGGTTTGTATATTTATGTACGTGATTGCTTGGTACATCTGTGAACATTTATTTATTTTATCTATTTTATCTTGGTACATTTGTGAACATTTATTTATTTTATCTATTTTATCTTGGTACATTTGTGAACATCTATTGGTACATTTGTGAACATCTCCTGCCAACCTAGCAGTTCGAAAGCACATCAAAGTGCAAGTAGATAAATAGGTACCACTCCGGCGGGAAGGTAAATGGCATTTCCGTGCGCTTCTCTGGCCACATGACCAGGAAAACCTGTCTGCGGACAAATGTCGGCTCCCTCGGCCAGTAAAGTGAGATGAGTGCCGCAACTCCAGAGTCATCCGCGACTGGACTTAACAGTCAGGGGGTCGGGGTCCCTTTACCTTTACCTTATATTTCATATATAAGACCTTAAAATTCTCATAACAAATCCATACTGAATCCAGGAGTTAGGAGACTCAGGCCTGCAGCCTACCCTCCCGCCCACAAACTCTTAGAATTGGGGTGATGAGCCTCACGGCCTCTTGGGCCTCCTGTCAAAAGCCTTTTTGGTATCTTCCGACCACACTCCTAATGGAAGAGAGAGTTTTCTCAGCTGTGCAATTATGTTCAGGGACATTCTCCCTTGGATGGATCCATGCCAGTTTTGAACAAATGCACTTGATCCTGGTGGAGATGAGCTAACACAGGGTAGATAGTCCATTAGCCGGGGCCTTGAATATAATGTTTTGTGCCAGCCTTAATTGGAGAAAGAAGGGCGTCGCTTGCTGTTTCTAAGTCGTCCTGACCTCATGTTAAGATGCCTGAAATGCTTGCTGCATTCATTTCAGGCTGCCAAGGTCTCTTTCTCAAGCACTTCATTGTACAGTGGTGCCCCGCAAGACGAACGCCTCGCAAGACGGAAAACCCGCTAGACCAAAGGGTTTTCCGTTTTGGAGGCGCTTCGCAAAACGAATTTCCCTATGGGCTTGCTTCGCAAGACGAAAATGTCTTGCGAGTTCCTGCGGTTTTTTCCCCCTTCCCCCCCTTTTTCAAAGCAGCTAAGCTGCTTATCAGCTGATCCGCTAAGCTGATAAACCGCTAAAAGCCGCTAAACCGCTAATAGTGCTAATCCGCTAAGCTGTCAATGGGCTTGCTTCACAAGACGAAAAAACCGCTAAACGAAGAGCCTCACAGAACGGATTAATTTTGTCTTGCGAGGCACCACTGTAATAATGTTGCAAACCAAATCCCCCCCCCAAAACAAGGACTGACCCCTTTCAGCAGGAAAATCCACAGAACCAGCTTTGCCTTATGACTCAGCTGCTAATCCCTATTTGCTCCCTAAAACTGGTGTTCCCAATCACAATTTCCTCTTCCTTTAGGGTTGGTTGATATAATTGACTAAAGGAACTGTGTAGAATTGTGCTGTAGCGTTTAGTTCACAATAAAAAAGAATGTCCAAAACCATTTTATAATAGAGTTTTTCAGATGGTTTAATGGGTGGAATTGAGTTTTTGTTTGTTTATTCGTTTTAATTTATAAGCTAAAAGTCCATCGGCTCCCGCTGCTTGCCCACCCACCCACCAGGCCCTGGAAGAATTTGGCTGCTACCAGCCTTGTTTCTTGATGCTTCCTTGTTTGGAAGAAAGGTCACCACACTAGATGCCATTCGCACACGTCATTCCATCGTGCTGTCCCTCTGACTTTACATGCTGCTGTCCTTGCAGGTTTTATCTTTTCTATGAAAAAAGGTGTGAGGCTTGAAACTGCATCCCAGTGTGCCGCCTCACAGCCTGCGGTGTGAACCCCTGGAAAAGGAGGGGGAATTGCAGTGCAAAACTAATAGGGAAATGGCCACTTGCACTATAGTCCAATACATCCCAGAAGTGGCTTTTATGTCATGTGAAAGCTCACATGTAATGTGCAAAATAAGAGTTAAGGAAACTTCAGGAAAATGGTATAAGCTGCAGTGGGCATAGGCGCCGACTCCATGGGGCCTGAGGGGGCCCAAGCCCCCTCAAAAATTTGTTTGGGGGGGGCTCCACCCCCCGATAATTTAAGAAAATTATTAGTTATATTATGCTTTGTAAAATCACAAAATTATGTTGGTATTTTTTATTTTCCTTGTTTGACGATAGTTACCTTTTAAAATACATTCAGTAATGAGTTAAAACAAAGCCACTCCCGATCTAGAGAGGGGGTGGGGTTGCGGGCTCTCGACCCATCAACAATCTCGCGGGGCTGGTGTCAGCCCCAAGAGAAGCGGGGATTCCCCCTAGCTCATTAATATTCACCGCCCATGGCGGCAGCCAATCGGCTGCCGCAAAGGGCGGGCCCTCACAGGTTCACTTAAGGTCGGGGCAGCCTGGGGCTCGCCCCTTTCGTTCCCCCAGCAGCAGCGGTTTGGAGGTCTTGGGCCCCCCCAATATTTTTTATAAGTCGGTATGGGCCCCCGCCCCCCCCCCCCAATATTTTGGCAGTGGGAGATGCCCTGTGTTTTCAAACACTACTTTCCTCAACATACAAAGTGGCGTTAACAGGACTATGAACCGAGCAGCTTTTCTAAAGACTGGGATTCATGAGGCAATTCGGCAACACACAACTGAGGGAGAGGATCTTGTTGTAAATAATGGGGAGGGGGGCAGCAAGAGATGGGGAAATTCCCCAGAGACCAGGGGCATGAGAAGCTGTGCAGCCAGAGAAGGGAGAGATTAGGCAAGAGAGCTTTTGCCTAAAGGCTAGAGGAGAAAAACAGAAGGTCAGTTAAACACATAGCTTTGAAACTGAACTATAGAATCATTTCGGTACAAATTCTTCACATAGGCAAAGTTTTGAAATCCTAAAGAGACAGATAAAAATACCCCTGAGGTAAAAAAAAAAAACTGTATATTTTTTTTACATACCATTCTAAATATAACATACAATGAAGCGAAAACAACTTTAAATTTAAAAATAATTTTCTCTTCAAAATTGAGGTCATCAGTACAAATCTTCATTGTCGCTGCTGAGGAGGATAGGATAGGCTGTTCCTATGTGCTGCCCGTGGCGGTAAACGACAATCTCCAGTTCGTATTCCTCTATTCTCACCCTCTGGCGCGTCACTCTTTCATTTGCTTGCAGAAAAATCACAGTATAAAGGGCAAACTCGAACTCGGGGCTGACGCCAATGAAGCTGCTGCCCACGGGCTTCACGAGCCCCTTCCAGCTGAACTGAAGGCTTAGAACCTGGTCGTCCTCATCAGGCTGAAAGCAAAAACACAACACACTAGAACAGATACGCCTTTTAAATTATGACTGAATCAAACCAATGGGATTTCTGGGGCGAGGGAAGGAAGCAAGTGATGTTGCATTGTGGAAAGTGGGGGGTGGGCTTTGCTGGCACTTTCCCAGCTGAGCATGGCAGCAAAGCCCATCTCCCTGAATGCTCAGATGAAGTGAAGCCATTGGTTGTGGGGGGTGGAATTGGGGGGGGGGGAAACACATGTAAATGTAATGCATCATGTCGAAAATCCACTTAGGATGTGCAAGCCCTGGATCTGGGGCTGGATGAGGGCCCATAAACTGAGTCCTGGTGAAATATACTCAGAGTCGCAAAGTGATTTCATGCTCTTTATTCAGCTCATAGTGGTGAGGAGGAATGAATGAAAGTCCCCTCAAAGTATCTGCTTTATATACATTATTTACACAATGGGCTGCACGTGATTGGCTAATTCTGGACTTCTACTGTAAGCCAATCAGGTTGTGGATTCACTTCTATCTAGAACATGATTGGGTGGTTCCTGCCAACCAATCATACAGCTGCATTGTTCTAAGACCAACCAGACTGCTGCATTCTGAATCCTATTGTTCTAGGACCAATCAGACTGCTGCCTTTTGGATCCTATTGTTCTAGGACCAATCAGACTGCTGTAGTTTGGATCCTATTCAGTTCAGTACATAACACCTGGCAAGATGGAGCTGCTGTGGGTCAGTGGCTCCTGAGTCCAGGCGATTGGCACTTGCACCCACAGAAGACTCTTCTTCTTTCAATGAGGCTTTTAAGCTGAAATCTTTCCCAGTCTGCATCTGTCCTGGAATTGTTGAGAAGGGGTGGAGTTAAACTAAGTGGTTGTTTTTGCTTGTGCAGAGGGACTTTGCCCTCCTCCTCTCCTCCTTCCTACTGTATGTGTCCCCTAAATCTGCTTTGAAGGGTTGGGGGGTCCCAGAATAGGTTTAGGGGGCACACAAGGGATCTGGAAATTGTTCCCCATGCTGCGCATGCCCTGTTTAGCACCCCATTGAATTCCACCCAAGATGTTTTTCTTTCTTATCGCTTGCCACCCTGGGCTCCTTTGGGAGAAAGAGCAGGATGGATATTGAATGAATGAATGAATGAATGAATGAATGAATGACAGAGGAATCTGATGCAAGTATAAACCAAGAGAAATCAGAAGCAATATGCTTAGCAGGCTTCTAGCTGAAGACGCCCTGGGTTTTTAAAAGTACTCTTTGAAAAATTACGTCCTACGTGTGTTGCTTATTTGCTAACCCAGGCGTAGATTTGTGCACATAAACAGTTGCAGAATGTGCTGTATATTACACACACACACACACAGAGAGAGAGAGAGAGAGAGAGAGAGAGAGAGAGAGAGAGAGAGAGAGAGAGAATTGTTTCTTACCGTTTTTTTTTTCTTCCTGGCTACATAGCCCTTGTAGTCAATGTGCCTAAGTTTTTCTTGAAGGTAAAACTGCACCCAGTTGTGCAGTCCCAGGATCTCTTTACCTCGCTTAGTTTCCCCAACAAATACATGTTCGAATCCGCAAGAGTCAGGTCTGCAAAGCAAATCATTTGGGGTTGGGGGTTGAGTGGGGAAAGGAAAAGTATTGTTCAAGGACAGACAGATAGAATCTCATATTTTCACTGTGCCGTGATGTTACACGTTTACGTAGCTGGTTGTACAAGGGATATGTTGTACAGTGTACACATTCAAAGAACATCCGCAATGTCTATCATTTCTGGGGATGTTTGAATATCTGCCCTTGACAAAAGCTGAGGGGAAAACATTCAGTTTTCATAAATGCCTTGTGTTGGACTGGAATTATTAATTTTGAGATACAAGTGGCCCTGCTATCTGTTGCATTTAAACCATAGAACTTGAGGGAGCCAATTTTATTCGATGTTGTGTTTTTCAATGTCTCTTAATCTGGTTTGAATATTGCAATAAATATATTGGTCACTTGAATTATAAAAGAGTTCCAAATCAATACCAATAGATCTGATTTTGCTGTGTATGGGTTGGAACCATCTGGATTTATAAGAGTCCTTAAGTAAGTCAGAGAGCAGATTGGCAAAAGCTCTTGCACTTGCACTAAGAACATCTAAAGAGCCCTGTTGGAACAGACCAAGGATACCAATAATAATAATAATAATAATAATAATAATAATAATAATAATAATAATTTATTTCTACCATGCCCACTCTGGGCATCTTTCAACAGAACATTAAAAACAGAATGAAACTTCAAACACTAAAAACTTCCCTAAACAGAACTGCCTTCAGATGTCTTCTAAAAGTCAGATAATTGTTTATTTCCTTGACATCTGATGGGAGGGCGTTCCACAGGGCGGGCACCACTACCGAGAAGGCCCTCTGCCTGGTTCCCTGTAACCTCACTTCTTGGATAGCTGTTTATTTCCCTAACATCTCTACTTTCCCATGTAAACTTAGAAGATTGATATCCTCCTACAGAGTGTATTTTCTTACTCTTTAGCTCCAAGCTGCAAAGTCTGTACAATATTTGGATATTACATCATTCAAGCTATGGTAGAGTCTATTAAAAATCAGCCATACCCTTTTCCTCCATCCCTGGAGTAGAGGTGAAACCAAATTGCATAGAGCTGAGACTTGAAATCCTTCAGATCTGGTTTAGTCCAGGTTTTTTTAACTAAATATTGATGGGTAAGCTGGAAGAGATGAAAGTGACATGAATTGGGGGGGGTGTTAAAATCTTAACATATACCTCGAGTTTCAGAGTGTTTGCAGAGTTTCCTGCAGAAGAAAGGTTCAGAAGGTTTCTGGGAAGACAAGACTGAGAGTGAAGTCTCACATATTTATGGGAATCAGAGATCTGTAAAAGCCAGTCCCTTAGCAGAGAGGAATTGTTGCTTGACACAGTCATGATTCACTCCTTCTCTAATGTCAGTGATCTCTTTAGCCGAGGCAGAGATAAGACATGCTGAGGTTCTAAGCTATGTCAAGCTCTAACAGAAAGGACAGTGAAAACAATAAAGAGTATGTTTTCCCTGTTTCCTTTATTTTTTAAGCAATTATTAAGACTTGAAACTGACAAGAAGAAAAAAGTACTTAGAGACTCCTCACAATCTGAGGCAATGAACTATAGCTTACTTAGATGGAACTAACCTGTAAGTAAATTTTTGATTGGCTATAGACAGTACCGGATTTAAAGACACACTGACTATAGCTTACTTAGTTTTCCTTTAAATCCAGTACTGTCTATAGCCAATTAAAAATTTACTTACAGGTTAGTTCCATCTTCTTAACATGTCAAAAGAGCAAAAATGTTTTAACTAGATGCAGCATTTTGAACATGAGCTTAACTTTTGGGTGCTTATTCAAAAACAAAGCCCAGGATAGATAGATAGATATAGATAGATAGATGATAGATAGATAGATAGATAGATAGATAGATAGATAGATAGATAGATAGATGATAGACAGATGATAGATAGATGATAGATAGATAGATAGATAGATAGATAGATAGATAGATAGATGATAGATAGATAGATAGATGATAGATAGATAGATAGATAGATAGATAGATAGATAGATGATAGATAGATAGATGATAGATGATAGATAGATAGATGATAGATAGATAGATAGATAGATAGATAGATAGATAGATAGATAGATAGATAATAGATAGATGATAGATATAGATAGATAGATAGATAGATAGATAGAGATAGATATAGAGATATAGATGATAGATAGATAGATAGATAGATAGATAGAGATAGAGATGATAGATAGATAGATAGATAGATAGATAGATAGATAGATAGATATAGATAGATAGATAGATGATAGATAGATGATAGATGATAGATAGATAGATGATAGAGATGATAGATAGATAGATAGATAGATAGATAGATAGATAGATAGATAGATAGATGATAGATAGATAGATGATAGATAGATAGATAGATAGATTATATATATATATATATATATATATATATATATATATATATATTCATTTATAATTAGGTTCATATATATTAGGTACATTTAGGTTGCAGAATCCCAGGACCTCTAATGGGCACTGGTGCTGCTGAACTAAAGCAAAATATAGGCATTCCTACCACTCCTGTACTCACTTTCATCACTTCAGTTTCTAGCACTGCATCGAGAAAGCGGTTATTTTCAGCTATTTCCTCTGCCGTCACCAGCTCTGCCATACCAGTTGATGTCTCGTAGTTGTCCAGTAGGGAGATAAAGGCTATAAGAAGAAATATATCCCTCAGATTAATTCAGTATGTGGAAAGAAAGATAAGTTTCATTTATGTTCCTTACGCAGTGGGCACAGTGTTCAAATACCAATTTATGTGTGGACTCTCTTATCACTCAGGCTGCATCCACACAAGGGCGTCTTACCCATAGAGGCTAGAGGTGCGGGGCGCCAGGGCGCCAGGGAAGAGGCAGAGGCTAGACATGGCGCCTCCTGGCATCAGCTCACCACCCTTGCCTGCCTCGCCGAAGCAGTGCCGCGTCCGGAGCCTCCGTCTGCCATGGCCACCGTGGCACGAAGCAGCCAGCTGCGCCGGGAGGCGCCGCATCCAGCCTCCGCTTCTTCCCCGCTGGGGGAGCTGCCCTCCAGCCACTGCCTGCCTCCTCCAGCCCTGCCAACAGCGCCGTCCTCCCTTTAAAATACTCTGGGAAACGGGGGGGGGGAGAGAGGGATCTTTGTACCACGGCGCCGGATATGCTTAAGACAGCCCTGCATCCACACAATACATTTAAAGCACACTGCCCCCCCCCTGAGAATCCTGGGGTGCTGGGAATGATAGCTCTGTGAAGGGTAAACTACGGTTCCCAATATTTGGGGGGGGGGGAGTAATGTATTTTAAAGGTGCAGTGTGGATTCAGCCATTGTCTCATGCCACATGCCCTAAGTAAAAAGTTTGCCTATGAGTTGCAAGGGACTAGGGCAGGGGTCTGCAACCCGCGGCTCCGGAGCCGCATGTGGCTCTTTTACACCTTTGCCGCGGCTCCGGGGCAGATACTAGCAAGGGGAGGAGGCGCATTGTGCGCCCTGACACTCCCCACTGTGGCGGGCGCTGTACTGGCTGTGACGTCGCATGGGGGCGGTGCGTGCGTTAGTCACTCACCGTCCCGACGTCACCTTCCCGCCCGCTGTCAGATCGCGGCTCCGGAGATAGTAAAAAAGGTAAAGGTACCCCTGCCCGTACGGGCCAGTCTTGACAGACTCTGGGGTTGTGCGCCCATCTCACTTAAGAGGCCAGGGGCCAGCGCTGTCCGGAGACACTTCCGGGTCACATGGCCAGTGTGACATCACTGCTCTGGCGAGCCAGAGCTGCACACGGAAACGCCGTTTACCTTCCCGCTGGTAAGCGGTCCCTATTTATCTACTTGCACCCGGAGGTGCTTTCGAACTGCTAGGTTGGCAGGCGCTGGGACCGAGCAGCGGGAGCGCACCCCGCAGCAGGGATTCGAACCGCCGACCATGCGATCGGCAAGTCCTAGGTGCTGAGGCTTTAACCCACAGCGCCACCTGTGTCCCGTCGGGCTCCGGAGATATATTTCTTTTAAATGTCGCAATGGTTTTGCGGCTCGCAGGTTTTTTTCCCTTCGGAAACGGGTCCAAGTGGCTCTTTTTGTCTTAAAGGTTGCAGACCCCTGGACTAGGGCCATCAGAAAAAAAGGGGCCTTTGGGCTATCGTTGCAAACTTTAAGTGCTATAAGCAGGACTAGGTGTTTGCTGTACAGCACGTAGCACACTCTGTGAGAAAGATCCTGGAAATTTCCACTCCCATACAGTGGCCGTGACTCAGGGCTCCTCCGCTGCTTTCAGTGAAAATCTTCTCTTTTATTTTTGCCTTGTAAATGGAAGTCCTCCTGCTCCTGGTGTGTGTGTGTGTGTGTGTGTGTGTGTGTGTGTGTGTGTTAGGGGATGTGAAAGTGTAGGCCATGGGATGCAAGGTTTCTGTTTGTGGGAAAATAAAATCCTGTGATCTTCCGATTGGAATAAACCAGCTACTTGAAGTATGCAGCCATGTTTCATGACAGGCAAATCTCATGTGTATTTTTCCTGCACACACCCACTAATAAAACGTATGTTAAAGTGATATGCTACCGACTGAATATATCAGTGGCTCTCCTAATTTGTAACTCTACTGGTATGGTTATATTTATATATGGGCTTCTTTATATCGTTTTAATTGGCATGGTTTTCTCCAAAGAATCCTGAGAGTTGTAGTTTGGCTGTTTGGGAAATCTCATAGCTCCCTCTCTCTCTGAGTCTGGGTTTTTGCTAATAAAAATCAACATTAATAATAAATTAATAAATAATAATACATTTTATTTATACCCTGCCCTTCCCAGTTTAAAAACCGGGCTCAGGGCGGCTAACAGCAAATATAAAACATTGATTAAAATGCGGCTTAAAAACAGCATAAAATACAACATAAATGCAGCATCAATGACAATACAATAAAAAAATTCAGGGGTCATGGGGGGGCGTAATCAGTAAACACCAAATGATCACCAGGGCTAACAGGCCAAGTTGGTCCTACTAGGGCCAGCAAGAAGACCAGGGAAGAGTTTAAATGTGGGGTCCCAGAAGGGTTTCTTCATAGAAGAGGAAAGGGGAAAGGGAATAGAGAATCAGGCTAATTCAAATTGAAAGCCAGGCGGAATAGCTCTGTCTTACAGCCAGACGGAAGGAGGTTAAATCCGGAAGGGCCCTAGTCTCATGGGACAGAGCATTCCACCAGGTCGGAGCCACCATTGAAAAGGCCCTGGCCCTGGTGGAGGATAGTCTGGCTTCCTTAGGGCCAGGGACCTTTAAGCTGTTATTATTCATGGACCTTAGGGTCCTCTATATTAAATATCTCCCTCAAATGGAAGAAGGGTGTGCTGTACAGTTAAAGTGCAAGGGAGGAGCCTTACTTGAATAAGTTTCCGTGTTCTTCAGACGTTGCTCATTTACGCTGCAAAACAACGGTTCAGAAGCGCTGTCTCTGGCCGCATTACTGCCCTGCGGTACATAACCAGCTTTCCCCTGTAAGCAAAATGTGGAACTATGATGGATGTGTACTGCGATTTTAGGTGAGCCATCTGAAAAGCTATTTTGCTTGTTGACTCCAGCCCCTGACAAACTTGGGTTATGGGGGGAAATGTAAAATACAGATAATAACTCCCCGTATCTTTTACGTAAGCTCAGCTCATATGCTTTACTCACATATTCCTATGTGGCAAGCAGCCCAGCCTACAGGCTCCCATGGTTTCAGCACAGGTGTCTACAAGGAAGGAGCCTTCAGTGGCACGGCTGAATGCGCAAAATGCCCTCCCTGCGGATGTTCACGCCATATGCACAGACACCAGAGGGTGGGGATAGTCGGATAGGGTGGGTCTTCGTGGTACGGCCAATGCTCACTTTTTGGGAGAACACAGGAGAGCTAAGCATAGTGACACATATAACTGATACCTGTAAGGAAATGGTATAGTCTTTTCCAGGCACAAAGCGGTTCACATCAGCATCCCAGAGCTCATTGAAAAGCTTGGAGAGTTCCTGATTCAGAATCGGCCTGCAAATAAACATAGGCATGGAAGACACAAGATTTACCCACCCGGGAAGAATGGCAGATGAAGTTGATGGACTATATGGAACTGGCGGAAATGACTGGCAGAATTCGAGACCAGGGAGAAGAGTCGGTGGAAGAAGACTGGAAAAAGTTTAAAGACTATTTACAGAAATACTGTAAAATTAATAATGTTAGAAAAATGTTGGAATGAAGTTATATGGCTTTAGTAGAAATGTTATAAGGAATTAAGTACAAATAGATTATTAGTGTATTAAAGGAAAAAACAAGGTTAGAATATGTTAAGATAATTACAGGACAGAAAACAGAGGAAGATGGAAAGGAATTGCTGAAACAATTAATAGAAGTGGAATACAAAAAGGGAGGTGTGAGGAGGTCGTTGAAACAAGTGAATGAAAGATAAGATATTGAAATTGTTTGATGTGTTTTAAACTGTCTTTGTTTTGTTAGTTTAATGTGTTAGTGTTATGTAGTGTTTTTGTTTTTGTATTGTATTGTACTGTTTAAATTTTTTTTTGTAGTGTTTAAACTGTTGGAAAAGTAATAAATATTATTTTTTTAAAAAAAGCAAATAAACATAGGCAGAGAAGCGGGTTTTTTTTTCAAAATCAACACAAACATAGATCAGATAGGCAATTCCTGGCTTGGGGAGAGCAATGGCATGTAGCTGGTGGAGCACACAGAGAGGACTACCCTGCCCCAGGGGCTATTTCACACAGGCTGCTTGCGTGGGGTGAACCTCCGTGGGTTTGCCCCCCTCCTGCAGCCCAGCAGCAGTGACACCTCTGCACCCTTTCAAGGCCTCCCTTCAAAAGCAGAGAAGGAAACCAAAAGCACCCTATCAGGAGCTGTGCAAATGTGCTGAAAGTGCTTTTTCATGCTTATGCAGAATCAGCTATATTTGGAAACAGGAAATGCAGAGAATGAATGATAAGCTCAACTGAGTCTAAACTCTTTTACTCTGCTCTTAACTCCTATCCTTTGGCTCAAAATATGTTCCTCAATATGGCTTTCTTTTTTTTCTTTTTTGCAATTGGCAACCTCATTTGCCAATTGGCTGTGCCTCATTCCACTTATAGGTTCTTGCAGCCTGCATGAACTTAGAGCCTTGTTGACAACCAAGCAACATGCCAGTTCAGACTTTGTGTCAGAAACATGGGAGCAACAGAGGTGCAGACCCTCTCCCTGCCCCCCCTGCCCCGGAGCAGAGCCTTGTCTGGACATCAGCCCCAAAGACTTTTCATAGCTAGGACAAGAATTGTACCAGGAGACCACTTGTGAGGAACCTCTCATCTGTGGGCCAAATTAGGCCCACCACACTTGTGAGGTTATACCGCCAGACCACTTCTGGTGAGCCAGGCATGCCTTTCTTGTACCGGACATTTAAGCCAGTAGCATTACAAAATCATTCAAACACTGATGGGAATTGAATTTTTCTTTGACGCCACAGCTTGAAGCTTAAGCCTGCTGACATCATATGATGGCAGGGGATTGACAGGAGGGTAGCTCTGCCCACTTGTCAACGCGGCCTGCAAAACGTTGGCCTTCCAGCAACCAGAGGGGTCTGCCCAGTCCTGCACAAGACTAAGAGGCCTGACACAATGAACAGGCCTCTTCTCCACTTCCACAGACCTGTTTCCAGTCTCCAAATTCACAAGAGGCTCATCAAACATGGGGTGTATTTTTTGCCATATGAACTCTGCTGCACCCTTTTCAGGGGCATCATATATGGCCCTGTGAATGTTCCTTCAAATCTAGCATAACCTCTTTGCCAGCTTTTATCATCAGTCAGATGTAAGGTGCATACAATAATATTTTCTCTCAGAATGTGAGAAATTCGTATTTAAGGCAAATGTGTGAAAACTCATTCACCCCCCTTTTTTGCAAACCTAAGTATAGAAGTCTCATCCCCACCCCCCAACTAACTTCATGGTTTTCTCTGACTCACAGATATAATGACTTTTCACTCATGTGAAAACAATTCTCATTAAGCTGCAGTCCCATAAGCAGAATATAGAATTATTTGTGGTGTGATATATTCAGAATCGTGACAAGACTACACACACATACACACACACACCGTTGCTTCCTTTTCTTGCTATTAATTTTTTACTGGTGTCCCTACAGTGGAATGTTGACTCCATTTCTCGTATAATCTTATACATGTCAACTCAAAGGCAAATTCCCAAGTAAGCATGTATAGAATTTGAGCCTTCCAGGACAACTTTAGCAGCATAAGGAATCAAGAGACAGGCACAAAAGGTCATGATAATCTGAAAGACAAAAAGGAGTGTGGCCAGATGTTCCAATGGCACATCTTCTACAAATGCAAAATAAGTTTGACTTAAAATACTGTACACCTGCCTTGGTCTAATTGTTTAAATAAGGAAGAACAACAATTTACCTATTGACTTACCACACAGAAACAATCAGCTCTTGTCCAGATTTGCCACAGCATAAACCCAGCTTTGAGCAAGCAAGTTGCAAATTGCAGGGAGGAAAACTGATGACAAAAAGAGGGACACCCTAACCCTAATCCAGGGGTAGCCAATGAGATGTCTTCCAGATGCTGTTGGACTACAACTCCCATCATCCCTGACCATTGGCCAATGGTCAGTGCCTGCAAGCTGGAATCCAAAAATATCTGAAGGGCACTGTTGGTTACCCCAGCAATAATGACACACGGCTTAGATATTGCATGAGGCACTGAAATGCATTAAGTGTCTAACATGAAAATGTTCCCAATCTCTAGAATGTTGTGAAGAAAGACTCTCCTGAGACTATTGCAAACTTGAAAGAAATGTGCTGAGGTCCCTAGGTGCACTTTGGCTAACAACAAAAAGAACTACAACCACATCATTAAGATTTGCTCTGTGACCATGAGATCATAAAGGTCAATAAGAAAGTGAAACCTTCTTCTTCCCAAATAGCCCTTGCAGAAAAGAAAAGTAGTCTCCTTCTCTGGAGAATTTATTTATTTTGGAACTTAATATTACTTTCAACTTTCATTTCTTCTTTTTCGAACAAAGGAAGCTTAAACAGTTTTGAGGTTCCAGGAAAGGGAATCCCATCATTCTGTTAAAATAAGTTACATTCTTGTCTGATAAAAAGTGTTTGCAGTAAAGTCCCACAAAGAGCTTTACAAACTGTATTGACTTCTTTTTCTATGGCACTTGCAATCAACCTCCCCTTAAAAACAATATAATCAGCTCTTTTGCCTCTAATTTTCCATACAGTTGCACCTAGATATTGCCTTTTAAGTGGAACAAAAGAGTTGCATCCTTAATTCTGTGCTGGGTTGCAGCCCGAAACCTTCAAGTTTAGTCCCCAAATCTTGATTAAATATCTAGACTGCGGCTCTTGTACTTCTAGATGAGACTCAACATTTGCTGAATGACACAACAGGCCAATCTTTGCAAGGGAAACAATTGATTTTCTGTGAATATTGCTGGCCTATCAATGAACTCCTCTCAAAACCATTGTTTGAATTCAGCAAATGACACAATAAAAACCCTGCTCTGTCTATAAAGAATGAAAGTATTCCTCAATAACTTGATGGACAGCAATCCTGTGCTTATCAGCTCAGAGGTAAGTCTCAGTGATTTCAACAGAATTGCAGCTTGTGTGGTGTCATATTTGCACCACTGAGCAGATAGTAATCTATAAATTGTTGAGTAAGTTGGGGGGAAGCTCCCCCTCTCAGAAAATGCATGTCTTCTTTCTGGAAAATTACTGCCAGAGTATAAACACTGGAAGCCGGCAGATAGAAGGCTTATTTCAGCAGTTCTAAAACCCTAAGATCTACTTTGCAAAAAGCCACAGCAGATTTTTATTTTCTTTTAATAAAGCCTGGTTACGCACCATCATGATATTATTTTGCCTTTAAAGCTCTTTTTAAACACCTGTAAGATTTCTTTACATTCAATGTTTCAGCCATGGTTACCAGCTCTAAATAAATGCCTAAGAGCTCTGTGGCTGTACTTTAATTTCCTCCCATTTCAGCCTTGTTGACTGAACTGTAACTGTAACAATTAATAGTACTATTCTATAAACAGAGCTGCACTTGGCTACGGAAAATGAAACTTCAGTTTAATTGTACAGTACACACAACGTAGAAGTTAAGTAAACCGTCTATTATAGCTAGGAAATGCAGTTTGCATTTGCTAAGCGTAAGATGATTTGCTGGCGCTTATCAGAGACATGGCTACCTAGGATATAGTTTGTAAGTGCATTGCATGCTGATTAGATAATAAATCTACACTTTTCCAAGTGTCCCTGGGACCGTACCTGTGATTCTTCAAGCTTAAGTTGTTCCCAGTGCACAGGGCGGCAGCCTAATGCCAAAACACGCAACCCTCTCTTACCTTTGAGCCATGTTGACCATATGCTGTTTTTCTCCCCCAAGCAAACTGACTCACAGTGAGCTGAATGCCCGGTTTCACTTCCAGAGCCCTTTTGAAGCAGCCCTGGACCTTTGCACTGCCTCCTGCCTGGTTACCGGGAGCTGCCTCTCAAGGTGATTGGCAGAGTGAGTAAGTTGTAGAAAGGGACACGTTGCAAAGAGAAGGAAGTAAACCAAATGAACCTGAGGGTTGGGCAAACAGTGACAATATGTGTCCTCCTCCAGATTCCCACCAGATAGACAGAAACACATCAGCAGGAGCTAAAATGACTCACGTTGAGCTTCAGAGCATTTCCTATTATTATAGATGCATTCGGTGGTGCTGTGGGTTAAACCACAGAGCCTCTTGGCTTGCTGATCAGAAGGTTGGCGGTTCGAATCCCCGTGACATGGTGAGCTCCCATTGTTCGGTCCCAGCTCCTGCCAACCTAGCAGTTCGAAAGCATGTCAAAGTGCAAGTAGGTAAATAGGTACCGCTCCGGTGGGAAGGTAAATGGCGTTTCCATGCGCTGCTCTGGTTCGCCAGAAACGGCTTAGTCATGCTGGCCGCATGACCTGGAAGCTCCCTCGGCCAGTAAAGAGAGATGAGCGCCACAACCCCAGAGTCGGTCACAACTGGACCTAATAGTCAGGGGTCCCTTTACCTTTAAGCTATAAGGCAGAAGCTATAAAGGAAGGCAGGAAGACAGTTAATGTGCCTATCTAACCTGGTGGAGAGGTTTTTTTGTTTGTTTGTTTAAATCATTTTTGACAAGGCTCCCAGAGTGGCTTGAAAGAGATCAATAAGTAGGAGAAAACTGGATGTGAGATGGTTAGACCAGACACAACAACGTCTGCCTGAAGAGAAGTGGCAGTCTGCCTCACTTTTGACTGCTATGGTGATCCATTCTCTCCTGAAAATTGTTTGCTTTTTTATTAGTTATTGCAGAACTGGCTAAAAAACCACAAGGCACCGTATTAAAGCATACCATTAAAAAGAACAATAAATTTAAAACACACACACACACACACAGAGAGAGAGAGAGAGAGAGAGAGAGAACTCTGCCCATAGACTTACACTTTGACTAAACAGATTTAAGGAAAGAATTTAAGGATAAGGGAAGATTTAAATATCCCAGTTAGTCAGTTGGAAGAGACTTGTGAAAACAGGCATGCCTTCAGGGATTACTTTAAAAGTGGAAGGCACTGGGTCCTTTTCAATACCTGGGTCAGTGAGTTCCAAAGACATGGGGTTGGTAAAGCAAAAAGTACACAGGTTGTGTGATAGAAGGGACGCGGGTGGCGCTGTGGGTAAAACCTCAGCACCTAGGACTTGCCGATCGCATGGTCGGCAGTTTGAATCCCCACGGCGGGGTGAGCTCCCGTCGTTCGGTCCCAGCTTCTGCCCACCTAGCAGTTTGAAAGCACTCTTAAGTGCAAGTAAATAAATAGGTTTCTAGTGGGAAGGTAAACCGCGTTTCCGTGTGCTGCGCTGGTGCTGGCTCGCCAGAGCAGCTTCGTCACGCTGGCCACATGACCCAGAAGTGTCTCCGGACAGCACTGGCCCCTGACCTCTTAAGTGAGATGGGCGCACAACCCTAGAGTCGGACACGACTGGCCCGTACGGGCAGGGGTACCTTTACCTTTTACCTTTACACAGGTGTGACAAAAGTAGGTCTAAGGATGCCAAGTTCCTCATGCCCCCAAGTTATTTGCAACACCCACACAATCTATAATTCTTCACCTTCCTCCCCCTTCAGTCCAGATTTATGCTCCCTGAGGAAAATCCAAGAAGTTTTTGTGTGTTTTTTAATAATAATAAAAAACTACAACTAACTCCCCATCGGCATTATCTAAAGTCTGTATTTACAAATTGAAGCCCCTGCCTAAAAGTGACATAACTAAATAACTGGTATCAGAGGAATCCAGATCTAGGAGGACTTTGAAGTAAAAATAAAGAGGAAAAATACACAGAATCAACAAATGGCAAGTAACAAAGGCGGGTTGACTGCATTTTAATTGAACAAAGTACAGGAGGGGCATTGGGATAAGAGGATCAGTTACTTATGGAAACCTTTTCGTTTGCAGTATCTAACAAGTGAGTCTTGGTTAAATAATAATAATAATAATAATAATTTATTATTTATACCCCGCCCATCTGGCTGGGCCCCCCCAGCCACTCTGGGCGGCTTCCATAGAAACCAGGAAACACTAAAATATCATACATTAAAAACTTCCCTGAACAGGGCTGCCTTAAGATGTTTTCTGAATGTCAAGTAGTTGTTTATCGTTTTGACATCTGCTGGGAGGGCGTTCCACAGGGCGGGCGCCACTACCGAAAAGGCCCTCTGCCTGGTTCCCTGTAGCTTTGCTTCTCGCAATGAGGGAACCGCCAGAAGGCCCTCGGCACTGGACCTCAGGGTCCGGGCAGAACGATGGGGGTGGAGACGCTCCTTCAGGTATACTGGGCCGAGGCTGGGAGACTTTACCTTTCGAATGAGAGAAAGAGAGAGAGAGAGAGAGAGAGAGAGAGGGAGGGAGGGAGGGAGGGAGGGAGGGAGGGAAGGAGGGAGGGAGGGAGGGAAGGAGGCAAGAAAATAAGAAAGTTGTTTATGGTAGGAAATGCAGAAACTTTGGTTATAATCTGACTAGTCTAGAGAAGAACAAGGCAGCCATGCTTGCTCCTTTGTTCTCTTGGAGGATAGTGAAAGATGACCTCTCGATCTGAGGTCAGAGAGAGAAGTTGGAGAAGGAACTGGCATGCGGGATGCAACCGAAGATGTCTCAGTCTAAACAACAAGGAGATAGAAAAATAAGCTGATAGGTTAAAGGTATGTGACAGTCTGGTAACATGGATGTGCCTCACTCTATCTTTCTTAAAGGTAAAGGTAGGACCATTAGGTCCAGTCGTGGACAACTCTGGGGTTGCGGCACTCATCTCGCTTTACTGGCTGAGGGAGCTGGCGTACAGCTTCCGAGTCAAGTGGCCAGCACGACTAAGCCGCTTCTGGAAAACCAGAGCAGCACACAAAAACACCGTTTACCTTCCCGCTGGAAGGTATTTATCTATTTATCTACTTGGACTTGATGTGCTTTTGAACTGCTAGGTTGGCAGGAGCAGGGACCAAGCAACGGGAGCTCACCCTGTCGCAGGGATTTGAACCGCCAACCTTCTGATCGGCAAGCCCTAGGTTCTATGGTTTAACCCACAGCGCCATCCACATTCCTCTATCTTTATTAACCTCATGCAAGCCCCTCTTCTGCAAGCTGAGCTGCACCCAGGACTTTTTTTCAGCAGGAATTGCATTCCAGCACCTCTCAGGCGGTCTCTGGACGTGGGAGGAAGACCTGACCAGCCTCAGCAAAGACCTGCTGCTCCTCTAGCTCACGAGGAGACCCTCCCCGGAGCCCAATGGGGACATCCTCTATGGGCTCTGGAGAGCGTCTCCTCATGAGCCAGAGGTGCAGTGGGACTTTGCTGAGGCTCTTCAGCCTCCCAGCTGACAGTTGAGGCACTGGACAGCTGTGTCTCAGCTGAGCAAGCCCCCACGGGAGCCAGGGATGTTGGAGGGCTCTTTAAGGTGCTCAGTTGAAGTGCGAAAGGCTGCCTGCACCTCAGCAAGCCTTAGTCTGGCAAGGGGACACCACCCCCAGCCTGAAGAAATTGCCTGTGGGTTCTGGGGTGAGTCTTCTCACGGAGGTGTGTTCCGGCACCTTTTGGTCTTGGGGGGAAAAGCTGCACCCAAACTTCCAACAAGAAGGTGGTGTAAATGGGAAGGGAAAGGAGAAAGACTTCCATTTTTACAGAAACATGAGAAGAGATCTTGTAGAGTGAAAAGGAAACACCAGTGGTTTGGGGCCATGCGAAGAAGAAACAAAAGGAGAATTGCAGCAATAAACTGGAATAAAAAATTATGAAGCACTTCATAATTTGAGCTCTTTAGAGAGAAAACATCGAGCTTAACGTCAGCAAGTTGCTATTGGCAGATATTTGAAAGACCTGGTTTTGGAATGACAAAGAAACAAGTTTCTCGCTTATGAAGTGGATCTATAAAGCCAAACGCAGGTCTTTTATCAGTCTCTTCCCATGGAGGGCACTAGAGGGCAGCAGTTTGCCACTTCCAGTTTAGTGGTCTCTGAAGTAAGCCTGTGCTGGCTTAGGAGTTTCCTTCTAAATCCATCCCTCCACATTAATATTTACTCCCTTAAATTGCAGCCAGACCTTCTCCGCAAGATAGGCGGCGTAAGAGATGGCATTTGCCTTCCCCTCTTTATCCCCACACACTCAGTTTGCTTCTCACTGCTGTGCTCATTCTGAATTGGCAGGCATAAAGTCACCTGAGCAACTTACCATGTTGGTGTAAGTACACGATCCCACTCTTACCATAGAACAAAAGTCTTCAGGCTTTTCAAGCAATGTGTAGAAAGAAAATGCCCATAAAAACCTGTTTTTTATTATAAAAAAAAGACAGCTGCCTTCCCCAGCGCTTCTAATATTGGATAGCTTTAGCATACTCAGGAATCAAAAGTTTTGTGTCTCTTTTGTAGGAAATGTATACTTTTGTAGGAAATGTATACAGGAGCTACCTTTAATCGAAGTGCGCATTTGGGGACCCAAACTTTTAACCATTTACTTGTCTGTCCTGGCTAATAGAAGGGGAAGAAATGGAGGCAGTGAGAGATTCTACTTTCTTGGGCTCCATGATCACTGCAGATGGTGACAGCAGCCACAAAATTAAAAGACGCCTGCTTCTTGGGAGAAAAGCAATGGCAAACCTAGACAGCATCTTAAAAAGCAGAGACATCACCTTGCCGACAAAGGTTTGTATAGTTCAAGCTATGGTTTTCCCAGTAGTGATGTATGGAAGTGAGAGCTGGACCATAAAGAAGGCTGATCGCCAAAGAATGGATGCTTTTGAATTATGGTGCTGGAGGAGACTCTTGAGAGTCCCATGGACTGCAAGAAGATCAAAACTCTCCATTCTGAAGGAAATCAGCCCTGAGTGTTCACTGGAAGGACAGATCCTGAAGCTGAGGCTCCAATACTTTGGCCACCTCATGAGAAGAGAAGACTCCCTGGAAAAGACCCTGATGTTGGGAAAGATGGAGGGCACAAGGAGAAGGGGACGACAGAGGACGAGATGGTTGGATAGTGTTCTCGAAGCTACAAACGTGAGTTTGACCAAACTGCGGGAGGCAGTGGAAGACAGGAGTGCCTGGCGTACTCTGGTCCATGGGGTCATGAAGAGTCGGACACGACTAAACGACTAAACAACAACAACAACAACAACAATGCTGCTGTGCAACTCATCCTAGGCCAGGTTGCAAGTCTAGGAGTGGGCCCTGACCAGTACCTCAGGGTTGATGAAACCGGCCCCTGTTCAGGCTTGGGGGGGCACACAAAAATCACCTATCAGACTATGGAGTGTATGATGTACCGTATTTTTCACTCCATAAGACACACTTTTTTCCTCCTAAAAAGTAAGGGGAAATGTGTGTGCATCTTATGGAGCGAATGCAGGCTGCGCAGCTATCTCTGAAGCCAGCACAGAAGCTTGCTCTGGCTTTTCAGGGAGGTGGGAGAAGGGACGGAGGGCAGCCTGCCAGTCCCTTCTCCCACCTCCCGGAAAAGCCAGGAAGAGCCGCTCTATCTTTCATAGAATCATAGAATCATAGAGTAGGAAGAGACCACAAGGGCCATCGAGTCCAACCCCCTGCCAAGCAGGAAACACCATCAGAGCACTCCTGACATATGGTTGTCAAGCCTCTGCTTAAAGACCTCCAAAGAAGGAGACTCCACCACACTCCTTGGCAGCAAATTCCACTGTCAAACAGCTCTTACTGTCAGGAAGTTCTTCCTAATGTTTAGGTGCAATCTTCTTTCTTGTAGTTTGGAACCATTGCTCTGTGTCCGCTTCTCTGGAGCAGCAGAAAACAACCTTTCTCCCTCCTCTATGTGACATCCTTTTATATATTTGAACATGGCTATCATATCACCCCTTAACCTCCTCTTCTCCAGGCTAAACATGCCCAGCTCCCTTAGCCGTTCCTCATAAGGCATCGTTTCCAGGCCTTTGACCATTTTGGTTGCCCTCCTCTGGACACGTTCCAGTTTGTCAGTGTCCTTCTTGAACTGTGGTGCCCAGAACTGGACACAGTACTCCAGGTGAGGTCTGACCAGAGCAGAATACAGTGGCACTATTACTTCCCTTGATCTAGATGCTATACTCCTATTGATGCAGCCCAGAATTGCATTGGCTTTTTTAGCTGCCGCGTCACACCGTTGGCTCATGTCATATTTGTGGTCAACCAAGACTCCTAGATCCTTTTCGCATGTACTGCTCTCAAGCCAGGTGTCACCCATCTTGTATTTGTGCCTCTCATTTTTTTTGCCCAAGTGCAATACTTTACATTTCTCCCTGTTAAAATTCATCTTGTTTGTTTTGGCCCAGTTCTCTAATCTGTCAAGGTCGTTTTGAAGTGTGATCCTGTCCTCTGGGGTGTTAGCCACCCCTCCCAGTTTGGTGTCATCTGCAAATTTGATCAGGGTGCCCTTGAGTCCATCAGCCAAGTCGTTGATAAAGATGTCTTTAAAGAGCCACGCCGAGGGAGCATGTCTGCAGCTCTTGCTGGCTTTTCTTGTTTTCCTCCTCTAAAAACTAGGTGTGTCTTATGGTTGGGTGCGTCTTATAGAGCAAAAAATATGTGTATGGCAATGCGATGCTCCTGTCGTGGCAAGATCCAACACAGGAGAAGCTTCCTGTCCTGGCACTGTGGCACCAAGGTAAAATGATTGCGCAGAGTGGGCACTGATACGGCTCCATTCCAAGGGACACTAGGGAGGGCTCTGGCCCTGGCCCCCCAACTGAAGACCAATGCCATAGAGGAAACTGGGATGAGGTGACTCTATTTGGCAGGGGATAATAAAGAGAACTTGGCACAGTTAATGTCAGCTTTAGAGCCACTTTTCATTGCATTATGCTGAGCCAGTACTCAGCGGCTAATGCTGCTCTGTATGCAGCAAATTCACTCTCATTAAAATGAAATCTAGTTTTTCAGCATTCTCAAGATCCTAGCCCTGGTAGTTTAAGAGAACCCTGAATGCTATGTGATTCTTACAGTTGAATAGATTATAGTTGTTACCTGCTGCAAGGGGGTAACAGGATCCTTCCAGGTCTATAGCTCTATGATTCTGTGACTTCACCTTTACCTTACCTGCAGACCAGTTCCCACACGCACGATTGGAGTGCCCATCTGCTGATTGCTGCACACTTGATGGGCAGTAGATGAGTGAACTAGCTCAGTTGATAAGCACTGGGCAGGAACCAAAGTGCTTGCATGAGATGTTCCATTCATTTATGGGAGATGTTCAGTTCCCACTCCAGTGGCAGCCCCTGCACCTCTCAAAAGTCCCTCCCCAATATCAGCAGCATCTAAGAGGCATCAGGCAGGCCAAACATTAGCCTCTTAGGTCCCCCTTTTAACAAAAGCAGAGATTACGAACCATCATGCAAGTGAGTGGAGGGTTGCAAACAAGGTCGCCTGTGGGGATCTATTCTCACTTGATGGTGCAGTTATTCAGTGGCGAACATGCATGTGTGAACCAGCCCCACACTTCTTAGAATGTGGTTGAGCCTGCAATCACCATCAAAGGGTTGAAGTTGAACCCTGAATACAAAGTTTGTCATGACCAACCAACCTCAGTTTCCACTCTGTAAACAAGGCAGCATAGTTCTCTTTCCCAAAAGATAATTGTGAGGCCGAATGTGATGGGAAAGTTCTGTGCAAACTGATGTCTCAGTGCAGCCACCTGAAATGTTGAGACAAGAGGCCCCCGTGCAAGGGTCTAGATCCCAGCATAACTTTGCAAGTTGCGCTCCTGCACCAGGACACTCAGGATGGCGGAACTGTGTCCACGTGACTGGGATGACACAGCTGCCCTCACCTCGAACTCTTGAAGAAAGCAAGGCAGGTGCAGAAATGGAGAGTAGCGATAGCGTCTCCCAGCTACAGCCACAGGTCACAGTAATCTGTGTGCACTGGGAAAATCGCCTAATGAGAAATGAAGTCAATAATGAGAGCGATGTTCTGATTAGAAATGAAGCTCTCAGGCTGATTGATTGTTGGACAAATTTGCCCCAGGGATCTTCCCCCAAAGGGAGTCAATTGCTCAGTGAGAAGAAAGAGTCGGACACGGAGATCAGGCCAAAACAAAGGTTGTTTATTCTCGAGACAGTGCTGCTCCTCAGCTTGTACTGTAAAGAGGGAGGGCCCCGTCTTGTTCACATCAAAGCTGCTTTATGCCCTATAGTCTGTCCGAATTTCCCTCCTACATTCTCCTATTGCATGGGTAGGCAAACTAAGGCCCGGGGGCTGGATCCGGCCCAATCACCTGCTAAATCTGGCCCACGGACGATCCGGAAATCAGTGTGTTTTTACATGAGTAGAATGTGTCCTTTTATTTAAAATGCATCTCTGGGTTATTTGTGGGGCATAGGAATTTGTTCAATATTTTTTTTTTCCAAAATATAGTCTGGCCCCCTGTCCTATTGGTTAGGAGACTGTAGTTTACAGACTTCCCGGTCCGCCTATTTCATATATGTACCCCTTGATATGTATCCTCTGCGATACATACATCCCATGACCATGCTGATTAGCTCTATCTCCACCAGGGGCAGTTTGACTAATATCCATAGCCTATTTAAGCATGCACAATAGTTTTCGAACTGTTCTCCTCCATTTTCCCTTGTGGTTTTGAGTCACCTACAAACCTTACTAGTACCTTATAAGGCATTATCTTTCGGCTACTCTCAGCAATTTCTTAACTTGACTTATTACCCCAAGTTTCCTCTTTCTTTGTAATGCAAGTAATTACGACAGCAAGGTATGGTCTTTTCTTTGTAATGCAAGCAGTTACAACAGCAAGGTATGGTCGTTTCTGCGAAGCTTTTGTTACCCGTTTATCCCACATTGATATATTAAAATTAACAAGTCACCAGGTCCAGATGGCATATCGCTCAGTTTCTTAAAGAACTAAAATTCAAAATTGTTATCTTCTACTAAAAATGACAAATCATCAAAATTGATACCATTCTTACTGAATTATTATTATTATTACTGCTGCTGCTGCTACTACTACTATGCCCATCTGACTGGGTTTCCCCAAACACTTGGGGCAGCTTATAAAAGCACAGTAAAACCTCAAACATTAAAAACCTCCTGATACAGGGCTGCCATCAGATGTCTTAAAAGTCAGATAGTTGTTTATTTCCTTGACATCTGACAGGAGGGCATTCCACAGGGAGGGTTCCACTGTCAAGAAAGGCCTCTGCCTGGTTCCCTATAACTTCATTTCTCTCAGTGAGGGAACCGCCAGAAGGTCCTCGGCGCTGGACCTCAGTGTCCTGGCTGAGCAATGTGGCTGTAGATGCTCCTTCAGATATACAGGCCCAGGCCATTTGGGCTTTAAAGGTCAGCACCAACACTTTGACTTAGGCTTGGAAATGTACTAGGAGCCAGTGCCTTTCAGGACTGCTGTTATGTGGTCCCGGCGGCCACTCCCAGTCACCAGTCTATCTGCCGCATTCTGGATTAGTTATCGTTTCCGAGTCAGCTTCAAAAGTAGCCGCACATAGAGTGCACTGTAGTAGTTCAAGCGGGATATAACCAGAGCATGCCATACCCTCAAACATTTCTCTGGTGAAAATAGGGATGTCCCATTCCATATTGATAATTTTACTATTTATACCCCACATATCTTACTGAGTTGCCAAGCCACTCTGGGCAGCTTCCAACATTTTTCGCTCTATAAGACGCACCTAGTTTTTGGAGGAAGAAAACAAGAAAAAAAAAATTCTGAATCACAGAAGCCAGAACAAGAAGAGGGATCGCTGCTCAGCAAAAGCAGTGATCCCTCTTGCTGTTCTGGCTTCTGAGATAGCTGCACAGCCTGCATTCACTCCATAAGACGCACACACATTTCCCCTTACTTTTTAGGAGGGAAAAAGTGAGTCTTATAGAGCAAAAAATACGGTATATAAAAACATAATAAAGCATTAAGTATTTAAAAACAACGACACTTCTCTATACAGGATTTCCTTCAGACAGCTCAGGGGTCAGATAGCTCCATACACTCCAACTTTTCTCCAATGAAAATAGGGACATCCTAAGGAAAAGTGGGACATTCCAGGATCAAATCAGAAACCATGAAGGCTTCTCCAAATCAGGGATATCCCTGGAAAATATGGACACTTGGAGGGTCTGGCATGCATCACTCTGGTGAGACAAAGTAGGGTGCCTGCCAGCTTACCTGGTGGACAGCCACAGAATTACTGGTAGCTTCTACAAAGGGAAGTTCTGCCTCTCCAAGCTTTTAGAGTTGTTTAGGGGGGGGCAACAAACGTGTAAATGTGAGCAATGTGGTAGACGTCTTATATTTTGAGATCAGCAGCTGCTCAATGGAATGGGGATCTGTTTTGTCCTGCTGATATATCTTGCACGCTGCTCACCACAAAAACATTTTGATGGCTTTTTACCCAGGTCCGAAACAAATGGGAACTGTCACTGTTTTTTGGGTATGTGATAAGGTCTAAAGGGCCATAGCAGCTACCCTATTAATTCCCTTCTTAATGTGCGTTGTAAATTAAGCTCCCTGACACAGCACCAGCTTGTTTTTTATTTCTGTTCCTCTGCCTTAAAAAAGAACTTGCATGTTCTGATCTATGCTAGTTGTGAGGAACCCATAGTTGTTGCATTTTGAAGGGGAACAGTGGCTCATTTCCTTGTTCCTACATCCGACTTTGTCAACCAAGACTGAAAAGGAGCACTCCAGTATTACTTTCTTACGTACAACATTTTATTCTGTGTGAAGACCCCCAAGACCTCCCAAAGAAAGACACAGTTGACACCAATATTAGTTTAAGGCTATTGGCATAATTTTGGCCACAACTTTATTTGTTACAGAATGTGAGTGGTTTGCTTAGGCACTGGTTCGACTAGCTGCATCTACACCTCCGTCAGGGCAGCACTGACAACTGGACTCTGGCAGAGGTCAGTAAGGGGAAACAGACTGGGGGAGCATTGGTCCTACCAGACGCAACCTCACCCCAAAATGTTCCCAGGTGCTCTGGTGTGGCCCTAACCAAGGGGTCAGCAAACTTTTTCAGTAGGGGGCCAGTCCACTGTCCCTCAGACATTGTGGGGGGCCAGACTATATTTGGGGGGGGGGGAGATGAACGAATTCCTGTGCCCCACAAATAACCCAGAGATGCATTTGAAATAAAAGGACACATTCTACTCATGTAAAAACACACTGATTCCCGGACTGTCCGCGGGCTGGATTGAGAAGGTGATTGTGCCGGATCCAGCCCCCAGGCCTTAGTTTGCCTACCCATGCCCTAACCCCTGGAAGGGGATCGGACAAAAGCAAGGCGAGCTCCTGGATTCCTTTAACGGAATACCCAATCGCACATTGGGAGAGGCAGGTGTGACAACCTCCCATCCCCTCCACCTTGAACCAATGCCTAACCGCCAAACCACTTACTTTTTTCCGGTGCATGTTCAGACAGGAAAAGGGAAGAGTTTTCAATGTGTATCAAGTAACTTCTCCCACCCTTGAGCACAGCAGGATCTAGAATCAATCTAGATTGAAAGTGGTATGTCAAGGATGAGCATAGACGATTCCAAATTGGAAGACTACATTTTTGTCCTCCAAATGGCTGTGTGTGTGCAGCCTCAATCTACTGGCAAGAGTAGATTATTTTTTCCATTTAACTTCTTTTTTTAAAAAAAAATCCATCCTGAGGAAGTGATCTGCACAACAAAAAAGCTTCCATATGCAACACCGACTAGTCAAAACAAAGGCATCATTTTGATGTGTCTTTTGATAGTAGCTATAATCAGTTTTACAGCCATGTATTGTCAGGAACAAAAACAGGTTTATTTAGTTACAAGCATGGCTGCTGTTGACTTAGTGGGTCACAAGTTATGCAAATCTGCACCAGTTGCTTCCAGATCTCTTGATCCCAAGCAGAAAAGAAACTTTCTAAAGCATATTAAAAAGAAAAGGCCACAAACAATATTATTTTCCTCCTCATAAACATTTGAAAGTAGGAAATGGGTAGATCTTTCATTGGCTCAACATACTATTTGTCAAAAGCAATTTGTCTGGAAATGGCAATAGTGACTGTTAACCTAAACATTAGAATTTGAAGTCATGACCTTAAAAAATGACAGCACTGATATTAAAAAGTCTTCTCACTTTTCTGTGAGAATATCTGCCCCTGCCAAACCACAGTGCTGTAATAATACCTTCCATGCCCCTCTCCTGAAAGGAGGGATCCCATGTTTGGATGAATGGGAGTCATTCCCTCAACATGGCTTTCATATCCAGCCTGAGCTCCTGGGCCAACCAAAGTGAGTACTGTTGCCATAAACCATAGAAAGGACTTTAACTAAATAATAATAATTATGTAGGACAGAGTGACCACTTTCTGGAGGAGTTTTTTGTATTTATGAAGTACAGAAGGAAGTAAGCATGATAAAATAAGTCAAATTCAAAAAATCTGCTCTTTTTCCAAAGTTGTTTCCTGACTGCAATGATTGCAAACAGCTTGGAAAGGAGCTGTCAGCCAGCCAAACTGTTTTCCTTGTAAACTCAAAAGGAAAGAATGAGAACAACAGTTTTTAGCAAATAACCCTCACACTCGTTTCTCTGAATTTTTGTACCAAAAGGAGAGTTGGAACGTTTTCCCCAATCCCCTTAATGTTCCCCGTCTTTTAAAAACCATTTTGCTGTGGTTCATTTCCCCATCTCTGCCGCAGTGCCATTTGCAGGGGGGAATGTCCGGTTATTACTATTATTATTATTATTATTAATTTGTACCCCACCCATCTGACTGACTGGGTTGCTCCAGCCACTCTGGGCAGCTTCCAGCATATATAAAAACATAGTAAAATGTTAAACCTTTAAAAAGCTTCACCAAACAGGTCTGTCTTCAGGTTTAGAATATTCAGCATGGCTTCCACCCAGAAATTCTTCTCCCATGCAGAAAGTTAAACAACATTTTATGAAGGCACAGGTTTAACATTCAGCTGGCCATGCATTCAAACCTTGCTCGTTCTCAGTAACAACCACTACTAGGCTTTTATTCTTTGTTGGTTATGCTGCAGCCAGCTAACAACACGGTTACCCCTCTGGTATCCTCAAGGTGTTTGCTGTGGGATGATTTGAACCACAAAGCTGACCATGTTGTAGGTTCATGTACAGAAGTTCTGAGATGTTGACCCCTGCCCTTGATAAAACTCTCATTGGCTGCTGTGAACCACAAGGTCAGGCCACACAAAGCAGCCTTTTATTCAGTTGGCATCCTTTTCTATCTGGGCCAAATTTCTTGACTGTTTTTTTTATTAAAAAAAAAATACACGGCTGTGTCCCCCATCCAGGTTTACAACTCACTCCTGGTTTCAGGCTCTTTGATTCTGGGAAGGGCTATTGAGCTTCCAAGCAGTTCTCCACCATGGATGAAAGGCAGCTGAAACCAGTCTGTATCTTCCAGACATGAGGCAAAAATGACACCAACATTACAATAGAACAATTGAAGCAGGGGCAAAACTAGACCATAAATGTAAGGAGTGGAGGGGGAAAGCCTTGACTGAGTAAGGGGAGGCTACACTCCTTTCCTTAAATGCAGTGGTTTTGAATAGTCTTATTCTATAGAATCATAGAATTGTAGAGATTGTAGAGTCATCCAGTCCAACCACATGCAGGAATCTCAGCTAAAGCATCCTTGACTGATAGCCATACAACCTCTGCTTA
The DNA here is from genome assembly GCF_964234715.1 of Podarcis melisellensis. Classification (NCBI taxonomy): domain Eukaryota; kingdom Metazoa; phylum Chordata; class Lepidosauria; order Squamata; family Lacertidae; genus Podarcis; species Podarcis melisellensis. Next base: position 96,500,086 of record NC_138537.1, read on the forward strand.
AAAACTTCCAAGGAAGGAGAGTCCACCACCTCCCGAGTATTCCACTGTCAAACAGCTCTTACTGTTAGAAAATTCTTCCTGAAGTTTAGTTGGAATCTCTCCAGAGCATAATACAGTCAAACCGTGGTTCCCGAACGGCTTAGTTGCCAAACAAATCAGCTCCCAAATGCCGCAAACCTGGAAGTACCGTAATTTTTACTCTATAAGACTCACTTTTTCCCTCCTAAAAAGTAAGGGGAAATGTGTGTGTGTCTTATGGAGCGGATGCAGGCTGCGCAGCTATCCCAGAAGCCAGAACAGTAAGAGGGATTGCTGCTCTTCTTGCTGTTCTGGCTTCTGGGATTCAGAATACTTTTTTCCTTGTTTTCCTCCTCCAAAAACTCTTGTGCGTCTTGTGGTCTGGTGCGTCTTATAGAGCGAAAAATACTGTAAGTGTTCTGCTTTGCAAACATTTTTCGTAAGCCGAACGTTCGACGTGGCTTCCGTTTGAGTGCAGGGAGCTCCTGCAGCCAATCAGAAGCCACACCTTGGTTTTCAAATGGTTTCAGGAGTCAAATGGACTCCTGGAATGGATTAAGTTTGAGAACCAAGGCAGCTTAGAGAACTGAAGTCAAATCTGGCGACCAAAAAATATCAAAAGCAAACGGGTATGCTTTAAACCAGCCAACTTACAATCTTAAACTTTGCTCTTTTTTTCTTTGCTAAGCATCACGTTACTCTATAAAGACATTCCACAGTAGTAGAGCATCAGATAACAAGAGTGAGAGCAGATTCTAAGACCCTGGCGACATTGTAAAGCAGAAAGCTGAGCAGCTTCTTGAACGCTGCCAAATCAGATATGGGAGCCCCTACCTCCAGGAAGCCAACTCTTCCTTCTGCCTTTTACTCCAGCTACCTGGTTGTGTTTGCGGTCAGAGCACCTGCATTTTACCTGAGAACACTTCACAGTAAAGTTTGCGGGAAACGTTTACCCAAGACAGATTTCAGCAATGCCACTTAGGCTTAAACATGCTTTATCTGCCTGTTCCAGTGTCTAGCTGAAAGAGAGGCACACAGTTTCAATGCGCGTGGAGCAGGGTTTATAAACTGCAAGAAAATGGCTGTGTACCCAGTTCCAGAGTTGACTGGAGTTGTGGCTGATCACATCAGGCCCCCCGGCCCCCAGGGAGCAATGTCTGACCAGGTGGCCAGTTGGGAAATCCCCAGCTGGTCGTGTGGAAAGGACTTTGCCTCCAATCAGATTGGCCTCTTTTGCACATTTTGCCTTGCCCATAATAATAGTCACAACTTTGGTGGATAAGGCATTGGGGGGGGGGAATGGAAATAAGAAGTCCCAAGGAAAGAAGAATGGATACAAAAACCTATGGAATATGCAGAATTGGTGAAACTTAACCGAAAAATAAGAATCATAGAATCATAGAGTTGGAAGAGACCACAAGGGCCATCGAGTCCAACCCCCTGCCAAGCAGGAAACACCACCAGAGCACTCCTGACATATGGTTGTCAAGCCTCTGCTTAAAGACCTCCAAAGAAGGAGACTCCACCACACTCCTTGGCAGCAAATTCGACTGTCGAACAGCTCTTACTGTCAGGAAGTTCTTCCTAATGTTTAGGTGGAATCTTCTTTCTTATAGTTTGAATCCATTGCTCCGTGTCCGCTTCTCTGGAGCAGCAGAAAACAACCTTTCTCCCTCCTCTATGTGACATCCTTTTATATATTTGAACATGGCTATCATATCACCCCGTAACCTCCTCTTCTCTAGGCTAAACATGCCCAGCTCCCTTAGCCGTTCCTCATAAGGCATCGTTTCCAGGCCTTTGACCATTTTGGTTGCCCTCCTCTGGACACGTTCCAGTTTGTCAGTGTCCTTCTTGAACTGTGGTGCCCAGAACTGGACACAGTACTCCAGGTGAGGTCTGACCAGAGCAGAATACAGTGGCACTATTACTTCCCTTGATCTAGATGCTATACTCCTATTGATGCAGCCCAGAATTGCATTGGCTTTTTTAGCTGCCGCGTCACACTGTTGGCTCATGTCAAGTTTGTGGTCAACCAAGACTCCTAGATCCTTTTCACATGTACTGCTCTCAACCCAGGTGTCACCCATCTTGTATTTGTGCCTCTCATCTTTTTACAAAAGAATGGAAATGTTTTATTGAATATTTAAAAATTAACTGTAAACAGATAGGAACATTGGCAGAAGTATTGTAATAACCTGCAGTTCCAAATTAACTTAATTTAATAAATGAGTAAATTAAGTTAATTTGGAGTATGCAGAAAATATTTTTAAAAATAATTTAAGGAACTGCAGAAAGAGGGGGAGAGAAGTCGAGTTTTGAGATGTTAAAATGATTGTAGAATTATTATTGAAACTGAAAATCATAAAAAAGATAAGGCATTAGGTGAAATCCCTTAGTCTAACATCTGGCAGGGTACCACCTCACCCCCACCTCGGAACAGTGTGGTCACAGGGGTACCCCGTTGGAGGGGTCTAGTTGAAAGTGTCTGTCCAAAAGCCAAGGCGAGGGGCCATCCGTGTAGACCTGTGGCTCGTGATGGGCACAAAAATCCCAAGATCGGCCCTGCCAAGTTTCAGCCCTCCAGCGAGTGGCTGGGAGGGATACACACCTTAAGCCAAATCCTACCTACACCTGGAATCAATAAAGCTGTGGCTAATTTTAAACCCCAAAACATTGTCTTGTCCAGTTTGTTCTCCGTCTTAGGATGGGCCTTTCTCCCAGGGGAGGGGACACTGCTGCTATAAGAATTTTAAGGTCTTATATATATATATATATATATATATATATATATATATATATATATATATATATATATATATTAGATGTTCATAAATGTACCTAGCAAACACATACAAATATGTAAACTACATGTCTGAAACCCACAGAAAAGTCCTGAAACCACTTTCTCTCTCCCAAAATGACCTCAAATATTTCTCTGCAAGGTCAAAGGAAATGGGAAATCTCCCCATTCTCTCTTTCACAAATCCTGTCTTAAGGGCACATTTAAGATATGAATAGGGTGAGCCTGTGACCTGTGACCTGGATTCAGAAACTGAGTAGTTATCATAACAAAAGAGTGGCCAGGATGCCCAGGTAATCCAATCAGATAGCCAGGCAGACAGGAAGAAACAACACACCCAGATTTCCGCCCCTTCTCTGATGTATTAAGGGGGTGGTCTTGGGCCACACCCCTTCTGTGAGGTATGTATGATGTTTCTGGGGGTGGTCTTGGACGCCAGGGCGGGCAGTTTAAAATGTCTATATAAGGGCTTGCACCCATTGCTCGGGGTCCCTCCCTCCCCCCATGTGTGGGGCGGGGAGCACCCTGTTGCAACAGCTTTAATATAGATCAGGCTTACTGTTTTGCTTCTCAGTATTCTCTGGTTGATCTGTTATTTTCTCCTACCAATAGGGAACCTACAAAAGGACTCTATATGGGCTCTTGGGTACCCCATAAGGGAAAAGGGGCAGTTTTTGTTTACAACACTGCAAGTGGGACTGCAATGCATTTACATTTGTAATCGAAGCTACCTACTTTTTGGTGTCACCTGTAAACAAGTACATTCCATCTGAAGAGCATTTATTTGCCTGCTGCTTTTCTTTCTTTCCTCCTTAAATAGAGTTGTAAACATTTGGGAATGGCTTCCTGACATTTTAACTTATTCATATATGGAAATGTCTCTTTGATTGTTAGAACAGGCAGCGGCCACTAACCCAGTTCTTCCTCCTTTTCCACAACCATGGCACTCATTTTTATTCTGTTCTCCCTTTCTCAAGTCTCCAGTAAAACTGAAACGCTTGAGGCAAGGTTTTACCTTTTTCGACAGATGTGTTTGGGGAAATGTTGTAACTTTGCTCTGGCCTGTTGCTTCTTTCTTCAAAATGCCTGCAAGCAGCATGCAACAACAGGACTACTTCCTTCTCTTCTTCACCAAAGCATTGCTTAAACTCAGAAGGCTTTCCCTTGACCATGCCTTTTCCATCAGAAATTGCAGAGGGGGGCATGGAGGAAATGGCAGTGGAAATGTGTGCACAAGTAATACAGAAAGGGGAATTACATATACAAACATCAGAAAATGGTACTCGCTGTGAGACTGCCACCCTCATGTCATTCCGGGATTGCATCCAAGTTTCTGACATTGCCTAGAGCAGAAGCTAACCATGGTCCTCAACCCTCCAAAAGATATGGTTCTTACCCCCCCCCCCCGTAGCCACAGCCAAAACGTGTCATCCAAAATAATTAACTAGGTAAGTAAATGTATGTTTTTTTTATTTTTAAAATATTTTAATGGCTTCTCCTATTCTAGGTACTCTTCTGCAATGCAATTTTTTTGTATTACCCCATCTTTGCCAGGACCCTCCCAAAATTTGTCCTAATTTTTTTTTTATTAAACTGAATTTAGTTATGAATGATTAAAAAAAAATTCAAATAGCAAACATCTTGAGAAATGCAGTTTTCACCATGGCCACTTTTAAGCTGTGGTGACACCCACTTTTGCCTCTCAGCCACACCCAGTTTGACATGTGGCCCAGGAACATAAGCCCGTGTGTGGTCCTCAGCTTGAAATTTTTTTTTAAAAAAAAATAATAATACTTTTTAAATTAGTTTTCCAATATACCCCCAATAATAGCCAAATTATAACAATAACAATTAATTCCCACATTATACAATTATCAAAGTGCCAATCAACTTCCAATTAATACATTTTAGTTAAAGTGATGGTTTGGGGGCATTTTCGATCTTATATCACTGCGTTCCATAATCTTAATTAATATCAGTTACATTTGAGTTATAATAATGATCCCTTAGTCAACAGCTACGTAATTAATTATTTCCATTCGTGATGTTACAGTATATAAATTTATAAAGCTTCAAGTGGGGAACTCAAATGATTATCTTTATTCTGCCCTACGTGTAAAAACTGTTACATCCATGGAAATTTCTTCTGTCCACATGGTGTTGTCTCTTTCACTTCCCAGCTGTTGTTTACTTCCATTGTGGCTTCGGGTGGAACTGTTTCTCAGAAGTCTTATCTCTCCGTCCCTCGCTTCAACGTCTCGGAACAGGCGGCAGGTTGCTAGAAAACCTTCTGTCTCACAAATAAAACATGTCACAGATCTCCGCCATTTTCCCCTAGGCCTAGGAAAAGGTGGGCAGTTTTTGAACGTGCTGAAGATTTAATACTCCTTTCCAACTCCCAGAATCTCTGCAGCTTTCTTATCACGGTCCCCAAATTCTTTTCTTTCCAGCAAGAGATTTATGGCCTAATTAAACTTTATCTTAGATTACATTCCGTCAGTAGCACATACAAATATCAATCTCTTTCTTCTTGTCTGTTGTTTTTAAATGGAGGTGAGGGGAATTTCTCTGTCTTTCCAACAGTCATACTTGAGTTTCCCCTCCCCATCCTTTCTTCATTTCATATCACACGCAGTTTCCATTTTTGCTTGCTAATATGAATATTACTCCATTGTCCCTTCCTCACTTGTTAATATCTTTTTGTCTTATATTCCATAGAGGGTTGCTGAATCATAAATACATAAATGAAGCTTAGAATAAACAAACCGTGGGGTTCCCTCTCCCCAACCGACTCTCGCGCCAAAGAAAAGCTTATCTCAATTCAAACCTTTGATCCATGTAGCCTGTATATTCAGCAGTATGTTGTTGCAACCCTTTCCGACCACACACTGGTAATTTAAAGCCAATTAAGGATCCAGTCAAACAGACAACCTCTGCTTCTTAATGGTGGCGTAGGAGGGTTTTCGGCAGACGAAATGCTTTTGCACTCAGCGCCTCCGTGTCTCCCGCATTCCATGCTGAAGCAAGAGTCAGGTACCGAGATGAAATGCGAGTGAAGCCCATCCCCCCCCCCACCCATGGGGGGAATCTGCAAGGATGATTTGCCCTCTGTCATCCTTGTTTTTTGTTTGCCAACAATCCCCCGCTATTGTGGGGGCTGCCTCCATTAAGGCAGGCAGGACCGGAAACCCAGCTTGAAAAAGGTTAGTTGCTTCTGACGCAGAGGCTCAACACATGAGATGAGTGATACATATACCACAGAGAAGCCTGTCCCGCCGTCTGAGAAAATGCTGCCTCGTGCACTAATAGAAGGGAGTCTGATGGCATTTGAAGAACGAACAGGTGTGACATGTGTATGGTGGTAGGTACTTATGAGCAGATGCCTCTTGCTCTATTCAGAATTGTCCTGTGCAAACCAAGCTTTTTCAGAAAAATAGTTTTAAGGAGGGGAAAACTCAGTTCCAAAATTCGAACCTTGTGCCACTCCCCACTCCACTGTTCTCTTTGCTTCCCACTTACGTGGCAGCAGTGGAGTTGGAGATGTCTCATTAGAAGTCTCTCTGAGATGCCCTTCTTAGTCTCTCCTTCCTTCCCTGGAATCTTAAACTTTGCTCCAGGCAGCAGCATCTCCTCTCCAGGAATCCCGAGAAAGGTAGTTTTGCAGGGTACTGGAGTTCTTCTTAGTACAAACATCTGGCATGTGCCGTGCCTCTGCTGAGCATGCTGAAGACAGAAGCATTCAAGGCACCAAGGAGTAAAGGGGCTGCTTTGTTTACATGTTGAGCATGGGTGAAAAAAATGCAAAGAAAGTTCTGCTAACTTCATAATGTAGCTGAACATTACGAGTTGAGCAGCTTCACATACCAAGCCAAGTAAATGCACATTTCAGTGAGGTAAGGCACATTAACTGAGGCACGAAAGGTTCAGAAGCGATCGTGAAAATGTATGCAATGCACATGTTATTCCAGCCTGAATCTATTCCCATCTTTAAATTGCAAAAGCCTGCAGTCATGGTTTCAGTGTCATATTCTGCTGGCACCTAGCCCTTCTTTTTAGAAAATATGCATGTTTGTTTTATGGTCAGAATAAGGAAGAGTCCCAACATAACTCAAAAGTTTGTTTACATCTTACTTGGCCATCATAAAAGTACAGTGGTACCTCGGGTTACAAACCCTTTGAGTTACGTTTTTTCGGGTTACAAATGATATTAACCCGGAAGTGAGTTTTCCAAGCTCTCGGAGGCCTCACCGCTGCCCGGAGCCAAGCCCAGACATCTGCGGGGCCTACGGAGGCTCCGCAAACGGCCTCCAGCTGTGTGAGCTCTCGAAGGCCTCCGTGAATGCTGGAAGCCAAGCCAATTGTGATTGTGGAAGAGGACCCTGTGCCCCCATCCAAACAATGCCTATCATCATCACATTTCCATTTTGTACTGTTTTGTTGATTTCATTTTATGGATCAATGGCCTCGTTAGATAGTAAAATTCATGTAAAATTGCTGTTTTAGGGGTTACTTTTCACCGTCTGGTTCCTGTTGAGTGTGTTTCGTTTGTTAATTGAGTCCCTCACTGATAATCAGAGGCTTCCTGCTGAGTCTGCCAACTGTTGAGTCCCGAGTACCCACACAACACAGAAGTTATATTTGGAGGTTTTGTTTTTGCTAATTTTTTATATTTTGCTTTGTGTGGCTTTTTCGTTTTTTTGACTGTGACTTGACTTGTTCTTCATTTTATGGGACTGACTTGTGACTTTGCTTTTGTGAGTGTGTGGAACCCACTTCAGCTGCTGGTTGATTGTGTGACTGCAGAAATGGATAAAAGCCCCCCATCCAAACTGACTATCATCAGTGCAGGTAAGGGAAAAAAATGTTAATTTTTTTCATCTAAAATACTGTCTTATTTTTTTATAGTACAGTACATTGATTATTGCCTTCATTTTATGGATCAATGGTCTTGTTAGACAGTAAAATTCATGTTAAATTGCTGTTTTAGGGGATGTTTTTCATCATCTGGAACAGATCAATCCACTTTCCATTACTTTCAATGGGAAAGTCCGCTTCAGGTTAAGAACGCTTCAGGTTGAGATTTCCGGGTTAGCGCCATCGGCAAATGGCGGATTCCCTCTGACTCCGAGGGACCAGCTCTGTGGAAATCGGGTCTGCACCGCTACGGCGAAGCAGGGACCCTTCAAGAATCACAGGGGGGTGAAGCCTGTGAGCGCGGGACTCGGCAGGCACCTTTTGCGCCCCCCAAACCGCAAGGGAACCCATTTACGGGCTCCAGAGCGAAAAGGGGTGAGTGGCGCAGTGCCGTGAGTCAACTGCTCTTTTCATGGAGCGAAGCCACACAGCCATTGCCAGAGAGCGCTGACTTTTTCCTGGACAATTCGACTATAAAAAAGTAACTACCCGTGAGTAGGGGAAACTGGATTTATTGAAAAGGGGGGGGAGGCTTAATTGGATACCGAAGCGGGGAGGTCTAAACAGGAAGTCCGCTTTCCGCTTTTTGTAAATAGATCAAAGCAAAGAGACTCTAAGCTAAAGCTTTTGGGATTTTGTTTGGAAAGGACTGATTTCTAACACGATAAAGTTCTGAACCCCCTTCCTAGGGAGCAGGGAAGGAGGGGGGACATTTTGGACTGTGCATACCTGCAAGAGAGAGGGAAAGAGCTTAAAATCCACTGCTCAAACTTGGGAACGGTCTGCCAGTTGACAGAGACTGTCTGTGTTTTAACTGTTAACAGAAGGCTTGCAAATAGCAAGAGAGATACATTGCGATCAGGTACCTTTTTTTGTCTGCAAGAAAGAGAGAAAGTAATTGGAAAGTAACAAAAAAGTAACAAAAAATTGGAACTGTTTATTCTTCTTGGATGGAGTTTTTAAAGGTTATTTCTTTTTTGGACTATTGTAATTGTTTCCACCTAGAGGGAGTTTTAGAAATTGCTACAAGGGGAATTTTCCACTGGCAAACAGAAACAGTGCATTTGGGTGACCTTGGCTCTTCTATTGTTAAAGTGTTGTGGCAGATGGGAAAGAAAAAGTAGATGCGTCACTTTCAGAAAGAACAACAAGGTCTAGGAAGACCTTGGGGCAGCGAAGGCAATCAGTTGCTGGCCTTACTACCTTATCTGTGATGGTACCAACACAACCAAAGTCTAGTGGAATGTCTTCAGAAGATGTTTTAGCGAACACATTGGCAAAGATTAATGAATCTTTGGTGCAACTCAGTACAAGGGTTGAGGAGACAAATAAGAGGGTCGAAGAGACAAAAACGATTGTAGATGAGACTAAAGTAAAGGTTGATACTGCAACTACTAAAATTGACTTAAACACTGAAACTTTAAACAGTTTGGGACAAAAGGTGAACACTAATACAGAATCTATCCAGAAATTGTTACAGGAATCCACTTTGACCCGACAGACTGCAGATGAAGCTAAGGAGAAAGCTGCTGCTGCGGAATTTAAGGTAATACAATTGGCAACAGAGAAGGTTCCAGACCTACAGAAACAAATTGAAGACCACAAACTGACGCTGTCTATGATTGAATTGAAGGAAAAACAGACGAACTTAAGGATTAGAGCTGTACCCGAATTGGAGGAGGGCACCCTGATAAACTTTTTGACACAGGAATTTGCAGAGTTCTGGAAGGCGGATTTGAAACAAGAGGAATTTAAAATCGTGAGGGCCTTCAGACTAGGAAAAGGAGAAAAGAAGATTAAAATAAGGGATTGCCTGATTACCCTCTGATCCAAAGAAGAGAGAGATAAAATTTTGGGGTTACATTTCCAGAATCCTTTGATAATTCTGCAATCAAGAGTGGAAATCTTTAAAGATATACCGAAACATCTTTTGGATCTTAGATCCAATTTTGGAGATTTGGTTGCCCTCCTGAGAAGGAATAAAATTATCTTCAGGTGGGAATTTCCCCAAGGCCTATCCTTTGGCTATAAAGGAAGAAAGATAAAAATAAGATCAGTTGAGGAGAAGATCTGCAGAAAGAACTTGGAAAAGAGCCAGACGTTTTGGACAAGAGCGCACCAAAAAGAGGGAAACCGGCACCACTGACTGATATAGACAAAGTACTGGGCGCGGGTGGAGGAACAGCAGAATAATTACATCATGACATTGCAAGTACTGAGCTGGAATGTGAATGGACTGAACTCCCCGGAAAGAAGACGGAGAGACTTTCATTTATTAAAAAAAGAGCAACTGGATTTGATTTGTTTACAAGAAAAACATGTGACAAGGCTACACCGGAAGATTTTGAGCAATAAAAGATTAGGCCATGAATTTATTTCATCAGATAAAGTCAAGAAAAGAGGAGTGGTATTTTATGCAAAGGAGAGCCTGTCACCAAAATTCTTATTTAAAGATGACCAAGGAAGATTTGTTGCAATTGAAATTCAATCACAAGGAGAGAAGTTTTTGATAGTAGGTGTCTATGCACCAAATGAGGGGAAATCATAATTTTTCAAGAAGTTGCATGAAATTCTGCTGGATTATTTGGACTATAATATGATTTTGATGGGAGATATGAATGGAGTGGTGTCTACAAATATGGATAAGGCCCAGAGACAGGTGGTCACAAACAATGGCAGATTACCAAAGTCGTTTTTTGATATGGTTGACAATATGGACCTTGTTGATATTTGGAGAACTAAGAATCCCTTGGGAAGAGAAGGAACGTTCTTCTCTGAAGCCAAAATGACATGGACAAGAATTGACCAAATTTGGATAACTAGGGGGCTGGCCCCGAAGACCAAAAAAGTGGAAATTTGTCCTAAAACTTGCTCCGATCACAATGCGGTGAAGATGGAAATGAAATTAACACCAATTGGTTCCTTTAGATCAGTGTTTCCCAACCGGTGTTCCGCGGCACACTAGTGTGCCGCGAGACGTTGCCTGGTGTGCCGCGGGAAAAATTAAAAAATCCGAAAGATATCCGGAGAGGCGGCCTTCAGGCGAGTTTTAATTTTAATTTTCCTTCTCCCACTTAATGCCCCACGCTCGCCCGAGCAGCTTGCAGTCCTCGGTAACCACGGCGACCCGAGGCAGGGGAGGGAACAGGGAAGTCGAGGGCGGCGGCGAGCCGTGATGACGTCAGTGGGCCGCGCCGCCTCGCCCTGGCACGGTGTGAGAGCCCCGGCTAGTGGCGCGAGCTTCGGAATAAGTGGGATCCGCGTGCGCGAGACCGAGATCGCGGGTAAGGAGCTCAGCCCTGGGCAGGAGGAAGCGGGGCCGCACGTGCGGGCCACATCCCCACAGAGAGCGAGCCTCCCCCGGCCCACCACTCCGGGCAGGTCCACTCGCATGAGGGGGCGGCGATGGCGACGGCCAGCAGCTTGCCTGCAATGCCATCCCTCGAGCAGGCGAGGAGCCCGGAGGCTACCAGATGCGAGTCCTCTTTCCCACCCTGCTCGGGAGTCCAGAGCACTTGGTCGCATTCAGGATCTAGAGTGGGGAAGCGGGGCTTGTGTCTGGGCTGGACACATTGGGCTGCCTGTGCCGCTCGACCTGCGGGGAGAAATCAGGGTGGGAGTCACGACCGTGAGGCAGGGCTGCCAAGTGTGGCAGAAGAGGACACGGCCGTCGCACCTGTCCTTAGGTAGGAGCTTCTTCCGTGTCGACCTGCTGCCCTAAAGTCTTGGCTTTTTTCTTGGCTTTTTGGCAGTTGGCACAGAAGGAAAGCAAGGGGGAGGGGAAAAAATTGAAACTTACACTTTCGTGCATCCCTCCCGGCGTGACGCTGCGCGCTGACGTCACGGGGCTGTAATGGTGGTGTGCCTCGAGATTTTTTTCATGAAACAAGTGTGCCTTTGCCCAAAAAAGGTTGGGAAACACTGCTCTAGATGGAGGATGAATGACACCTTGTTTAGGAATGAAGGAGTGATTAAGAAGGCCCAAAAAAACCTTGAGAGACTATTTTGAGATAAATATGAATACCACTGTTGAAAAAAGAGTAATATGGGACACAAGCAAATCAGTTATGAGAGGGTTTCTGATACAACAGAATGCAATTAAAAGGAGGGCTCAAAATGAAAAAAGGATAAAATTCTGGAGAAAATAAAGGAAGGAGAAAATAGATTGAGAGCAAAACCAAAATCACAGGAGATTCAGAAAGAGATAAAGTTATATCAAGTACAATATATGAAATTGATGAATCAGGAAATAGAATGGAAGATTAAACAGATGAGACAAAAGGCATTTGAATCGGCTAACAAATGTGGGAAACTGTTGGCTTGGCAAATGAAAAAAAGACAAAAACTTAACACAATTACCAATTTGGAAGTGGAGGGAAAAAATATACAGAATCCTGTGGAGATTAGGAAGTGCTTCCAGAAATATTTTAAACAGTTATACACACAGGAGACCCAGAAGGAAATGGACATTGATCGATTTTTGAAAATAAATGGACTACAAAAAATCTCTCAAGAGAATAAGTTAATGTTGAATTACAAAATAACAGATCAAGAGGTGGAAGGAGCCATTCAGAATATGAAATGGGGCAAATCCCCAGGGCCGGATGGTTTGACTTCAAGATATTATAGATCCTTGAAAGATTCGCTAGTACAGCCTTTGAAGGAAGTTTGTAATGAAATATTGGAGGGGGAAAAGGTTCCAGAGTCGTGGAAAGAAGCTTATATTACACTTATACCGAAAATAGAGTCTGAAAAGACACAGCTTAAGAACTATCGTCCCATATCTCTGCTTAACGTGGATTACAAATTTTTTGCTGAAATTATGGCTAAAAGATTAAAAAAAGGTATTGGTAGAAGAAATTCATAAAGACCAAGCGGGCTTCCTCTGGGGAGGCACTTGTCAGACAATACAAGGAATATAATTAATATTTTAGAAAAATTACAAGTGAATACTAAAGCAGTTTTGATATTTGTGGACGCGGAGAAAGCCTTTGATAATATTTCTTGGAGTTTTATGAAGAAAAATTTACAGGGAATGGGGGTAGGCCAAGGTTTTGAAAACGGTATAGGTGCAATTTATTCAGAACAAAAAGCAAAATTAATTGTGAACAATGTAATTTCAGAAGAATTTAAGATTGAGAAAGGAACATGACAGGGCTGCCCAATTTCCCCATTGCTTTTTATATCGGTACTGGAGGTTTTGCTCAATATGATTAGAAGGGATCAATTGGTAAAGGGTATACAAGTCGGAGCCAAACAGTATAAATTGAAAGCATTCGCTGAAGACTTGGTCTTAACATTACAGGAGCCAGAATCCAGTACTAAAAGAGTATTACAATTAATTCAAGAATTTGGTCAGGTTGCGGGTTTTAAGCTGAACAAGCTGAAAACTAAGGTGCTAGAGAAAAATCTAACAGTGACTGAAAAAGAGAGGTTCCAGAAGGAGACAGGTTTAACATTGGTTAAGAAAGTGAAGTACCTGGGGGTTAATATGACTGCCAAGAATGTGAATTTATTCAAAGATAATTATGAAAAATGTTGGATGGAAGTGAAAAGGGATTTAGAAATATGGTCAAATCTGAAGTTATCATTGCTAGGCCGAATTGCTGCGATAAAGATGAATGTATTGCCAAGGATGTTGTACAGTACTTGTTTCAAACATTGCAAATTTTGGACAAGATGGACTGTTTCAAGAAGTGACAGAGAGACATTTCTAGATTTGTCTGGCAGGGCAAGAAACCCCGAATAAAATTTAAGATTTTAACTGATGCTAAAGAAAGAGGTGGATTTGCCCTGCCAGACCTGAAGCTTTACTATGAATCAGTGCTTTTTGCTGGCTGAGAGAATGGCTGCTTCTTGAGAACATGGACATTTTGGATTTGGAAGGTTTTAATAATGTTTTTGGGTAGCATGCATACTCGTGGTATGACAAGGTCAAAGCGCATAAATCGTTTAAAAACCATATTGTCAGGAAAGCACTGTTTAGTGTGTGGATAAGATATAAGGATTTGCTTGAAAACAAAACCCCAAGGTGGTTGTCACCAATGGAAGCTAAGGCTCTGAAAAAAACTCAATATGGAGGCAAATTGGCCGAAGTATTGGGAAATTTTGGAACAAGAAGGAGACAGATTAAAACTGCAGAGCTTTGACAAACTAAAAAACAAAGTACGAGATTGGCTTCACTATTATCAAATAAGGGAGATACATAATTTGGACAAAAAAATTGGTTTCCAGGTGGAAAAATCAAAATTGGAAACAGAATTGTTAGAACCTAAAACTAAGAACCTGTCAAGAATGTATAACTTGCTGTTGAAATGGAATACACAGGATGAAACGGTTAAATCTGTTATGATTAAATGGGCACAGGATGTTGGACACAACATTATGTTTGCTGACTGGGAACAGTTATGGACCACAGGTATGAAGTTTACGGCATGTAATGCCTTAAGAGAGAATATTATGAAAATGATTTACAGGTGGTACATGACTCCAGTCAAGCTTGCAAAAATTTATCACCTGCCCGATAATAAATGTTGAAAATGTAAAGAGATTGAAGGCACCTTTTTCCACCTTTGGTGGACATGCCCAAAGATTAAGACCTTCTGGGAAATGATTTATAATGAAATGAAAAAGGTATTTAAATATACCTTCCAGAAGAAACCAGAGGCCTTTCTCTTGGGCATGGTCAGCCAGTTGGTGTTAAAAGAGGATAGAACTTTCTTTATGTACGCCACAACAGCAACAAGAATACTTATCGCAAAGTACAGGAAAACACAAGATCTACCCACCCGGGAAGAATGGCAGATGAACGTGATGGACTACATGGAACTGGCTGAGATGACTGGCAGAATCCGAGACCAAGGAGAAGAGTCGGTGGAAGAAGAGTGGAAGAAATTTAAAGTCTATCTACAGAAATATTGTAAAATTAAGGAATGTTAGAAAGATGTTGGAATTAAACCATGTGGTTTTAGCAGAAAAGATATAAAGGATTAAGCAAAGATGAATTGTTAACAGGTGAAAATGTAAAGTTACAATATATTAAGATAAAATATTAAGATAAAAGCAAAAAGGGTAAGGATTTGCTGAAACAACTACTGAACTAGAATACAAAAAAGGGAGGTGTGAGGAGGTCAGGGAAATAAGCAAATGAAAGATAAGCTATGGAAAGACTGATTTGTTTTTAATTGTTTTTATTTTTCTGTATTTTGTATTTTTTTGTTCTTCTTTTATTTTTTCTTTTATTTTTTCTATTTTTGTAATTTCTTTGAAACTTTAATAAACATTATTCAAAAAAAAAAGAATGCTTCAGGTTAAGAACGGACTTCGGAACCAATTAAATACTTAACCTGAGGTACCACTGTATTCTTTTCTGAACTCCCAAGCCTGCTGGAACTCACAGCCATTCAGCTGCTCTTTGAAATGTTGAGCCAGCAACTCTACTGCTCCGTAGGGCTACCATTGTCGAATGGTGATAGACAATGGTGATTACCTGCCAGGGCTGAACAGCTTGGCTGATTTGCATTTGTATCAACAGCAGGCTGCTGCTAGGCCCTGCCCCTTCAGAATGAGATCTTCATGAGCCTGTATGTGGAAGGACAATAATGGGATTGCAGCTGAGCTAGCAAGGTTTTAGAGGTGATTGCAAGTTGTGTCCCTTGACTTTTCTTATTCCAGACATGCACAGCATAGGTGTTTCTAAACAGTATGGGAAGTTCGGAAGCATTAATTGCTTCAAAATACTTCCTCCAATCCTGCCAGCGAATGGGATAAAAGGCATCTCGTGGGACAGCAGTAACACCCTTACAGCTTTTGCTGCTTCGGAGGCTATGAATGGAGCACCATCTCTTAAAAATGCGTGTCAAGAGCTGTGGGCCCTGGTGCCCCCAGATCCAGCGGTTGTAGTCCACCACAAAGTCCTGCATGCAAAGCTCAATAAACTTGTGTTTGGGCTCAAACGAGAGAAAGGCACCATTAAGTATATATTTGGACTGCGTACCAAGCACATTGGTGAGGTTATTTAAGTTCTTGAGGACTATGAAGTCTGTGTCTAAATAGATGCCACCAAGCTTCCACATGATGGTGATTCGGCATGCATCAGAAAGGATGGGCAAAAAATAAGGCTCCCACCTCTGCTGAGCCACTGAGTACCAGCCAGCAAGGGGGGTGTTAGAGAAAAGGTTAATCAAGTCCAAATGTTTGAATTCAATGTTGGGGAAACAGCTAAGCAAAGAGAAGGCCACATGTTTGGGCAAAGTCTTATTGTAGCTTGCTAAACCCTTCATAAGAACAATGATTCTGGACTCAGGGTGAATCCTGGCGGCTGATTCAACAGAACACATAAACAGGAAGTTTGGATTAGTTCGTTCCGATGTTTCTACAAAGTATATGTCTTTGTGCGATGAAGGAGGCCATCTGGATGAAGGAGTGGGAAGAGGAGGACACTTAACTTCTGTAGGCAAACTGTAGTGCTGTCTCTTGTCTTGGGCATCCTGGGTGATTCTCCAGTAGAACATGATACAGATGAAGGACATGAACTTAAAGATGACGATGCACACAGCCCAGAGTTTGTAGTTTGAAGTCAACTTGATTAATTTCAGTATGCAGGCAGGCACTTTCCACATCGTCTACTCACTACAGAGTTTTGAACTTGAAGGAAAACCAAAATGAGCTGCAAGCAAACAAACAAACCAAATGAATTAATAACTTGATTAATAAATAAGGAGTGAAAGAAATACAAAGTGGCAACATAAATTGCTGATCACGATTACAACTGAAGAGATCCCCCCCCCCTGAAAATTAGCTACCCCTCCCAGTTTGGTGCCATCTGCAAATTTGATGAGCATCCCCTCATTTCCTTCATCCAAGTTGGATAATGATGTTGGACAACAATAGGCCCAAGACAGAACCCTGAAGCACCTCACTTGACGCTTTGCCCCAGGAAGACGAAGAACCATTCATGAGTACTCTTTGTTCAATCAGTCAACCAGCTATGAATCCACCTAACAGTTATAGAGACCACATTTTACCAGCTTCCTCACAAGAATATCATGGGGGACTCTGTCAAAAACTTTAGTGAAATAAAAATACACTATATTCACAGCATTCCCCTGGTCCACCAAGCTTGTAACTCAATAAAAAAAGAAAAGAAATGAGATTCATCTGGCATGACTTGTTTTTGAGAAACGCATGCTGGGTCCTGATAGTCACAGCATCCTTTTCTAACTGCTCACTGCCACTATTATAGGACCTTTCCTGGAATCGATGTCAAGCTCACCGGTTAGTAGTTACCTGGGTCTTCTTTTCCCCCTTTTTGAAGATTTTGGAGACAACGTTTGCCCACCTCCAGACTCCAGGGGCTTCACCTGTTCTCCAAGGATTCTCAAAGATTAAAGGCAATCAATAGATTATTGATTCCCATAATCTCTCATCCCTAGTCATGCTGACTGGGGCTGAACCCAACAATACTTGGAGGTGGGCAGATTCTTCTTCATTTTATAATAACACAGTGGCAAAAAAAAAATTTAGTTAAGCCCTCTCACCTCGTATTTTAAGGCAAAGCGTATACTTCAATATCACAGTTCTCTTTTGAAAATAGCAAATATATTTTGTCAGGGGTAACTGACAAATAGGGACACAGGTGGCGCTGTGGGTTAAAGCCTCAGCGCCTAGGACTTGCCGATCGAAAGGTTGGCGGTTCGAATCCCTGCTGCGGGGTGTGCTCCCGTTGCTCGGTCCCAGCGCCTGCCAACCTAGCAGTTCGAAAGCACCTCTGGGTGCAAGTAGATAAATAGGGACCGCTTACCAGCGGGAAGGTAAACGGCGTTTCCGTGTGCAGCTCTGGCTCGCCAGAGCAGCGATGTCACGCTGGCCATGTGACCCGGAAGTGTCTCCGGACAGCGCTGGCCCCTGGCCTCTTAAGTGAGATGGGCGCACAACCCCAGAGTCTGTCAAGACTGGCCCGTACGGGCAGGGGTACCTTTACCTTTACCTTAACTGACAAATAGCAACTCCATATATTTTTGTTTTCCCTTAGAGGACTTGTTTATAATAATAACTCTTAGCACAAGTACCGCTCCAGTGGGCAAGGTAAACGGCATTTCCGTGCGCTGCTCTGGTTCACCAGAAGCGGCTTAGTCATGCTGGCCACATGACCCAGAAAAACTGTCTGTGGACAAATGTCGGCTCCCTCGGCCATTAAAGCGAGATGAGCGTGCAACCCCAGAGTCATCCGCGACTGGACTTATTTGTCAGGGGTCCCTTCCCTTTTTTTTTTAACCTGGGCAGCACTGGGGCAGGGCAGGGAGGTCAGGGCTGAGTGGACACACCAGCAGGAGCCTCTGCCAATGTCTCTGTGCAGCCCTGACCTCCCTGCCCAGATCCAACACTTTTCTGGTAAACCCCGTTCAGGAAAACCGTAGCAAAATTCTGCAACTCTACCCTATCCTGCCAGCTTCTCCTGAAAGCTACCCGGTGTGGGAAAAGAACAATTTGAAAACTACGTTCCAAGCATTTCTGAAGAAATCTGGTTTAGGGTCAAGGGTACCAGTAATCAGCAGAGGCTGATTGCTTGCTCACTAACAATAGTGAGCAAGCAAGCATGTAGTTGCTAGTAAAAACTGTCCAGTAAAAACTGTACAGGGAGTGCTGCCAAAATTCTTATCAGGAATACCTGTAATAATGGTCTTAGTCTCCCTTGCAGAATAGTAAAGTATTTTTTTATCTTTTCCTAACCCCAGACTGGCTCCATTTCCTGCTTCAAAGCCATTTCCAACCCACTTGTTTCTTGGAGGCAGGGAAGAATTATTAAGAGAGTTTTTAGTATGACTCCCTGCAGTTGGGCGTAGGGTTGCCAACTGTTCCATCGACCCCTGAATCGATTCTTTTAGCAGCAGCTTTATCTGCCATTGTAATATCCCCCCCCAGGCACAGTCCCCCATCATCTCCCAAGACAAAGGGTACCACCCAGTATCCGGTGGGAAGGGTACTCACCGTGCGAGGAAACCTTGCAATGGGTCTGCCGTCATACCAGGAAGCAGGAGAACTCAAATAGCAATATTGATTTATGAATTAAAGCTCAACAGCTATAGAAAGAGCCACACCCAGACCACATACGTCTTAAAGAAACAAGCCACTCTCACTACCCCCACAACTAAAAAGACCACATTGATTTCTGTGACAGGAAAAAGATAATTTGCTACTTCTGTTGTTTTTATTAATTAAATTTGTACACTGCCCTGCTTTGCAAGCCTCACTGCCACAACTGGAGACTGAAGAGGGTTCCTGGATCCAATTCCCTACTAGATGCTGCATCAGAACTCTAAATAAAGTTTATATATTTCTGTACCCCCAAAAAAAGTTTTGGGTCACCCAAAATACTTTTGGATTCCCCTTGAGTGGCTCTACTGCAAAGCGCTGTTTTTGGACATCATCTTTTCTAGCAGGCCCCCTTCCACTTAGAAAAAGGAGGAAAGCAAATACATTCCCTTATCTTGAGTTTGTAGTTAATGCATATGTTTCTTTAAATCACTAGAGTGTCTGTGTGTTTGCCGTTGCCTGTAAAACTCCACTCCTAAAAGCAGAGCCACTTTTTTTGTTCTTTCCCAACTTCTTCTTTCCCAACAGGTTCCAAGGTCTGCTAACATTTAGCTACTCCGCAAGCTACACATCCTCTTCTGCAAGACTGTCCCTTCCACATAACATTTGCTTCTTTACAAGTCACTTAGAGAAGTTGGGTTGGTACTGAAGCCATAATGCTTACATTGGTCAAAAATTCACTTTTGTTATGTGATCTTAGAAGGGGTGTGGCTATGATGGCTGTCGTGAAGACTACCTGCTCTTCAGAATGTACTGCCATACCACTGCTCCTTAGTAGATAATCTCCTTGGTGGAGGGCATGCATGATCTGTGATGATCCAAAGCTTATTTTGGAGTGCAGACCCTGTTCCTTAGTCATGAGGGCATCATGCCAAAAAACAAAAATGAAGCTTTGGACCAGACGTGATACCAGGTCATATTGTAGGGGAAAGTCTCCTTGTGGCTGGGCTGTACAATTTGGAGCATGCAAAAACCAAGTGGGGTTTTAGTAAGCAGAGACAGCCCCCCTGGTAGTGAACATGTCCCAAGCTTATTTATGGGTACATATATCCCAGTTCCTTATTCACAGGGACACTGGCAATTCTTGATGTGGGACTATCCTGGTTGAAAGAGGCTGTTGGTGTTTTGTATCTTTATTTTAGATCTTGATATTTATGTGGAAATTGCTCGATTTCGTTCTGCATTTTTTAATGTTTCATTTACTGTTTACAACCAGTGCTCTTTTTCTAAGGAAAAACGTTGCCAGTACTCACCATGAAGTTGTTAAGGAAGTAAGTGCCACATTTCAACATTTGAGAAAGAAAGGTGCCAGGACTGAGACAAAACCCAGGTTTAGGATTTCAGTGTTTGATTATGTGGGAGGGGGGAGGCTGCCAGTGTGATAGGGAAATAAAGCCCTGCGACCGCAGGAAATAATGTGTCCTTTTGCGGAAGGCGGGGAGAAATTCCTGTGTGCTGGCTGGGAGAGGCTACATGAAGAGAGTAGGTTTCGTGGCTGGCTTCCTGCTGAAACTATGAGGGGAGCGACAAGAAACACACTTGGGATGTAATGCTCTGCACTCCCTCCCTCAAACCTCAGGTGTAAATATGTGTACGTCATCCACATTTCTTAAAGACACTACAGAGTCCACAATGTCTCATTCCAGCGAAACACAAATCCTGGTTAAGTGCCAGGACCCCTGGAATCTTGCTACTGTTCGGCAGAGATTGGGGTAGCAGGTAACGGTATTTTTTCATGTTGCAAGCCACCTTGAGCGTGGTTTGAACTGTGGAAAGACAGCATATACATGTATGAACATATGAAAATGTGAGTTTTCCGAATGATGGGGAGGGGAGAAAACTGGTGGGAGGACATGGGAGGAGAATTTTTATGCATGACTAAGTGGTTGTCTATTCTACAGTAAAGGCTGCTTTGTGGGGGGAAGGTGTTGGTTTTTATTTATTTGTTTTACAGTCAAACAGTGCATTGGACTTTATGAAATCGATCAGTAATAAACGTCATGCTTGGGTGTTCAGAGAACACCAGGTCACACCTTTGGGAACTGGCAAGCAAAGAAAAAATAATAAGAAAAGAGGAAGCACAATGGTAGACGTGTGCTGGAGTGATCACCTGAGCTAGAGCACACCTTATTCAGGGGCATAGCTAGCCATTGGTAAGGTTGACCCCCGCCAAGGGCACAGGTCCAGGGAGTGGCAAAAATGTTGAGAGTGTGGACCCACTGCCCCATGCAGAAGGAGGCACTTGTCTCCAGCATGACCATCTTTGCATCAATAGAATTAGCAACAGCTTCCCGTGTGTGTGTGTGTGTGTGTGTGTGGCAGGGCCTGAGCAATGGAGCTGTAAAGAAGACAGGTGAAGCTGGGTTTCTCTTTGCCCATAGTTGCCAGAGTTGAGGATTGACTGGGCTCACTGGCACTGCTTGCAACACCTGGACAAATTAACAACTAGCAGTGTCCTCTCTCTCCTCACCACCACCACGTGTGTGTGTTTGAGAGTAAAGTAAAAAGAGACTCAATCATTATTCACCCCGCCTGAAAATGCCCCTCTAAATAATTTAGGAAATATAGGGAGCTGCCTCAAATTGAGTTAGATCATCCAACCATCAGTGTCATCTACACTGACTGGGAGCACCTCTCAAGGGTTTGAAGGAAGGTGCGGGGGACAGGGGGGCAATGATACATTCCTTGCCAGGGGTGCAAGAGAGCGCAGGTATGCCTCAATGCTCCCCAGTGGGATCTGGGGAGTTCACTGCATCCCACTGTGCCGCTCAAGCCTGTGTCTGCCAACTTGAAAGGCAGAACGGGTGCCACCTGGGAGTGTGTCCCTGCCATGAGTCAAGCCTCCGTCTCCAGCATGATTTGTGCTTGGTTCCTCCTTAATCTGGAATATTGGCATTAATCAAGAGGCGCTCCTGGACTGCCAATGGACTGCAATCAACCAGCTGCCAAAAGTGCGGGAGGAAAATGCAGTCAGCTGCAAGAATGATGTAATGTAGATTGACTGTCAGGGACTGAAGAGGAAGAGGAATGGTGGAGATCGCCGCCAGCCCCCACTTCTCCTGTAGCTGACAGGGAAGAGGGAGGCCAGGTTGAGTTACAGCCAAGTTGTGAAGGAGATAACAAGGCAGAGACAGGCAAGCAGCCAAGTTATGAGGAGTTAGGAGAAGCAGCGGGGGAGATAGAGCAGCCAGCGGACATGATCCGCCATCCCCTAGAATGCGACATTCATTAAGAGTGCAAGAGCAACGAATGCAGAGGTGTTTGTCCATGGGGGGGGGGGTCTTTGTAGGGTCAGAGGCTGTTGGGAAAGAGGAAAGAGGGAGGAGCCAGAGCGAGCAACTCCATAATGGAGAAAGGACTGGATTCTCTGTCTGCCACCATAATGACTGAATAAATCATAAGTAAAAGCTTTCTTGTTTTCTCCCTGCTTCTTGAAACCATCGGGGGGGGGGAGAGAATTCCTCAAGCCTGACATTGACGGATGACAACTGAACACTAAATAAGAAATGATGCAGCTATGGGAGGAAACGATCGACATGTATGTTTGCAACAGGAACGGGAAACCTGATTTTAAGAAATTGTATGAAAGTAAAGTAATTGTTAGGATATTTCCGTTCCACCTTAAAAGGGAGCAGGATGTTTGTGTCACAGCCTGTGTATTTCCTGTTCGCAGGATGTTTCTGTTGTGTCTTTGCTTTCGTTTCTCTCTGTGTGTCTGAGACACTGAAGCAGGCAGTCATGTTTTCTTTGTTCTGACCAACGCTGAATAAAATTGTAAATAATGCTCTCCTGCGTGCGTCTTTCGCTGTGCGAATTCTGCTGATAGAGCGTGCATCAGCTCTGGAATTTGGCAAGCTATTTCTGGAGCTCATGTCGCTAATTGATTTATACTGTAACTACGGGAGATCGATGGACGTCTGGAGTCGACGTGGAGGCAGTGATGGCCTTTGTCTCCCTGGCAGTATCCCAACAGTAATTTGGTTGGATTTGTAATAATTTGGAAAAAAATAATTGGAAAAAAGAGAGAACCCAGGTATGCCTCTGTCCTTATTCAGGGACGCGGACTTATAAAAAATATTGGGGGGGCCCGGGAAAGCTCATGAATAATAAATAAGCTCATGAATATGCAAATAAAGTGGCGCCGCCTCCTCGTGAGCAAATAGGGGAGAGCGTGCTGCGCCTATTAATCAGCTCCAAAGGAAATTGGGTGGAGCTTTTGCTCGGGAGGGAGGGCAGGAGGCATGCAGCCCGCCCCTCCCTGTGCATTTTGGGCTGGGGGAGGGGCAGCGATGGCGCTCTGCTGGAGGGGCGCCGGAGATTATTGGGGGGGCAGAGCCCCCCCAAACGAATTTTTGAGGGGGCTCGGGCCCCCTCAAGCCCCATGGAGTCGGCGCCTATGTCCTTATTCCAGATTTAGAAGATGTGGAACAGGGAGGGAGAACATTGAACAGAATTTAAGTATTTACAGTTCCAGCCTTCCCTTCTCATACGTATTCACCCATTTCTGGTTAGCGTTTCTATTAACAATGTTGTTGCAGGATTGAGGGCATTTAAAAAAATCCTACTTTGATTGGCAAATGGTAACTCTCATTCAGCTTTGGGCAGACAACTTCACTTTATTTTCTCCTGTGAAGAGAGATGTTGTGGCAGTTCCATTTTAAAGGCATGAGATTTTTTTTGGAAATAAGAACCAAGTGTGAATGCTTGACATTTGGGCAGAAAATGGAAATATATATATTTGACTCATTTAAGACTTTTAAGGCCAAGTGTAACATGACAGGAAAAACCAAAACACAGCCATTCTTCAAAATATGCACTGGTCTGAACTTTGAAATGTAGTTCTCCAAACAACCATTTACAAAAAATACATATATATGGGGAAAGTATTCATAAGCACAACCATATTTATATTAATGACAATAACATATCAAAAATGCAGTGTGCTGGGAGAAATTGCCTGAAAAAATGTGTACATTACAGCATACAAAAATGTCTTTATTGGGAAAATTTCACATTAAAGTACTGAGGATTTTTTAAATAAAAAAGACAACAAATTGCTGCAGAAATGTGGAGAACTGAATTTAAGATCGGAAAAAATGAGGAATGGGGAGAATCAAAATTGGCAGCACCATTCTACAAACGGGTTACTGGCAACAGGATTTCTAAAAAGTATTTTATTCTAAATATAAATGCATACACAAAGGCAAGAAAACAACAAAGTAATAATTACAACTAATTGTGTGTGTGTGCATACAGCCTAATATTTCTTATTGTTTCTCTCTCCCCAAAATTATATTTAGTCATGTAAAGTTTTTTTCAAATCTTATTTATATTTTTTAAAAATTAAAATCCTTCAAATAGCACTAAGTTTTATTTACTTTTCCTAGAACTGGTGACCATGAACTTTCAAACTGTTCTGACCTTTGATCTTACTTTTTCAGTAAGCTCAGATACCCACTTTATCCTGCTATTCTTACAGTGTAGGCAATTCCAAAGTTCTCCATTGTGCAGTTAATAACATTTTTGCAGCTCTTGTCAAATTCCCAAACAGTAGTGTCTAGCTGGACTGATTCTAGTGCCAAGGACATTGTATGAATGCTACAGAGCAAATGAACAAAATAACTTGCATGCATGATATGAGGGGAAAAAGCCACCTGGAAGGACTCACAGTTTGTCACTTAAGCTCCGCAGGGCCATTCTTTGTGACTTTCCATTGCTTTCTGTAAAGAAGGTAGGTACAGATCTGATCCAGCAGAAAGCGATTCTGATGAGGCATGAATGCGTGATCATTCTGGGTAGATGTGTGTTTTTTCGGAACTACGATTTGCATGTCTAAGTTCCTCTTTCTCTCGCTGGCCATTGGTTCACTTTGCTGCCTCCCAAATACTCTTCTTTCTCTTTCTCTGAGTGCTTTCAGAGGGAAAGTTCTTCTCAGCATTCTCTAATGATTAGTGTGAAAAAGAACCGTCCTCCTGGAAGCACTCACAGAATTTAATAACTACTTATTTGTTTAAAAGCATTTATAAACGTCTTAATAAAATTTAAATCATTTGTAAGCATCGTACAACATAAAAGAGCAAACAATATCATGAGAACAAAAATGCTGCACGAAAGTGCCAAAACTATAACTATAAACACCATACATAAACACACACACAAGGAATTCAAACAAAGAAAATCAGCGTCCTGTCTTAGGGGGTCAGGGAATGTGCACACACAGCAGTTTAGAGTGGATATGACGCACTTCTGGTGTGCATGCTTTTCATATCACCCACACAATGTTGTCCTAATCAAAATGGCAGCCCCCATGTTTCCCTCCCCCCAACATTAAATCAGATTTTCCCAATCTGCAGATAATCCTCTAGAAGAAGAAGAAATAATCCAACATCAATTGGCATGTTACTCCAGTGTGGACACACTGAAGCACATTGCATGGGTTTGGTTTTGCTTCCTGTGTGTGTAGCGAGGTTTTCACTCTTCCACTCCATGTTACTCCAGTTTCCATCTCTTGTTACTGGAGTCATAAGCAGAGTCATAACTGAGTTTCCTGTATAATAAAGCAGAATATACAAAACATAATTTTTTTTTTTAAAGGAGGAATAGTATGAAATGGTTTAAACATACAACAAATGATGCGTGCAGCAATGTTTAAATGAAACATTTAATACTATTCCTCCATATATTTGTTTTTCATGGGTCCACTTAGTTTTTGTATGCTGTATAGGCCATACTGTTCCTTTAAGTATATCGTTATAGGAAACACCTGAGGCTTGCTTCATATGTCCTATGCAATTGTGTTGCAAGCATCAGCAACTACACTGTCTAGTGAGCACTGATCTTAGCGTGAATCTTACTTACATATTCTGTTGAAAAGTATCAGGTATGTAACCTTTTTTATATTCTGTTTTGTATATTCTGCTTTATTATACAATGTATGCAGGTAGCTCAGTTCATCTGTTGAATGCCTTGTATCTTATTTCCAGCTGATAAAGACTATTACGAAATAGTAGTATCATTCAGGAGATACTGTCCTTTTGAGGCTTTTGAGACGTCTTCTGTTGAAACCTTTGAAAAACTATTGTGAGACTGTCCTTAGACATCTGTTCTGAACACACGGCTTGACGGTCCTTGCTACCACTCTGTTATATTGTACATATGAATTTTGATTGGCTTATTCCTATAATTTGAATGATATCATTATTCTATTATATATTCTCTACTAACTATTAGGGACACGGGTGGCGCTGTGGTCTAAACTACAGAGCCTAGGGCTTGCCGATCAGAAGGTCAGTGGTTCGAATCCCCACGACGGGGTGAGCTCCCGTCGTTCAGTCCCAGCTTCTGCCCACCTAGCAGTTCAAAAGCATGTCAAGTGCAAGTAGATAAATAGGTACTGCTCCAGCGGGAAGGTAAACGGCGTTTCCGTGCACTGCTCTGGTTCGCCAGAAGTGGCTTAGTCATGCTGGCCACATGACCTGGAAGCTGTGTGCGGATAAACACCGGCTCCCATGTCCTGTAGAGCGAGATGAGCGCACAACCCCAGATCCGTTCGTGACTGGACCTAATGGTCAGGGGTACCTTTACCTTTACCTACTAACTATTAGCCTACAGGTTGTGTTTGTGTAGTTGTTATTGGTTCTTATTGCAACACAGGGGTTTGTTTTTGGTTCGGAGTTGTAAGTGTGGCAGTGCACAAAACAGCAGCATCAGCAGTTGCTACGGCAACACACAAGCACAGGGTTTGGTACTGATGCTGAATTCAGCTGCCACACTGACTGGGATGGAGTGCAGGGAGCAAGGGTCACACAGCAGCAAGAGTCATAGGTAAAGGTAAAGGTACCCCTGCCCGTACGGGCCAGTCTTGCCAGACTCTGGGGTTGTGCGCCCATCTCACTCAAGAGGCCAGGGGCCAGCGCTGTCCGAAGACACTTCCGGGTCACGTGGCCAGCGTGACATCGCTGCTCTGGCGAGCCAGAGCTGCACACGGAAACGCTGTTTACCTTCCCGCTAGAAAGCGGTCCCTATTTATCTACTTGCACCCGGAGGTGCTTTCGAACTGCTAGGTTGGCAGGCGCTGGGACCGAAAGACGGGAGCGCACCCCGCCGGGGGATTCGAACCGCCGACCATGCGATCGGCAAGCCCTAGGCGCTGAGGCTTTTACCCACAGCGCCACCCGCGTCCCAGCAAGAGTCATAGGCTATATCAATTTAAAATTATATATCTAGCCCTTAGGGCTGCAAAAGTAGTCTCTGAAGTATTTGAAGGCACTAAATTATATTGTACTCTATTGGACAACTGGTCCATTTAGTTAAGTATTATTTCCTCCTCAAACCAAGTGACTCTAGCTACTGGAGAAAATTCACCACTCCCTACCGGGGTCAAGTGAATCACAAGATCCGAATACACCAAGGTTTGGAAAGACGATAGTAGATGCTTGTTAATTCGAATCCTTATTCGACATCCTAATAACCAAATTGCCCCATTCTCACTCGCACAGGCCACCTAAGAAACTGAGGTTCGGCTCAGATAATACGAGGCAAAGCTGCAGGCCCTGATGCCATCCCGTCTGAACTAATTAAAGCCAAGCCAGACTGGTGGGCTCTGATTCTAGCGGAACTGTTCACTGTAGTGGACAGAACTGGAATTATGCCTAATTCATGGCAGAAATCCATAATTATCCCAATCTTTAAAAAGGGGGACAAAAAGTTACCTTCCATCGACCAATAAGCCTATTGTCAAATATTGGGAAATTGTATGCAAAATATCTATTATCTAAATTAGCTACGTGGCTTGACATGAACATAGGCCCAGAGCAGGCAGGGTTTAGGCCAGGGAAATCCACTTTGCATAACTGTATAGTGTTATCCCATTTAGCCACCAAGTACATGCAGAGTACAGGCCTTTATGTGGCCTTTTTAGATCTTAAGGCTGCTTTTGACTCAATCGACAGGGGGCTGTTATGTAAACTGGAGTCCCTGGGCTTAGACCCTAGGTTACTTTACCTTGTTAAAAAGCTTTACGTAAATAATACCTGTCATATAAGAATAACTCCAGGGGACAAGGTGTCATACCCTGTTGTTATAAATCGAGGTGTGAGAACAGGGTTGTGTAATTGCTCCCTCTCTTTTTAATCTCTTCTTAAATGACCTTCCCCATTACTAAAACAGGTGGATGCTCACAGCCCAAAACTCAATGCATCAAAAATTCCCATTCTCCTATATGCAGATGATATGATTCTGCTCTCACGGACTAGAATTGGCTTAAAGTGTTTGTTAATTGCCTGTATCAACTAGAATGAAAATGAGTATGAATTTCGATAAATGCAAAATAATGGACTTTGGGAATTCTCGTAAGAGATATAGTTGGGTTTTTGGTGAGAAACACATCCAGCAGGTATTTGAATTCAACTATTTGGGGATCACTTTCCATCATAGGTTCCGGTGGTCTTCGCACTGCAGAGGGGCGGTAAACGCCAGCAAGCTCAACTGCTCTATGGAATTTCAATCTGGATGTTTACCCAGTCAGTGGAATGAGTGCAGGCAGCATTTTCTTTTTAAGATTTTCGCTGTCCCATGTTGCATACCTTACACAGCCCTGTGTTTAGAGGAAGCTAGGGACAGTTGCCTGGACAAGTTTTCTTTTATGCTGGCTAAACATTTGTTTTTCAGCAAACAAAGATACTTTACTTAGCGAAGTTTGTTAGACACCTTCCCGTCCCCAGGGCTACAGCTGTTTTGCACAAAGATACTCCTGCCAACCTAGCAGTTCGAAAGCACGTCAAAGTGCAAGTAGATAAATAGGTACCACTCCGGCGGGAAGGTAAACGGCATTTCCGTGCGCTGCTCTGGTTTGCCAGAAGGGGCTTAGTCATGCTGGCCACATGACCCGGAAGCTGTATGCCAGCTCCCTCGGCCAATAAAGCGAGATGAGCGCCGCAACCCCAGAGTCCGACATGACTGGACCCTTTACCTTTACAGCAACTCGGGCTTCCAGAGGATCTCCTGGGTGCTGTGACTTTCCCAATTACCAAGGCCATGTTAAAAACTAGGCTGTGGTACATAGATCATCAGGAACTAATCTCAGCTGCAGAAAAAACATGTTCCCCTCTTTATTTTCGACTTGCTTGGGCGCAGGAAATTAACCTTAATTATTTACAATTTTGTTTAACCTTCAAGAAAGAAGAGCTTTTTCACTGGCTAGGTTCAATTCTAATCCTTCTAACCTCCTTTGGGGTAGGTTTACAGGTATGGCAGAAGGCGATCTGCCCATGTGATGCCCACCTGGTGCAAACTCTAGCTCACATGGCCCTTAAATGTAAAATGTATGATGATCTCCGCCAACAATTTTTAGAACATCTATGTATTCCAACATGGAAACCAGAGACGGGGGTTAAAAAGGCAAAAGGACCCCTGACCATTAGGTCCAGTCATGACCAATTCTAGGGTTGTGGCGCTCATCTCGCTTTATTGGCCGAGGGAGCCGGCGTACAGCTTCCGGGTCATGTGGCCAGCATGACTAAGCCGCTTCTGGCGAACCAGAGCAGCACATGGAAATGCCGTTTACCTTCCCACCAGAGCGGTACCTATTTATCTACTTGCACTTTGACATGCTTTTGAACTGCTAGGTTGGCAAGAGCTGGGACCGAGCTCACCCCATCTCGGGGATTCGAACCGCTGACCTTCTGATCGGCAAGTCCTAGGCTCTGTGGTTTAACCCACAGCGCCATGCCTCTTGAGAGCCAGTGTGGTGTAGTGGTTAAGAGCGCTAGTCTCGTAATCTGGGGAACCGGGTTCGACCCTCCGCTCCTCCACATGCAACTGCTGGGTGACCTTGGGCCAGTCACACTTCTCTGAAGTCTCTCAGCCCCACTCACCTCACAGAGTGTTTGTTGTGGGGGAGGAAGGGAAAGGAGAATGTTAGCCGCTTTGAGACTCCTTAAAGGGAGTGAAAGGCGGGATATCAAATCCAAACTCTTCTTCTTCAAACTCTTCTTGTAACAGGGGAGAGACCAGGAGCTCACCAAGACAGTAGCTAAGTTCCTCTATTTGATTTTTTGTAGCTGAAGTACACTACAGGATCCTGCCCTTGCTGGAGACCCACAGAGATGAGATAGATTGCTCACCTCTTCTTCTCTCTGGCAAATGACTGTACTGTTGAAATGGTGATGTGATCGCACTGGCTTTTTTATTCTGAATGTTTGTAAGTGAGGCCAATAAAGGTTTGATGATGATGGTGATATTATTTTCTCTCATTAGGAGCAGCTCCTACACAGGGATCTATTGCTACCAGGGGGGGGGTGGCTCATGCCTAGAAACCATGAGTCCATGCAGATTTCTACTTGTTCCATGCCTTCCAAGCAGTTTTCAGTTTGCCCTCCCCCCTTTCCCTTGGAAAGCCCATTCTTTAGCACCACATCGGAACAAATATCAAACCACGTTAAACCTGATTGGTGTTTGCTCCAGTTCAGCTGTAAATATCAGGCATTCCTGGGGAAGAGCAATGGGACAAGCAAACATCTGAGCAGGCACGAGGTGCAACTGAGACCTTATGCATGCAAAGTGCACCCTCTTCCACAAAAGTAGGTCCTTCCCTAGAGGTCTGTAGGCAATTCCATGCAGAATCTCCAAAGCTGGAGTAAGATTTCCATTTGTCAGAGTTGGGACTCACGTCTAGCAAAAACAGAACCAATTCTGCACCAATTTTATACAAGATTGCCTATCTGGTAGCACAAAAAGGATTACCTTCTCAGAGTGTTGCCATTGTGTAACTCCAAGGGACCTATAGCCTTTTCAAAATTAAAACAGGCAGTGGATCTAGTGGGATTCTCCTCTCTATTCTATGCCTCCACAATCCAAGGCAGTAAAAGGTAAAGGACCCCTGGACGACTAAGTCCAGTCAAAGGCTACTATGGGGTTGTGGAGCTCATCTCGCTTCAGGCCGAGGGAGCCAGCATTTGTCCACAGACAACTTTCCAGGTCAGGTGGCCAGCATGACTAAACTGCTTCTGGTGCAATGGAACATCGTGATGGAAACCATAGCACATGGAAATGCCGTTTACCTTCCCGCCAGAGTGGTACCTATTTATCTACTTGCACTGATGTGCTTTCAAACTGCTAGGTTGGCAGGAGCAGGGACCGAGCAACGGAAACTCACCCCATTGCTGGGATTCGAACCACTGACCTTCTGATCAGCAAGCCCAAGAGGCTCAGTGGTTTAGACCACATCACTTGTGGAAACCAGCTGCTGAAAACCACAGGGCGGGGGAGAGGGCTCTTGTCCTTGGTTCCTGAGACCTCTGGCTGGCCACTCTGAGAAGAGGAGACTGGGCTAGAGGAGGCACTGATCTGATCCAGAAGGCTCTTCTTATGTTCTCATCCAAATTCAAGATAAATGCAGGGAAACTTGGTTGCGTTGTTAATTAGTACTGAAGACAGTACAATAAATTATTCAGTGTCCAATTTTGTATGTCATTATTAACAACGGCAGAATGAGTGATCCTTGAGAGCTTGGCAGGTGTACATGCATTCAATATTTATAAATATTTGTCACGCACTGAAAAATCTATGAACAATAAGGGCAAATGCCACTACATAGCACTATTGTCAAGCTGTAGTCAACGAGAGTCACTTCTTTGACATTTCCACTGAACCCCTGATACAACTATCAATCTTTCTGGTTGATGCGGGCCTGTGATGTGGCCGCTTTAATAAAATTCCCCATGGCTTCTTCCCAAATTGCTCCAGTAAGATGAGTCTCCCAGAGCCCCACTGGTAGAACCACTCAGACATGAGAGGTGTGGGATGTATCATCACTGAAGCAGTCAGATACAATATTTCCTGTTGCCCAGAGTGGACACACAAGGAAATGTTGCCCCAGACAGGGAGGACATCCTGTCATACCTGGTCTGGAGCCTCCCCTCCCCCCGCTGTGTGTGACCAGGTAGATGGGCGTGGCCCTAGCAGACCCTATAAAAGGGCTAGTCACAAAGCCATCTTCCTCTCTCTTGCCTTTTTTTGCTCTCTCTTGCTCTCCGCTAGCTCTTAGCCAGCAGCACATGGCTCATCCTTACAGAGGATGGAAACCCCAAGGTAGAAAGTCTGAGGCCTAGCTCAGACTTCTTTTCTCTACAAATGTTACTGTAACCACAAGATAAAACCAGCCTTCAGAATACTGCTGTGGACTGAATGTAAGTGAACTTTGCTCTCACTTTTAATCAAGACTGTCGTGTTATTAATATTATTTGAAGAGGAAAATAAAAGGGGAAACTGACAAGGAACAAGCCAGACTAGGCTAGCCAGACTGGATTGCTCAACTTAAATGATTCTAACGAATTCATCAACTTGCTTCCAGCAATCTGCAAGGGAATGTGCTCTGCTGCTTGCTGACTAGCGTGAGAGAGGAGGGATAATTTTCCCCCAGTCTCAGTCAGTTTTATTGCACATAGCCAAAGGCTGTCGCAATGTACACAGAATTATTTGACATTTAAAAGAAAATATACTGAATTGATAAAAAAAGACTTAAAACATTTATATGAGAGGAGGGATAATATTTACTCAATATATCCTCTCCTACTTTCCTAAACATTCCCGCAAGAGGCGGGTGGAACACCACTGGGCTCTGAGATGCATGTTACAGAGCAACACAGGAAGGTGTCCATAAAATGGAATCTGAATACGTCGAACTAATCTGCTAAAATGTAAGAACATCCCGCCATTAGTTACACCTACATCCCTTGGAAACCAAAGTGGAAAAAAATTGTCATGAAATTTCCGTGGGGTCTGAATCATAGCTGTCAACTTTTCCCTTTTCTTGCGAGGAATCCTATTCGGAATAAGGGCATTTCCCTTTAAAAAAGCGAAACGTTGACAGCTTTGGTCTGAATGCAACTGATTTGGTCTCTGAATGTTCCTCCCTGAGTCTTATGCTGTGTTGAAACTACTAAGAAAGTGAGCCAGGCAAAATAGGCCAAATCTGTTTGCAGCCAGGTGGGCAGGGTATAAATTGTTATTGTGATTATTGTTATTTTCCATGGTTCTGAAATGTTGGGCCATCTTCAGGTGGACCTCAGCACTATAGTCTGTGCAGTTCCCTCCTCACTTGCCCACCTTGAACTCTGGCTGTGCCGTAGACTTTTGAATGCCAGAACCAGCAACTCCCTACTTGCTAAGTAACGGTGGCCAGGAGACTGTGAACTTTGAGGGTTTGCAAATTCATAGAAAAATATTCATGTTGGTTATTTTTAATAATGGGTTTTTTTAAAAGGAGAAATAGAAAGGAGGCGATGAGAGAGGAAAGTTGTAACAGGAAGAAGTAAATGTAAAAGGAGCAGAGGAAAGGGAGGGTAAGGTATAAGTTATGTAGGAGAAAGGAATACGGAATAACGCAGGTCGCTCTGCCCCCTGGGTGCATGGCACGTGCGCCACTCCGGGTGTCTGAGCGGCTAGCTCCACCACTGACCTTGAGGTGGAGGTGGGGTGGGGGAAGAGGAACTGAAAAGTCTTCTCAACTAAATTTCTCTGAATCAGCAAGTTCTGCCTGAAACAGGAAATGAAAATCCCAGGACCTCCAGAGTAACTGCCTATATTCACATACCCTCCAACATTTCTCCAATGAAAATAGGGATGGCCCATTCCATAATGATCTTTTTACTATTTATCCCCTCCACATCTTGCTTGGTTGCCCTAACCACTCTGGGCAGCTTCCAACATATATAAAATGTTAATAACATAATAAAATATTAAACACTTTGTTTAAAGACTTCGCTCTGCAGGATTGCCTTGAGACACCTCGGTGTTCAGATCCATACCCTTCAACATTTTCCCAATGAAAATAGGAACGTCCTAAAGAAAAGAGGGACATTCCGGGATCAAATCAGAAATCGGGTCTGCTTCTCAAAATCGGGTATGTCCCTGGAAAATAGCGACACTTGGAGGGTCAGTATTCAGTGTATGGAAAGCTAAACCATGGATTCCTATTTATTTATTTATTTATTTATTTATTTATTTATTTATTCATTCATTCATTCATTCATTCATTCATTCATTCCCCGCCCATCTGGCTGGGTTTCCCCAGTCACTCTGGGCGGCTCCCAACAGAATATTAAAAACAGAATAAAACTTCAAACTTTTACAACTTCCCTAAACAGGGCTGCCTTCAGATGTCTTCTAAAAGTCAGATACTTGTTTATTTCCTTGACATCTGATGGGATGGCGTTCCACAGGGTGGGCGCCACTACCAAGAAGGCCCTCTGCCTGATTCCCTGTAGCTTTGCTTCTCACACTGAGGGAACTGCCAGAAGCTCCTCAGATGGGGGTGAAGACGCTCCTTCAGGTCTACTGGGCTGAGGCCATTTAGGGCTTTAAAGGTCAACACCAACACTTTGAATTGTGCTCAGAAATGTAGCAGGATTCAGGACCGGTGTTATATGCAGAGGTGTAGCAAAGCCAGGTGGTACCCGGTGCGGAAATCCCGCCCCCTGCCCACGACTCCAAAGCCTACAGTGAGCCAGGGGAAGGGGGGAGCTTTGACACTTTGCCAGCAGCCCCAACAAGCCGTCGGGGCCACCACTTGCTGTAAGCTTGGGAGTCGCAGGCAGGGGGCGCACTGAATGTCACCCCCCCTTCAGGGAAGACTCCCGTCCTGTCCCCTGCCTGCCTCCTCCAGCTGGGAGCAGGGGCAACGGCGGGCAGCATGCCTAATGTCACCCCCCCCTCAGGATGACACGCAGGGCAGGCTGCCCCCACTGCACCCACATTGCTCTGCCTCTAGTTATGTGGTCCCGGCGGCCGCTCCCAGTCACCAGTCTAGCTGCCGCATTCTGGATTAGTTATAGTTTCTGGGTCACCTTCAAAGGTAGCCCCACATAGAGTGCATTGCAGTAGTCCAAGCGAGAGATAACCAGAGCATGCACCACCAGAAGGCCCTCAGAGCTGGACCTCAGTGTCGGGGTTGAACGATGGGGTGCTCAGAAACATACTGGGATCCAGTGTATGTCTTTCAAGACCTGTGTTATGTGGTCTCGGCGGCCGCTCCCAGTCACCAGTCTAGCTGCCGCATTCTGGATTAGTTATAGTTTCTGAGCCACCTTCAAAGGTAGCCCCATGTAGAGCGCATTGCAGTAGTCCAAGCGAGAGATAACCAGAGCATGCACCACTCTGGTGAGAAAGTCCACGGGCAGGTAGGGTCTCAGCCTGCGTACCAGATGGAACTGGTAAACAGCTGCCCTGGACACAGAATTGGCCTGCGCCTCCATGGACAGCTGTGAGTACAAAATGACTCCCAGGCTGCGCACCTGGTCCTTCAGGGGCACAGTTACCCCATTCAGGACCAGGGGGTCCTCCACACCTGCCTACCCCCTCTCCCCCCAAAACAGTACTTCTGTCTTCTCAGGATTCAACCTCAATCTGTTGGCTGCCATCCATCTACAACCACCTCCAAACCCTCACACAGGACATTCACCGCCTTCACTCGTTCGGGTTTAAAAGAGAGGGAGAGCTTATCACTTTGGCAAGGAAATATCCCAAGAGGGATAGGAAGTCAATATAAAATGATTGTGCCAGACTCTGCCTTCCTCAATTACCATTTTGCCTCTGCCTCTGCACAGCCATGTTGTGACTGGGGGGCCTCCGTAATTTCCAGCTCTCTCAAGGGAGACGGGGAGGTCAAACATTTGAGGACCCCTGGTTAGATGACTGAGAGTCAGCAAAACTTCAAAAGCTTTTCAAGAATGCTTGCGGGAGAGGGTGGGGTGGAATTTATAAGAACCTCCTTAAGACAACAGAATTTTATTTCAAAATGTGCTGATTTGGGCTTGTCATCGAGAAAAATAACTTGATTTGTGGGGTGGGGCTGCATATACTATGCATGAGATAATATTTTCCACCCAACCTTCCCATGAGTACAGAATTTCAATGATATTTTTAATATGTAGCAAGGCAGAACATTTTATTAAAATATCCTTTAGTTTTGGAAAAATTGCCAGTCGTTTCCCTTAACTGAAAAAAATATATCTTGACATATATAGGTATAGATATGCTTCCCCAAGAAGAGCACAAATCTAGTTTACCCTGGTGGGCTCCCATTTCAGCCAAATTATTTCACATATATATTGATCAGTTGTGGAAGTATAGCATAATAATCCCAATTTTTTTAATGGTTGCAAAACAGACCACACTCCAGCATTCTAAGTGGAAATTTTAAAGTGTATAGTCAATTTCTATTAGATAAATAGGAAGACTGAGTTGAACCACAGGAGCTAATAAAAGAACTAGTCGGCTTCCAAAAAAAGATAACAGCATGACAGATCAGTCATCTACAGTGTTCATACCTGCCATGACCCCTATGACCACAACCTGTCACATGGATCTGTTTTTGCTGTTTTAATACATGTCCGTGTCTCACTTTGCTGACCCTTTGCCTTTAGCTCATTCCACCCTCTTACCCCGCAATCTTTCCACTTTTACCTTCTCCCATTCACCTTTAAAGGATGTAATTACAACAAACAAACAAATGTGGTTGTGCCCCTGGTTTGACGCACATTAGCTTGGCTTTTAACCCAGTTTTAGTATCTCAGCCCACCGACAGAAACCAAAGTCTGTAAGACAAATGCCTTGCTTTATATTGTTGTGAGTCTGGTGGGTGACTCCCCCAAACCCTAGAAATTAATAAATGATAGTTATTTGGAGTATTGAAGGGAAAATTGCAGGTCAGTGGATAAATACAGGCTAAGTTTCCTTTCCAAGCCAGGGCTTCACCTGGAATAAAGGCATTAACATGACAAAAGGTGATGATGGCCCATCTGATAGGAATCTTGGGTCTGGGCAGAAAGAGGTTGCCAAGTTGGCAGGAACAAGGAGTCTTTGGCAAGGTGTGCTGGGGAGAAGAAGGGGAGAGCTCCATCTTGGGCAGACTGGCTGAAGGCTGGCTGACTTGGAGATATCTTGGACTCCAGGGCTGCACTGCTGTGGGGAACCAGTCCTGCTGGAGATGACCATGCTGTAAGATCTGGACTCCTGCCATGAGGACTGAAGGTGTAAACAGCTGAATAAGCCATATTTCTTAAAGCTACAACAGTCTCTGCCATGTCTTCAATTCTCCAAAGGAGAATTCTGGAACCCCCTAGAACCTTGCTACCACTCGGTGGTGCCCCCCCCCCAAAATCACAGAAATGTCAGTGGCTTGTGGAAAGTTTTAATGTAGGACAGCCATTTTGGTATACAAGTGGTATATAAATTAGTAAATAAGAATAATATTTTGGGGATCTGATACAATGAAAGCATATATGGTCAGGGACATAAATTCTAGATCCACCCCAGCAATTTTTAATATTTCAAGGGGAAAATGAGGAAATGTATGGACACGCACAGCCAACATTTCTGTGTGTAAGATGACATAGGGAACACAATTGCAGGGTCAAGAAGCCTTGTGGCAGTAGTGAGGAACCTACTTAGGCCTGCTCCCACACCCCTCAAAATGGCCCATGAGGCCATTTCTAGTAAACTCTGCCCAACTGCCAATCATGTGACATCATCTGATGTCACCTATGAGTCATTTCAATCAACCCTGCCATTTTCTGTGATTTCTTAGCAATGGACTTTACATATCTTACATACATACAGTGGTACCTCAGGCTACAGACACTTCAGGTTACAGACCCTTCAGGTTACAGAATCCGCTAACCCAGAAACAGTACCTCGGTTAAGAACTTTGCTTCAGGATGAGAACAGAAATCGTGCAGCGGTGGCACCACGGCAGCAGCAGGAGGCCCCATTAGCTAAAGGGTGCTTCAGGTTAAGAACAGTTTCAGGCTAAGAACGGACCTCCAAAACGAATTAAGTTCTTAACCCGAAGTACCACTGTATTATGATTCTATGTACATTTTACATACAATTCCCCCTGATATGTAGGTAAAATATGGGGGGGGGGAATCATTAGACAATCATCCCCACTCATTTTTGCCTCTAACTCCACCCGTTATTAGTTTTTCCAGTTTGAATCCAGCCCTCAGGTGGTGTGTTTTCAAAATAACACCATGTTCAAAAATGGTCACCTAGAAACAGTGTTCAAAAGGAATTGCACCCATGAACAGATGTTTCCTTATTATAAAAATCTTTAAAGAGGGTACATTTTCAGGCTGCAGTTGCTTGGAAGCTGGTATTCTGGAGTCTGAATCAGTCAATAATTGTGTGCAAATCTCTCTCTCTCTCTCTCTCTCTCTCTGTGTGTGTGTGTGTGTGTGTGTGTGTGTGTGTGTATCACCCACTTATTTTCAACTGCCCATTAAACGAGAGCTCAAGATAACAAGCTGTGTCTGGACTTTTTGCTGGACTGATGTGACAAAAAAATGTTGACAAAGTCTGGATTTTGCTATGTGACTCAGATTAAATTGGTTGCCTACAAGGTAACTCTATTTGCTGCAGCTGGTGGGAAAACCAGGTGATTAATTTAGCTTCTTTATTGTGTCCTGGAGATCATATGATATAAGTTGTCATGGATTCATCCAATGACCTCCTCCTTTGCTGTGGTCACCTCACCCTCCATTTTTTGCAATGACAGTGATATCAGTTGTTACATTCATTTTATCATTCTTTTTTGTGTTTTTGTAGTTTTGCAACCTTTTGATTCATACACCTGACCAGAGACTTCTCAGTCTCCCTGCTGGACAATCAGCACAGTGTAGTGGATATTGGTAGACTTCAACCCGGTATATTGAGTGTAAAATCCATCTCCATTGTCTTTGTCCTATTATCAGTGTTCATTTACAGCACTGATAGGCTTCCTGCTACCTGAAAACACAGCTTGCAACATGAAATCAAACAGATAAAAATGCAATAACTATGGCAAGTAATAATTGCAGAATAAAACTTGAAAAGCTAAGAATGAAAAGTGGATTGAAGAAGATTTAACAGGCTGAAATGGATGTAAAAGACCTGGGGAAATGAAAAGAACTTAGCATGGTACAAAGATCTAAAGTCACACAACATGGTACAAAGCAAGTACCGTAGATTCCGGCATATTGGGCGACTGGGCGTATAAGACGCCCCCCAACTTTTGCTGTTCAATTTTAGAGTTTGAGAGTTTGAGCGCCGCCAGGGGCATCATGGGCACCCCTCCGCTGCCTCTGCCATCGCAGCAGCAGCAGCCCAAGGCAAGGCGTTTGACGGATGGGGGGGCAGGTGAGCGCATTGCTCAGAAGGACTTTCCGTGTCCCTTTCTGTGGCGAGGGAGGAGGAGCGATGGCAGAAGGGGCGCCTCTGCTCACCGGCTCCCTCTCCTCCTTCCCAACACGTATACCTGGCGTATAAGACGACCCCCAACCTTTGGGGTGATTTTCCAGGGATAAAAAGTTGTCTTGTACTCCAGAACATACAGTACTAGACAAGACTCTGGGGGGGGAAGGGTAAAGGGGACCCCTGACCATTAGGTCCAGTCGTGGCTGACTCTGGGGTTGCGGCGCTCATCGCGCTTTATTGGCCGAGGGAGCTGACGTACAGCTTCCGGGTCATGTGGCCAGCATGACTAAGCTGCTTCTGGCGAATCAGAGCAGCGCACGGAAATGCCGTTTACCTTCCCGCTGGAGCGGTATCTATTTATCTACTTGCACTTTGACGTGCTTTCAAACTGCTAGGTGGGGAGGCTATGCCATAAACCCATTGCCATTACTATCAGCAGCCATCCTGCCAGGCCAGGCAGAAAAGAGCCTCTGGAGAAAATATCAAAGTCTGGTTGGAAGATGTGGGAGGGGCAATTCCCACAGGTTAGGGGTGGCTGAATTTGTCTTACACCATACTGCAGAGCTTTCCAAACTTTTTATGTAGGTGGCACACTTTTTAGACATGCATCATTTCGCAGCACATAATTCAGTTCTACTAGCAAACCAGAGGTTAAACTAACCTCTTTCCAACCCTGTGAGGAGCACAGGGAGCACAATTCAAAGTGCTGGTACTGACCTTTAAAGCCTAAACGGTCTCAGCCCAGTATACCTGAAGAATCCACCCCCATCGTTCAACCTGGACACTGAGGTCCAGCTCCAAGGGCCTTCTAGTGGTTCCCTCACTGCGAGAAGCCAAGTTGCAGGGAACCAGGCAGAGGGCCTTCTTGGTAGTGGCACCCGCCCTGTGGAACGCCCTCCCATCAGATGTCAAAGAGAACAACTACCAGACTTTTAGAAGACATCTGAAGGCAGCCATGTTATTTGTATATAATTTTTGTATACATGTTGGAAAATATATGATAGTAAGTCCTGTAATGTAATAGGACAATATTTACCGATGTAATATAAGAATGTTAAGAAATAAATAAAATGCAAATTCAAAAAGGAAAGGGAAAAAAAGAAAAGTGATGCTGCATAAATCTAAGAGGACCCAGTACAGAGTACAAAGCTAGAATCGTGGAACTGGGGGCCACACCAAAGGCCATCTAGCCCGACCCCCTGCAATGCAGGAATCACAGTTGAAGAGTCCCGGAGAGATGCCCCCCCCCAACCTGCTCTGCTTCAGGACCCTTTGCCTATTGCTTCATTACAGAGACCAGAATTTTGCTTCCTCTCATATTCAAGATTTTTGTACTTGCATTCTTGTATATAAAACTGGGACTTTCCGTATTGTCCTCTAAATGGAGAAATTGATTGTTGGTCTTGTGGAGAAGTTAGCTTTCTTGTCTTCAGGGTAAATGACTTAAGAGGAATATTCATAGGAAACTGCCTTGGACAGAGTCAGACATTGACCCATCTACCTCAGCATCATCTAAACAGACCAGGTTTCAGACAGGGGACATTCTCTGCCCCAGCTGGAGATGTAATCCAGGATTATCTATGAGGATGGTGATAATGCAAAGCAGATTGTCTAATCCTGTGCTATGGACACCCCTAGACTTGGGAGTCTTCTACTGCATTTCAAGGGATGTTGGGATTGTCTCCCTTTGGAAATGGGGCTGAATGAAGAATGCTCCGGTATAGAAACATGAACTCCAAAACAGAAGATTCATCTGCAGATGGAACAGCAGGTGCTTCAAAGTTCTGAAGAAACATGGGAGGGGGGGGAGTTGGGCCCAGAGTCACGGTGGGTGGGTTGCCATGGTAACAATGGCCTGCCCTCCTTTGTGACATCTCCTGCTTCTCCCTTAAAAGCCACCAACTACAGGTGTCCATTGTGGGTTCGTGAGGAGAGACTGAGTGAGGTGTGGAGGTGCGTTAAGAGAGATATCAGAGGATTTGGATTTTCTTCTGATTTTGAGGAAGGCGGAGCCAGCATCAACCATGGGATCAGTTTCAGACCTTCAGGAAGAAGGAAAGTTCAGAGGACTTGTCCTTCGCGGAACAGAGTGGCTCAGGAGGCTGAGAAGCATAATGTCGCTCAAAAAGAGCAGTAAAGTGGCCCCGCTCCAGCCCAAGGAGCAGCCTCCTCTGGCACCAGTTGTGGCAAAGCTCTTCAAGAACTGTCGAGAGCTTGCGAAGGCAAAAGCCCGAAACCGGGCCCGTATTAGGCCAGCACCAGAAGAACAGGACATAATTGTAGAAGATCTCGAATGAGCTGCCGGCGTGACAAGTCAAGGGAAGGTGCTCCGCTTTGGAAGAATTAAAACGGAGTAAAGGAACCACAAGGGCGATGAGATCAAGGTAACCCTCCAGCCTCTCCTGTGCTGCAGACGCTCAGGACAGAGAGACGAAGGGAACTAAGTTCCCGCAGGAGGAGTGTTCGCCTCCATACCAGGAGAGGCAAGTCACCAGAGGATCGTGGCCGCCCTATGCCTCAGGGCAGATAAAAGCTGCCAGCCCCAGTCCCAAGTTGCAGGAGCAACATTGTTGGTTGCTAGTTCCTGCCTGAACCCTGTCCTGCTTTCCTGTCTGAGCTCCTAACCCGCCCTGACTCCCTGCTTGCAAGCCTGTTCCTGACTTCACCCGACTCCCTGCCCTGCATCCAGCATCAGCTACTACGGACTGCCTCCACGTTGCACCTTTGACCGCGGACCGGACTTGGACCTCGCCTCTTGGGTAACCCACGGGACCAGCACAACGGGGAAGGAGGGAGAAAGGATTGAAGAAAAGTGAAAATGCTGGGGACAAAAGGCTGACTGCTGTCTCACCCTTACCGTGCGAGGAAGAAACCAAAAACAATGGAAAAAAATTAGGCCCTTTGTGGATGATGTCTATTTCTTTTTGTGTATCTTGTTGGTGCGTAAGCATAAATAAAGCAAAAACAATATGTATGTTGGGTTGTTGGTTTGTTTGTTTTTTGTATTCTCATTTTATATTCTTATGTTGTGAACCGCCCTGTGATCTTTGGATGAAGGGTGGTATAGAAATTTAATAATGAATGAACGAATGAATGAATGAATGAATGAATGAATGAATGAATGAATGAAACATTCATGGCACCCACACTGTCAGCCTCAGATACCAGGCTGAGAAAGATGTTCAGGGAGGCTCATTAATTGATATGGGATTAATATCTGCTATGATGGTTTATTTTGTTCAATTAACTAGCACAAAATACAAAATCTAGAATCTAATATTAATTTTCTTCTTAACAAAAGGATTTTGGTGAATATATTGAAAAATTGCACAGCGCTAAAACAGCCCAGTACATGACCAGTACTAATTAACTCATCAGGAATAGGTCTGCATAGCCTGTGTTCTGATATTTGCAGCCAATCTGGACATTATGTTAAATATGCACTATTGGGCATTGCTGGGCACTTGCACAAGGACCCTCCCACTGCATGGTCATCATACTGCGAGTTCTTGCTGTTTGGCATCACCACCTGTTTGCTCATCCAGCTTTTTCCTTCAGTGATAGAGGGAGCAAGCAAGTGTGGACAAGGGAGAAATAACATTTGTTGTCATCTGCTCATTCACTTCTTGCCTGTTGCCTGGACAGGTGAGTACGCAATGATGGTTGGAGAGCAACAGAACGAGGAGATGGACATATCATCAATCTATACCCAACCTGAAATACCGTAATTTATTGAAAGTTTTTTTTTGGGGGGGGGATATGTCAAAGAGTTCTCTCTTCCCCACTTATAACAATGTATAAGGATCCGCAGGGGAAAGGTCACCCTGTGATCTTTGAATGAAGAGTGGTATAGAAATTTAATAATGAATGTATGAATGAATGCTCTCCCCAGGGAAACATTAATGGCACATGATTATAATCAAATAATAGATCTTATTCTAATTGCCCCCACTAAAAGCTTTGCAGTTTTTGCTGTCA
Organism: Podarcis melisellensis; assembly: GCF_964234715.1. Lineage (NCBI taxonomy): Eukaryota > Metazoa > Chordata > Lepidosauria > Squamata > Lacertidae > Podarcis > Podarcis melisellensis. The sequence continues at coordinate 96,543,125 of NC_138537.1, forward strand.
CCTGTCACTTTCAGCACAGTATTTTTATATGGACTTTTAATCAAGAACTGTAATCTTTTATCTATACTTGAAGAGTTCAACTTATTCCACAGTCTTACTTGAGAGATTGAATCAAATGCAGCTTTCAGATCAATGAAAGCTAAGTATAGCACACCACCTGGCTTCTTAACATACATATCTATAAAATGGGCTAGTACAAAGCAATGGTCTATAGTGGATCTGCTTGTCTAAATCCTGCTTGCTCTTCGGCAAGAATAGCTTCATCAGTTATCCAATCAATTATTTCAGACAGCTCAACTTGCAAACTTGTTTCTGAGCTTCTAGCACATATTAACTATATTGTAGTTTTATTTGTTTGCTTTTTGTTTTATTTAGTTTTGGTTTATTTATATGTTATGGCCCGCAGAGCAATGAAAAGCAGATTAATAGAAAAATACATATGAATTTCTGTTAAGAAATAAAAATAACTTTTATTGTTTGCAATACAGTGGTACCTCGGTTTACGAACTTAATCCGTTCCAGAAGTCCATTCTTCAACTGAAATCATTCTTAAACTGAAGCGTGCTTTCCCTAATGAGGCCTCCCGGCACTGGTGCCATTCCACCATTTGGATTCCGTTCTTAGACTGAGGTAAGTTCTCAATCCAAGACACTATTTTTGGTTTTGCGGAGTTTGTAAACCAAATCGTTCTTAAACTGGACTGTTCTTAAACTGAGGTGCCACTGTATTGATATATATTTTTATTTATTTATTATAACAGTATTTATATACCACTGTATCATGGATATAGATCACATCGATTTACAATATAAAAACATAAAACCAAGTTTAAAAACTAGTTAAAAACAAAAAGAAATTAAAAACAAACAATAGACCACTGTAGGGGCTGTACTCTTAATTGCCTGCACATCAATTGCCTGTCAGAACATAAAAAGTTTCCATCAGATATTTAAAAGCTGGCACAGAAGTTGCCTGTTGAATCTCTGTTGGCAGGGTGTCCCTGGGCTGGGGAAACGAAAGGCTTGATTTGCCAAACAAGCCTCCCCAGCTTGAGGAGTGATGATGTCAGGGATGGAGCTGGAACATCAGGCAATCCCTGATGTATCCTGGACCCAGGTTGTTCAGGGCTTTGAAATCAATTCAAGGACATTGGACCCAGCTTGGTAGCAGATGAGCAGCCGGTGCAGCTGTTTTAACATTTGTGCCACATGTTCTCAACCAGAAGCTCCCATCAGCAATCTAGCCAGAGGATTCTGGAGCATCTGAACCAGACCAAGGACAGTTCCACGTAGAGCTCATTTATAGTAATAATCTAGCCTCAAGGTTAAGGACGCTGGTGGCGCTGTGGGTTAAACCACAGAGCCTAGGACTTGCCGATCAGAAGGTCGGCGGTTCGAATCCCCGCAACGGGGCGAGCTCCCATTGCTCGGTCCCAGCTCCTGCCAACCTAGCAGTTCGAAAGCACGTCAAGTGCAAGTAGATAAATAGGTACCACTCCGGCAGGAAGGTAAACAGCGTTTCCATGAGCTGCTCTGCTTCGCCAGAAGCGGCTTAGTCATGCTGGCCACATGACCCGGAAGCTGTACGCTGGCTCCCTCGGCCAGTAAAGCGAGATGAGCACCACAACCCCAGAGTCGTCCGTGACTGGACCTAATGGTCAGGGGTCCCTTTACCTTTACCTAGCCTCAAGGTTGCCAATGCATGGACTGGCAACAACCGTAGTTGGTGAACCAGACAAAGCTGGTCAAAGGCACTCCTAGCCTCAGAGAACACCTGAGCCTCGAGTGACAAATAGGTATCCAGGAATCTCCCCAAGTTATACACTTGCTCCTTCAGAGGGAGTTTGTTGGAATTTCAAGCCCTTCTCACGAGAAGCTGGCAGCAGTCCAGGCACCCGGCTTGAATTCCTGATGACCTCCCGGGCTGCATTCCCCAGCAGACGCAGGCAAGGTCTCGATCGGCGATTCTTCTCAAACGTGAGAAGAACCCCCCCCCTTTCCTGCCTCCCCTGGCAGGGGAAAGAGATAGACAGAAACGTATTTACATGCTTTTATTTCTGTCTTTGCAGCGTTACAGAAAACATGACTGCTCTCTCCATACTCCAGCAGTGTTGTGACTAACAACTTCCTGTACATCCTGTACAGCTCATCTTACACTCTGAGGTAATTCCGGTGCTGCGCACGGTGAAATGACTGCCCCTCTGTTCCCACAGCAGTCCCAACATTCCCATCATGTTTACACTTCAAGCTAGGACTTTGCAGCTTCATTGCTTCATTATCGTAACAGTGCAACCCCTTCCAACTTGCCAGTTTCCCAAACATGGGAACCTTTGTCTTCCCGATCTACCACTGCATCTGGCCACCTGTTTCTCCCGATTCAGCCTCTCCCGATTCAGATATTATAGAGAACCAGAGCTGTGTGATATCAGCATCCTGGTGACACTTTGCTCCCTAATGACCGCACCCAACAGCTTCATGTAAATAGTTTGAAAACTCACTGCTTTTCCTTGAGAGCATTTTACAAAATTATGTGTATTGTCTCTTGAAAGAGAACCTACGCAAGTGATGCCCCACACATACACTAAGTATTATCATCCCAGCCTTCCTCCCTCCTCTCTGCCCCCTTCTCGTCGATAGCATTTCTAAAGCGATGTTTACAGTTAACGCTAAGGAAAGTCAGGCTTTGTAGAAACTTCCTTCTTTGACTTAAAGTTCCTCAATGTGCCTCGGAATGTGGTCTTTGTCTGTTCATTTTGCACAGAACTTGGAACATTTGGAAAGCTGTATCAGAACAATAAAATCCTGAATGGACATGCTCCCAATACAAGGTGTTGTGCAGGGGGCGAGACTATCTTTGCATATGATGAAATGGTGTGTGGAAGCTTTGGCCAAAATACAATGGTTAGTCTTCAAGCTGCCACAAGTTTTTTTGTTGACTTTGCTGCAGCAGACTACCCAGCTACCCAGTTCAGAGGGTGTTGGAATCCTAGAAACTAAGATCCAAAGTTGGGACAAGCACTTTTTGGTGAGAAAAACCCAGCAGAGATTTAAAGTCACATAATATGCAGCAAAGAGTGGAAATATAGGCTGTTAGACCTTTAAAATATGCCCTTTCAGGGAGCCCCAAAATGTCCCATTTCTAAGCTATCCCACTTCCCTAGCACAGAGATAGACCAATTCTTATTTTTGCAGTATTAGTGAGGGTAGCTCAGGTAAGTGCTGTATCTCTGAATCATCCACCTTGACCAGAGGACACCCAGACTCATCACCAAGTACACCAACTATGATCACTCCTGGACAGGAATTGTCAAAGTGCATTGGTAACCTCAAGACTTCATTACTGCAATGTGCGCTGTGCAGCCAGTTCCCCTGCAAAAAGCAAACTATACATTCTAAAAAACAGACTAACATTGCATTACACGGATGATATTGTTTCCACTGTACTTTCTCTTAAGTGAAGGCGCACTTACATTACACTTCCTAAATAGGAACAGTTGGGCTGCACTCTTCAAATTATTCTTCCCCTTGACCTTTGCAGCCCTGATTTATTAGGTTATAAAAGTCTCACAGAATAAAATTACATTTCCCCAGATACTTTCCATACTGCAAGCAAGTGAACATAATTTACAATCCCTTGTACAAGGCTGATATTTAGATCCATCAGCACTGAAGCTGTGAACGTGCTGCTAAAATAGCCCAAGACTTCCACAGTATACAATGCATAAGTTTTATAGGATGCCTCTGTCAATATAAATCATATTTTACTGATGGAGGGATAGCCCTGCTTCATCGCGCATTCTTTGCATGGGTGTCTGGTGCCTTCTGAAAGCACGAAATTCTAGCCTGTTTCCGCTCAAGCTCCTCCACCTGTCAGCAGCTTTATACTCAACACATACAGAAGGCTCACATGTAAAAGACTTCTTCCAGTGAAGACTTAAGAAACAAAAAACAGTGTTCTTCTTCTGCATGTCCTCCCTATTTCTGACCTCTGGTGGGCTAAAAAGGATGTGATAATGTGCAGTAAAATAATTTTACTGACTAATTGGGAGCACAGTTTTAGCCAACTACATTTTAAAATCTAACTTATTGCAGTCCTGCTTTAATTACTTAACGAGTGCCTTCTGCTGTCAAAAGGTGGTCTTTAAAAACATCCACTTGTGAATTCATCTAAATATAACAAAATGGTGCAAACAAAACCCCGAGGAGCTTCTGGCAGTTCCCTCAGTGCGAGAAGCAAAGCTACAGGGAATCAGGCAGAGGGCCTTCTCGGTAGTGGCGCCCACCCTGTAGAACGCCCGCCCATCAGATGTCAAGGAAATAAGCAGCTGTCTTATTTTTAAAAGACATCTGAAGGCAGCTCTGTTTAGGGAAGTTTTTAATATTTAATGCTGTATTGTTTTTAACACTCGATTGGAAGCCGCCCAGAGTGGCTGGGGAGACTCAGCCAGATGGGCGGGGTATAAATAATAAATTATTATTATTAATTATTATTATTATCATCATCATCATCATCATTATCATCATCAAAGATCTCAGAAGGAGGGAAGGAATATGAGGGGATACAGTCTTTCAGATAGCTTGGACCTAAGCCATTTAGGGCTTTATAGGTCATAATCAGCACTTTATAGGGCTTTATAGGTCATAATCAGCACTTTGAATTGTGCCTGGAAACAGGCCAACAGGCCAGTGAAGCTGTTGTAACAAGGGAGTCTTCTGCTCCCTATAACCAGCCCCAGTCAACAATCTGGCCACAGCTCTTTGAGCTAGCTGAAGTTTCTGGCAGCCCCACGCAGAGCACATTACGGTAATCCAAACAGGACGTAGCTACGGCATGTGTCACTTTGGCCAAATCAGACATCTCTGTATGAAATGAGTCTAGTTTTCAGTCATGATTAAAACCTCAGTCAGCCAATCCTTGGCAAGCGACACAAGGCAAAGGCTCAAACCCCACCACATATTAAGAAAAATTATCTAGGACTGAGCTCAGTATTTCCACACTTCTTCGGCTTTTCCTGGTGGAAAAACAGCATCAGGGTACAAATACCATCCCACCAAGAAAAACCATTAAGTGTTACTTTATGGTTCACCAGAGGCAGAATCATAACACTTCAGGTGTTTTGGAAAACGCCTTGGCGACTTACGTTTTCTAATCCTCTAATAGAAATGCATTTAAATTGAACAAGTGAATGCTGAAATAAAGATTTTAACTGAATGTGAGATACAGACAATAATTCCCTTTTATATTGCTGTCATCTTTATTTATCATTCTCTCTGCTGGTGAAGTTGAGTGACTGGGTGCCAGCAAGTCTGGAAGTAAAACCAGGCCAAGAGTTTGTACTATGGAAGTTGAGCTAACAGAAGACGTAGTGAAACTGTTGGCCACAAACGTCTTCCTCCACACTAGGCTTCCCTGCACCTGTGACTCCCACCACCAACGTTTTCCTCTTAAACAGAACATCAGTGAAGAGAGGCTCTTTGCTTGGCTGGAGATGGAAAAAGAGGAGAGAAATTCTCACACTTCTGAAAAGTCTCATATCGGAAGCCAGACCATTATGCATGGCTGATCAGATGCCATTGTGGATGCCACCACCCTCTGGGTATAGACACTGACATCCATGTCACCCTAAGATCAGTAGCAGTGTGCATGCAGGGACTGTTATCTTCGTGCACAACGTGTTGCCATGGGGGAGATCATGTGAGCTGCCTCAGTTAAGACAGGAAGATAAGAAGAACCTGCTAGATCAGGCCAGTGGAGCATCAATGCAGCATGCTGTTCTCACAGAGCAGGATCCAAGAACTCAAGCATGCTCTCCTCCTGGGGTCCACAGCAAATGGTGTTTGAAAGCATCCATAGTTTTCTCTTCCATTAATTTTTCCTATCCTGTTCGAAAGCCATCCACGTTGGCCATCACTGCACTGCTTGAAGAATTACTTTATTTCTTGGGATATCCACAAGTTTTATTATGAGAGGGAGAAAAACATTTCTTTATCTGCTTTCTCCATGCCATTCATAATTTTATAAATTATATTACTTGCATTCTCTATGGATTAAAAAGTCTGAAAAGCTGGGGGGTGCTCCTGTTGTTATTCTGTCTCTCACAGCTACAATAAACCTACCATTAAAATTATGGACTGGTCATTTCTTCGTCACAGGGCAAACGGGCAAATTTAGCAGGGGATCAAATACTTTCCCCGCTCACTGTATTTACCACACCTTCCAGCTGTTGATTGGAGAGACCTCAGCACTGACACGGAAGTCACCTCCAAACTGAGGAGATCCCAACCCCCAGACTACCTTGGTCAAGCAGTCAGCAGGGCAGTAGGATATCCCTGGACCACAACCTTATGATCAGACATTCAATAAATGTTGACTGTGACAGAAAGCTCATTTCTCTTCCTAGCTTCTGTAAAAACAAAACTTCTCCTCCTCTCCCAGCTGCACTTCAGTCATGCCTTGTTCGGAGCTGGACCATCCATGAGGTGGACTCAGGCAGCGGAATCCAAGGGGGGCTGCCATGGGGGCCGCCACTGCCACCGCAGAAGTGGGGGAAGCAGTGGTGGCTTCTAGCTTCTGAAGAGGTCCTGTGAGAGCCCCACAAGATTTAGCCAGAACCTGGAAGCTGTTTCTGCCACACAACCCTGGTAAACAAGGCTTTGGCAGGGCCCCTTCCTGTTTCATCACAGGCAGGGAGATAGGACAGGCCACCTCTGCCATGAACGCTGCACTGAGAAACCAGCTGGACCAGAGCTGGACTCTCTGACTCATCCAGATTTGTCTCTTATAATCAGGTCTCCTTCTTCCAGGATCAAGTCCTGGATTATTGTTGTTTTGTTAGTTGCCAACAAAATAGGGGGATGTAGGTGAAGCAGTTGCAGTTTGGGGAAGCCGTCCATTTCCCCTCGCTCCTGCGTGGTTTGACCTACAACAGTTCCCCTTGTCAGGACGTATTTCCTATGCTGAGAAACTGTGCCATTCCCCACCTTCCCTGCCAATTATAGGCTTTGCCAGCACATACCAACCCTCTCTGCAGCCATTCTGGGCCACCTTTCTCAGATTGTGGGCTGCATCCTTGACACCCCTAAAGAAAACAGGTTGTTTGCCTGGCTGAATAAGTCTGGCCAGTACCAATACTGGCAATGTACACAGTCCAAATGAGTGCAGTTCCCTATTGCCTACACTAACTGGCAGCAGCCACCAAACCGACTGGGAGCAACCACCAGATGAAAATAGTTCAGTATTGACTACACCAACTGGGAACCACCTCTATATAAAAAAACACAGAGGCAGTTCAGCCTCAGGATCCTCTGATTTATCAGTGAAATAAACCTCAACATGACACCTGTGTAATTGTCTCTTTGCCTGACTAAATAGCTGGGGGGGCAGTGGCATAGCGTGGGTTGTCAGCACCCGGGGCAAGGCAAGTAATTTGCGCCCCCTAACCCATGGATTTGCGCCCCCTAACCCGTGGATTTGTGCCCCCTAACCCTAAGCCCCAGATGTTGCGCGCGGTGCGGCCGGCCCCCCCTGCACCCCCCCACGCTACGCCACTGGGGGGGCTAGCTCTAAAGTGAATCATTTCTAAGTCATTCCTCTACCAAAAACTGACCCCCGTATATGCCGACACCAAACACAAGGAATCCAAGGTCCCCACAACAGCAGCCAGACACAAATAACGCTCAGCACCTTTCCACCACTATCAGTACAGTGAATGGGCTGGATCCCTCGCTCCTCTGCACGGCCTTTAACTATTTATGTAGCGTGTTAAAATATTAGTTATCTGCTTCTCTGTCTGCTAACTACCTAGCTAAGCCACGAGTTAAACTCCCTTGGCCCCCAATAAAATCAGCACTCGCCAGCCAAGCCAAGACTCTGGGAGGGACGGAAAGGGGGTGTTGATGGGCCAGAAGGCCAGGCCCACGTGGGGGATCCGGGGGGCCTCTACCTCCCACCAAGTGGTCCAACAGAATGGTGGAGAGGAAGGAGATCGAGGACGAATGAACCGAGCCCACGACCCGGGATCAAGCCTCGCCCAAAGCGCAAACAAACATGGAGCGAAACGGCACTCTAACCTCTTCACACACGCGCGCGCAAAAAGTGGTGCGGCGGGGGGCAAACTGCCTTCAAACACCCGGCGTGGAGCAGGCAAGGGCCAAGATGAGCAAGTTGCCCAGACCTTCTGAAGCGCACAGACACAACCACAAGGCAGTCTGCTGCCAGAGAGAAAACCGGGACCTTAAGCTCAGGCACACAGGTGCAGCCAGCCGGCGCAAGGAGAAGCGATGCGAGGAAGAAGAAGGCGCAAAACAGCAAGCGCACTCGCGCGCGCCGAGCATCGCAGGTTCTCCAGGACCCGATGCAGAAAGGCACCGCCAAGCAGCAAAAGCCCCGCGACCCCAGGGCAGGGGTGGGGCGGAGGAAGGGGGCCCTGGCGCACGAAGAAGGCCCCTCTGAATTCGTCCTTTTCAAGCCCAGGACCCAACCCGGCCGGCACAAGGACTGAGGGTCACTCACCCACCGCGGGAACTTCAGCTGCGCGCTCCTGCCTGGACTCAACGCGCGTGGATGCTCCAAGCGGGAGACGGAGGGGAGAGGCTGCGCAGGCAGGGAACTCCGGGCTGCGGGATCCAACGCAAAACCAAAAGGCGCAATCCAATGCAAGAGAGGATCACCGCGCAGGATCCAGCGAGGAAGGGCAAGAATCCAGCGTAGCCCTGCGGCCGAGCCAAAGTTAAATTTCCCACGGTCACGCCCCCTACCGGCGCAGATTAGCCTCCTGCCAGGAAGCAGGAGGGGGTCGCCAACTCCCCGGGCCGGATCACTGCAGGGTCCCGGGGAGCGGACTTTGGGGAAGCCATCCGTTCCCCCTTTCTCCTGCGTGGTTTGACCTACAACAGTTCCTCTTGTCGGGGAGTATTTCCTATGATGAGAAACTGTGCCATCCTCTATCTTCCCTCCCAATTCTATACTAGGCTTTGCTAGCATCTGCATGCCCTCTCTGCATCCGTTCTCTCCCACCTTTCTCAGTTTGTGGGCTCCTTCCTTGACCCCCCTAAAGGCTGCGCTTTGGCCACTTGCTGAGCAACTCTGGCCAGGACCCAGGCTGGCAAGGTACACAGTCCAGCTATCCTACAGTCAGATCTCTTGGTTTTAACATAATTCCTTAATCTCAACACAGCAGACACCAGCGAGTACAGAGAGAATAATTTTTGCTTTAAGACGAAATCAAAATGTTTTCTTATGCTGTGCCTTTACCGTTGAGCATAGGAAAATACGACATTCTTAGGACAGCTATTAATAGTTTGATTTTTTTCCCCCGGGGAGAAATATTTATTTAATAAATTAAGTCCAGCTGACATCAACCATATTTAGACCTTAACTCTCACGATGGGGAGGAAGCAAAAAAAAGAAGCACACATTCAACAGTACTGCCCAAATTATGAACATTAAGTTGTAAACAGCACCTGCCATTCAGATCTTTCTTCTGCCTATAATGATGAGACTTTTATACAAAGAAAGGTGCTGCCTCCAGCCACTCTGTGTGTTGTTGTTGTTTATTTTTTTAAAAAAAAAATTATTAATTTTTCAAACACATAATAAAAAACAAACACAACACAAAACAAAAACATACACAACATTAAACATATACCGACTTCCCCATACCTCCCTTTCACTGCATCCTTATTCCACAATTCTTTAGCAACCCTTTAGTCAATTTATCTATTAGTTCCCTTTCATTAAATTTCCTTAAACTTATTAGTTACAGCTGTAATTCTCTACTTCTTACCCCTTGACATCTTAACACTCCTCAATTTTACAACAGTTTTTAAGATATGTTTTAAATTTCTTCCAGTCCTCTTCCACTGTCTCTTTCCCCTGGTCTCGGATTCTGCCGGTCATCTCTGCTAGTCCCATGACTCGTGTCCCATGACTGCCTGCTTCATGGGACTCGTGTGTTGTTGTTGTTTAGTCGTTTAGTCGTGTCGGACTCTTCGTGACCCCCTGGACCAGAGCACGCCAGGCACTCCTGTCTTCCACTGCCTCCCGCAGTGCAATACTACTCGATTCAGCTGAAGCCTTGTCAATCTCCAGCTTTATTAATACGAATACTACATTTTCCATGGACACAGCATTGTAGGATTTCTTTATTTCTGTTTCATCTTACAAGGAGCTTACAAGTTTCAACTAGTGCCAGAGACAGATTCAAGTAACTATGGGGTTTTACATTTTCGACTTGTAGTAATATACTGTACGGTTACTGAGTCTCACTTGCATGCATGAAAGGGTTAACCAGAGCTGGAAATGGTCTCAGTTACCACTAGAGCAATTAAGCAGGTTCAATGAAATTAGAAGGGCCCCTGAGGGCGATCTAGTCCAACCCCCTGCAATGCAAGAATCTCAATTAAAGCATCCATGACAGGTGGCCATCCAACCTCTGCTTAAAAACTTCCAAGGAAGGAGATTCCTTTGACATTTCATACAAATCTCCATGTCTCAACATAACGGAGAACAACTAGCTATACATATGCAGAGGTTATACTCCACAGTTGCAATTTATTGCAGGCTGCTTCACTTGGAGCAGAGATTTCTAAACCACAGGCTTAGTCTCTCAGGTTTGGGATGGTAAACTCCTAAATGATATTTTGGCACATTCTCCAACCACTCGCAAAGAATTCAGGAAACTCTTGCAGAGTTACAGTTCCCAGCACCCTTAACAAATTGTGCTTTTAAATGTCTGGTGTTCTGTACTAGTAAACCCTCCGAGTGAAGTCCCTATGACGGTTGGACAGCGCCTTCTTTGCCTCCTTCCGGCAATTCCTGCAGCCAAGCTGGTGCCAGATGTATTACGGTGGTACCTCGGGTTACAGACGCTTCAGGTTACAGACTCCGCTAACCCAGAAATAGTACCTTGGGTTAAGAACTTTGCTTTAGGATGAGAACAGAAATCACGCAGCAGCAGCAGGAGGCCCATTAGCTAAAGTGGTACCTCAGGTTAAGAACAGTTTCAGGTTAAGAACGGACCTCCAGAATGAATTAAGTACGTAACCAGAGGTACCACTGTACTCTGCTTTCCTTTGGGCAACATCAGCCAGGCCAAGAGGGTGGTCTTGTCGTCTGGGCATCCCAGGACCTCCAGACACACTGGCCAGGCTTGCACCCCAGGGAGGTCACTTTGGTGTTGCTAACACAACGGTTTGACTCCTCCCCCCCAAAAAAGGGTCACTCCATTCTCTTTCAAGACAGATGGACATCAACAGCAACAATATTTATAAACATCCTGGATTCTGCAAGTTATAAATCCAAGAATGGTACCAAAAGTGGTTGAGTGCAAGTTGGACTGACTGCACTAAGCAACAAGGAAGGTGGAAGACATACCAGGGAGAGAGGGAGATAAATAAATAAAAAGATGAAGCAACTCAGAACTCCAGAACAACTCATTCTCTCCAGAAATGTAGCAGAGAGGTAGAAATTCTTATAAATATTGCTAGGTATTAGATTTCTTTAACAGGTTACAACTGAGTGAAAAACACCAAGCTAATTATGAGATTGCATGACAGAGATTCCAGGCATATTACCCTCCAAAATAAAATGGATGGATTTGAAAACTTTATCAACAGATCTTGGACTGGGTGTGTCTATACCACCCAATGATAGTGATGTAGTCAACGAGGGCACAATTACTGCTACCGTAATTGAAAACTTTTGGATGTATGGAAAATAAGGAGAGAAACTATGTTTCATGGCAAAACTGGCTGTTGTGTGATGAAATTTCATCTATCAAAGCAATTACTGCTGCTGTGGGCAGGACTTTTAATCAGTCTCATTGCCTTTCACTCCCATATGATCCTATGAACTGTGATCACAATTAGACAGATGGCACCAATCGATGGAAGTTGGGCAGAACAGACACCTCCCAAACAGCCTGCAGCCCCAATTGATTGATACAGCCCCAATTGATTGGGGGGGGCAGTAGTAGCAGGTGGCGCTGTGGGTTAAACCACAGAGCCTAGGGCTTGCCGATCAGAAGGTTGGCGGTTTGAATCCCCGCGGCAGGGTGAGCTCCCGTTGCTTGGTCCCTGCTTCTGCCAACCTAGCAGTTCGAAAACACATCAAAGTGCAAGTAGATAAATAGGTACCGCTCTGGCGGGAAGGTAAACAGCGTTTCCGTGCGCTGCTCTGGTTTGCTGGCCACATGACCCAGAAGCTGTACGCCAGCTCCCTTGGCCAATAAAGCGAGGTGAGCGCCGCAACCCCAGAGTCGGCCACGACTGGACCTAATGGTCAGCGGTCCCTTTACCTTTACCTTTACCTAGAAGAAAATTGGAGGGTTTCTTTTAGCACATTATTCCAGAATACTAACTGAATAATGGACAATGACATGTGGCAGCATGCAAAAAAAAAAAAACAACATACACACACACCCCACAACTATATCACTCTAAACAGTTAGTGTGGAGAAAGGCCCATAGTCTGTGTCATCCCAGCCTGGTCTCCTCTGTCTGGGAATTGACTCTCCAGCAGAAGCTCTTCCCAGTTCCTGCTCCTTGAACCTCCTTTAAATAGAGATATTTGCAGCAGGCAATGTGTGTGCTCTGCTGCTGACATATAGCAGGAGTACATTCCAGTCTCCCTTCCCAGGCGAGAATACATCCAGATTACAAAGAATTAAAAGGTACTTTCCAAGTTTCAGCAGAGAGATAATAGCATTGGGGAGAAGGAGGGAGAAGGAGAAAGTCCTGTGTTTTCCACACTTTTTTCTATACTCAGTTTCAATTACTCAAGATGGCTGTAAAGAAACTAACGTGAAGGTTGCACGAATCATTTCAGATACCTTGCATTGAGATAAAGAACCAATTTGTTCTTCCCTTCCAATTAGTCAAGGTGGAGGAAATCTCATTTGCAGTGCTGTGGTATGAATTTGAAGAGTGAACCTGATTCACAGCAAAAAATAAAGATTAAAGCACAATATGACTTCATGGACCTGGAACGCAAGAATTCCACCAACATACTTTACTTGAGAACGCTGGCATAACTTCTTCTTGGAACTCAGACATTTGCTATTAAAGGTCCTTGACGTGCCCATCTAGTGTTTGTCCGGAAGCCCAGCTAGCTTGCTCTCTCTCTTTCTCTCTCTCTCAGTTCATATCCCAATTTTTACTCTTATCTTCCCTCTCACCTGGGTCCTAAATGCTTCAACTTCTTTCTTTAAATATTTAATCAGGATCAACTATGCAAATGAGTTCCAGAACAGCCGGAGTGGGGGAATCTCAACCATGTAAATCTGTTATAATAAAATAGAATCCTGAAGCACCTTTCAAAGCCATGCTAATTAATGACTAACCTACAGGTACTTATAGAGTCTGGGGCACTTTTCAATCAAACACATAGTATATTTAATGCTCATAAATTTAAAACAAAATGAAAACGTTTTGGTTCTTTAGTTGCATAATTTACTAGCAAAGAGGTTGACTTGGCAATCTAGTCCCTTATGACACCCTTTGTGTGCATATCATCAGATGTGCCTTTATCTACTATGTTTATTCCATACTTTCCATCAAAAACAGCCAAAAGGTTTAATAATACGGAAGACGAAGCACTCGCTGTTTGAACTATAGCCAGAGACCAGGCCTGAATGTTAAGGAGGAATGGGGAAATGGAGACCTAGCAATAAGCCTTCTGTTCTCACATGAGTGTAAATGACAAGTTTCCTGGCCAGCTACATTTAGCCTCTCCTGGTAAGAACATCAACACCGACCTGCTTACTCAGACCAGCTAGCCTAGCTTTTTGTTTTCAAATACTAGCCAGTCAAAAGTGCCTGGTCACTCACAAGCAGGACGCAACACAATCGTGTCCCTCTGTTGCTGAACCCCAGCCACCTGGAAGATTTACTGCCCCCGTACATGGAGCTGTGTTTAACTATCCTGCGCCATGCATTTGTCTGCCTATGTGAACGTCATCAGAGACAGAGGACATCTCCACATCTCATGGTAGTAACCCCCCTCGAGTTAGTTGCATGTTGCACAAAGTTGTACTCCTTCTGTTATTATTCCTCATCCAATCATGACGAAGAAACGCAGTTTCACTGACTGTTCTCACATCTTGCACGCAAAGCTTTTAACCCTCCAGAGACCTTTCTCCAGCAGATGTGTGCCTCTTCCACAGTGCAAGAAAAGTCACTGACGGCCACAACTTCTTCCCACTCCCACCCTCCTGCCCAGAAGGGACGGCATCTCAAAGGTTACACAGCAACTAGGCACCCCCACCTCCTCTCCTCTCCTCCTTTATTCCAGCTTCAAGCTTTCAAGTAAAGTCTCACCAAAGCAAGCCTTCAGAAAATAAAGGCTTACCTTCCAAAGTGATGGGCTCTCTTGAGATGGGCACTTCTGGCAGGTGCCAGATGCTTTCGGAACAGACAGCAAGTGTTTCTCTAAGTCGCCTCTTTGCCATTTCTCCAAAAAGGAAAAAGCTCCACTCCCAGACAGTGGAGTTGTCATCATTTCCAAGCCCCTTCTAGCCACACCTCTCCCTTTCTTTTTCTTTCCAGCTCAAGTCCTGCTTGCCAGAAAAAATAAATAATACAAGCTGGCCGCTAAGCTCACAGTTGTTATTGTTATGTGCTTTGTAGGGGAGGCTCTGCACTAGCATCTCCTGCGCCTATGAAAGCAACACAGAGAGTTTTCCACTACTCACCAATGCTTTCAGCTCATCAGTCCAGCAGGTGATTAATTCATCAGCAAATACCGATTAGTGGGTTTTGTTGAGAGCGAGTCCCTGGAAAAAAAAATGCTTTAAGGCCTCTCCCAATGCTTACAGACATTTACTAGGAAATTGTAATATGACACTCGGCTGTAAGCATTCCAAACAAAAACGCCAGCCTTTCCTTCCTCAGTTCCTTGCAAATTAAGAGCACCACTGAAGGCAAAGAAAGCTTCATGAGAAATGATGAACTTGGAAACTAAGCCTGTTCTCCCAGCAGCAAAATATCAATTCTTGAGGGGGTACGACTCTAATGCTCTCAGGAATCCCTGCCAGGTAACAGGTTAATTGGATCTGTTTACAGTAAACAGGTTAATTAGGAGCAGGGCTTTTTTTTTCCAGCTGGAGCTCAGCTTCAGCACCTCTCAGGTATGTGCCATTACCATTCTAAGAGAACAAGGAAGAGGTTCCTGGTGGGCTCCAGCCTCTCTTTTTCTAGACAAATGGCACTGATTAGGACTATTTACAGAGATAGCTACTTTAAAGGTCTTCTCTGCCTTTGAAGTGGGGAGCTTACAGTGCTGAGAGAGATATG
This sequence comes from Podarcis melisellensis, assembly GCF_964234715.1. Lineage (NCBI taxonomy): Eukaryota > Metazoa > Chordata > Lepidosauria > Squamata > Lacertidae > Podarcis > Podarcis melisellensis. Next base: position 96,558,415 of record NC_138537.1, read on the forward strand.
TAATTTCTGCACAAACCTCTCACAATATGGCTAATAATGCAATCCATTTATCACCAAGTAATTAATAATACCGCTTAGTGTTTATGTTGTGTATTTCAAGGGTTCAAAATGCTTCACATACTTAGGCATCCTGACAGCAGCCCTGAAAGGCAGAGAAGTATTCTCCTCATATTGAAAATTGGGGTTGTGGTCAAGTGAGAATTGCCCAAGACCACCTCATGACCACCTTTGAAGCCCTAAATGGCTTCAGCCCTGTATACCTGAAGGAATATCTCCACAGGGATCCAGCTCCAAGGGCCTTCTGGTGGTTCTCTCACTGCGAGAAGTGAAGCCACAGAGAACAAGGCAGAGGGCATGCCAGAGGGGCCATGGCCTCGGGCGTGGATTTTCGAGAGGCGTTGCTACGCATGGCCCAGCCGGTGCTCCTCATCTGGCGTCAGTGGGACCAGCAGAGGAGCAGCAGGCAAGGCCACTCTGTGTGCACTGACATGGGTGTACCTGCTTCATGCCTGCTAAGTGCCGTCAGGTAGCTGGGCTCCCCCCTGTGCAAATGGCTGGTGGGAAGGGGGCCTCGGCTCTGCTGGCAAGGAGTGTGTCAGGGCTTGGACAGAGGAGGAATGGTGGCGACTGCCTCCCCAGCTGGATCCTTCCAGGGAGGAGGAGGAGGAAGACAGAATTACAACAGGGGTTTGAGGAAGGTCACAGCTCAGAGGAAGATGAGGAGGAAAGTTGGGAAATAATGGCAGAGGAGGAGCAGGCAGAGCTGGAGCAGCAGCTGGCTGACACATTGTCACTAGAAAGCATTCCAGACCCACCATCTCCCAGAACCCGGCGAGCTTTAAAAGTAGAAGAGCAAAGAGCTCAAAGACAGAGGGCACCTAGCAGCACCTGTAGAGGAGGTGGTGATGATGACGAATGAGGAAGTGGGGGGAAAGGGGGTGGAGATTCACTCAGAGGACAACGCCATTATCCAAGAGGCTGTGTTCCAAAGTCTCTCTCTGTAAATATTGAATAAAAAGTGGATGGTAAGAAACTTTCCTTGTCTTTGTACATTCCTGGGCAACCAGCCATGGGAGTTACAATGCAAACAAAAACAAATTTCTTCCTCATCCCTTTATCTGTGAATGAGTGGATCAAACGAGACCTGGCACTGAATCCCATGTTTGAGATGGTCTTCTTCTTCCTCCTCCTCTTCTTCTTCTTCTTCTTCTTCCTCCTCCTCCTCCTCCTCTTCCTCTTCCTCTTCCTCTTCCTCTTCCTCTTCTTCAAGCCATGACAGAGGTCAAGATCCAGATTAGGGCCACCAGGTAATGACTGAGGGGTTAACCCTTTCGCCTGCACCATGTTCCTGAAGCTTATAGCTGCAGCAAATCCAGATCACCTCAGCATAGGCAGAGTATTCCAAACACAGGATTCAAAGATACATTTAAGAATAGAGTTTAACTGCAACACACGCAAAACAATAAAACAGACCGTGACTCCAGAGGGTATACATTGCTTCAAACGATTTGACAAAATCACATTGTCTGCATATATACATATGTGCAGATCAAAACTCAGGTTCTCTATCCAATATGTTTTCTGAGAAATGGGGGGCCTCAGATTCTCAGTTAAGAGGTAATAAAAGAAAGATAAGGGACAATAGTCCTTCCTCAGTTACCTCCTCCCCACCCAAGCAAACCTGCACTGATGCACAACGGTGTCAGCCAGAGCGAGCTGTCGTGCTCCACCACAACATCTCAAGGCAAAATTATTCTCACTTTTCATGTAATGTCCAATCTCCATGCAATTTTCAATCTCCATTAGGAGATGAATGATTAATAAGTCTTTGTGTGTTAGAGCTTCTCTGCCCTGAAAACAAGGACAGCAAGAGCAGTCTTTAACCTCTGTTTATTTAAACTTTGCCTTTAGTCCTGATTGCTGATCATAAACACTAAAAATATAGGGGGGAATAATAAAAATTAAATCTTAATAGATTTACAACTATATACATATATAAAATCTATTTAAACCATACAAATAATTATATATTATTCATACAAATAATTACATTACTCTAGCTATGACATCAAAGTCTGCCTACCAAAGCTACCCTTTGCTTGGGCAATCCTACTGTGGGTTAGTGATCCCTACCTTTGACATTCCCTCCAGCAGTAGGATGACCAGTCCCTACTAACAGGATGTCAAGCTACAGGGGGTTGGGCACCATCCATGACTCTTGGAATTATTTCCGTTTACTTCACAGTCCCCCTCCACATCAGTCTCCCACACCCTAGAATAGCCGCCTCTCTTCCTATATTGCTGGTCAGTAAGTGTGTTGCAAACTGCTGCAACTCCACCAAGAGCTCTCCACAAACACTCCCCGCCACCGAACAAGGTAAGTATACATGCCCTTGTTCTAAGGAGAGTTGCTGCAGAAGATCCTCGGCTGAATTCTAAGGATTTCAGTGGCAAAGGCTTCCCTTTGATGAACAAGTCTTGCTCCTCATCCTCCCACCCTGTATATACCCAGAAATCTCAGAGAATCTAGGAAGGGAGGCTCTGGGGCAAACCAATGGGCCAATTTGTTCTCTGTCATAAGCATGGTCCATAAGAATGGCTCCTCACTTTCCCCCAAGCCCTTCAGGTGCTGCAACGGTGGGTGTTTGCCTGCTATTCTCAATTTCCACCCCTGGGACACTTGTCTCATTCTCAATCAGCAGAGTCCTTTTAAGTTTGTAGGTTCTTGATGGTGGAACCAGCTGCTCTAATTACTCTGGAAAGAGTTGCTTTATTTGTTGGTGGCTCTTTAACTTCTCCACTAAAGTATTCTATCATTGCCTGCCCCAACCCCTTGTTTTAAAAATCCAGTGGTATCTCGATGGGCACAGTTTGAAACAGAAATGAAAATCTAGGAAGCTGTATTGCTTTCAGCACTGCATTCCTCCCAAGCCGTGTAAGCTGAAATTTATCCCTCCCCGATAAATCTTGTCTCGTTGTTTGCAATAAAGGACTCGAAGTTTTTCTTACACATTCTTTCCTTTGGGATAATGACACCTAGATATTTAAAACTACCAAATTTTAAACTGCCAATTTCAGACGACATATATTTTGTAGTCTGCTCTGTTCCTTTGGGGGGAACATGAGTTCTGACTTTGTGTAGTTTATCTCTAAGCCAGCAACTTTCTGGAATTTATTCAAAGACAGAGTTTGGAATTGAGAGTGAAGTGAGCGAGAGAAAAGGAGCAAGCTGCAGAGTGACTGAGAGCAACATTTGAGAACCATGTTTGGATTCTGTTTGAATCCAAAGCTGTGGCTATGAGAGAAACAAGGCCCTTTTAGGGAACTAGCCTAGTCCCTCTAGTCCACTGACCACACACTACTGCTAAGCACAACACCAAGCTTCACATCAGATCTGATGTCAAAAGGCAGTTCTTCTTGAAATATCCAGTTAATGTCTAGCACTTGCATTCATGAAGAGGCAGACTGAACCCTGAGCTCAAGTTTTCAGTGTGGGAGTGGCCTAGCAGGCTCACAGCAGCCTTTGCCTTCCCCCCCTTTCTCTTCTCTTTGAAGAAGGAGCCATGTGGAATGGCTCCCAGCTCAAGTGACTAAAATATCCCTAAAATGAGATTTCTATACCCTGCATCTTTGCCAACCAAAAGACTACATTATCCTTTTTGTAAGGAAACCAAGTACTTTTCTTATGAAGTCATTTGGAACTTTAATTCTTCTTCTTCATTCTACTGCCAATGAATGTAAAAGGTTTGCTGAGTCTGAAACTGAGTAAAATCTTCATTTATTTGCAAAGCCAAGCTTTTGTGACCCAAGCAGGAACATTTGTTTAAAGGTGGATGAGGATAGATGCAAAATCTAACCATGTTTAAATGTGCTTGGAGCAATTGCCATTGTGCTGAACTCTGCTACTGGAGAGTAGGAATCTTGCTTCCAAACTTGTCTCTAACAGTTTTAACATCATATCTAGTTTGACCTTTAGTTCTGGTTCTCCCTCCATTATCTTGACTCTGTTCCTTTTCCTGTGTCAGATCATTACATTTTTGGCTTTCACAACTTCATCTGGTCCTTGTTCATTAAGCACAGGAACGCACTGCTCTGAGATAATTGGAGCCATGTGCTTTGTTTCCTTAATTATGATGTTATCATTTACGAAAAACAATTTAAAATGTTGACATCTATGCACTACAATTAGCAGCCTAAGGCTGCAATCCTAAACATACAGACTCCCCAGACAATTTCCAAACGGCTGTGCAGAGGAAAAGTAAATCCCACCAAACTCATTGGTGCTTCCTCCTGAGTAGACATGGATAAGATCACCCTGTAAGTCTGGATAGCCACAAAGAAGACCTGTGATTGCCTATCCCCTAAAAGTCAGTGTTGCTGAGAAGTGCAGAGTTCTTTTCTTCTTCTTTTTAGACAAATCTCTCATGGCCACAGCTTGGTTGTCATAAAAGCTGTCTGGCTGCAGATTTCAAAAAGTTTCGCATAGTACTATTTTTATACTTTCACATCATGGCTATTCAGTAGCTAAGTTAGTTCTTGGTATGAGCTTTCATGTGCATGCACACTTCTTCAGATACCGCATGAAGAAGTGTGCATGCACACGAAAGCTCATACCAAGAACTAACTTAGTTGGTCTTTAAGGTGCTACTGGAAGGAATTTTTTTTGTTTTGACTATGGCAGACCAACACAGCTACCTATCTGTAACTGGAATCATGGCTATTGATCCAGCAGGCTGTTCTTATGTTCTTTTTGACACAGAGCAATCATCTGTCACCGCTCTAAATCTTTCCACAGTTCTTAAGATTCACAGCATTTCCTTTACAAATGCGCGTGGAGCCTGCATGCCCCACAATATCTGATCTCCTTTCTGTTGATTTGCCACTGTTTAGCACGGGTAAAAGATCACTGCAACATGCTTCATGTGTCAGCCAAATAAGTGGATGGTTACACAATTATCCATCATACTGTCATGGCCCCAGGCAAGTGACAGGAGGATAAGCAGGCTGAGGGAATCAGCCTCTGGAGAACAGCACCAGACTTCTGAGGTTGAGGCTGGTCAGGAGCCTGCAGAACCTGAGGATGATGCCCCAGACAGTTCCCTCACCGATGCCTTCTCATGCCCCAGATTTGCTGGAGGAGACAAGTCCCTCCAGGACTGCTGCAAGGATTGTGCTAGGCAGGAGGTCATGGAAACATGAAGAAGTTCGTCTGCAGGCCAGGGGTCGCATTCTTTGGGCAAGGGGGATGAAGTAGGGGAGGAGGGGGTGGAAGAAGAGACTTGTAAGGTCCTTAGTTCACCACTAGCGTTTGTCAGAGCATTTTGCTCACTGGGAGTTGTCCATGGTTCTGCAACCCCTGACCCACATTGCTTTGTGGGCAAGAGAAATTCTACAGAAGAATTTAAACACCAGAGCACCAGGCAAGCCAAAAATACTTTCCACATGGAAGTAATGATAATAATAGTTTTATTATTTGCACCCCACCCATCTGACTGGGTTATCACAGGCACTCTGAGTGGTTTCCAGCTTATACGAAAACATAATAAAGCATTTAATATTTTAAATGCTTCCCTAAACAAGGCTGCCTTCAGATGTCTTCTAAAGCTTATATAGTTACTCATCTCCTTGAACAATAATCATTTTAAGTGATCTTGATTGTTTCATATGTGGACCAGCGTCTCTTGTCTGCAATAAACTGCTAGGTTCATTTAGCTAAATGGCGCTGTCTTAGGAGTGTACTATCTGATTGCTGAATGCATCTAGGGTTGGAAAGAAAGAGTCATAGCAGGCCAGAGTGACTGACTGATGTTCTTAATGGTCAGCGATGGGCTCTTTGTGGATGCTGCGTGTTAGAAGATGACTTTGAGAAACAGCCAGTCCCTGAAATATATGGAAATGCTATTGGAAGGTGACTCATTCTCTCCACACCCAGCAACAACTAAGGGGAATGGACTACGCTCTGTCTGGCGGCAGAAAACCACAATTTCGAGAACAGAGAGACACAGAATGTAAGAGAGCGGGGGGGGGATGAGTTCTGGAAGCACCTTTGAGTCTATTTGGTCTAAAGCAGAGTTCTTGAACTGCTCGACTCTGCCTGTAAATCTGCACACAACACAGATGGTGAAAACACACCCTATGTCTCCAGCAGTGTCCCTGGAACTTCTCACCCTGTGGGAGAGTGGGAAGGATATAACTGTGTTCCATAGACAAGCTGGAACAACATGTCAAATGGCAATGTTATCCTGACTCAATGCCCAGGAAGGCCAACGCATAAAATAATGGATCCCAAGAATGACCGCATGGATCTACTTGCACTGGCCTTCTCTGGCCACAGTGTACAATCCTGATATCTGTGAGTAATGGACCACCTCATACTTCAAAAGCAGCTGTTATTTTTCCCACTTGTGGAACAGAACATTTACAAACACTATGCTTTCAGATCTACTTTTCCTTTTTCTGTCCCATTTATTCTGTATATGGACTTAATTCTTAGATTAGTGATTCTTGATTTAGATTTGCATTTTATGCACTCAATTATGTCTGAGCTGATTTTGATAGATCTAAAATGTGTCATTGCTCATGGCCATATGCTGTGCTTTAGGTGTTGCTACGTCGCAATTCATTGTTCCCTCTATTTATAAACAATACACCCCACATTTAGGTGCAATTTTCACAAGGAGGCACACAGATATAAAATATTGGTATACAGTGAAAGTGGATTGTCATCAGTTAGGTGATTTTAGCCTAAAGCTTGGATGCTACAAAAGGAACAGTGGTTTTTCTGTTGCGAAATTTATGCTAAATAATTGCTGCTTTTCTCACATCTGAAGTGTTTGACACTTCAAATTGTTAAAATCAGAATTAGTGTATTATTTTCTGAATAATAATCTTCCTTAACTCCACTTGTTACTTTGTTTGTTGCATGGACCTTACTAAGCTCTGGTTACGATGACAACTTTGTGCTTTGCGTATTTCCTCCTCTTTTTATGGTGTGTTTCTGCCCTTGAAAGTTGTTGATTAACCAACATATGCAATGTCGGCCTGCAACCTGTATTTATGGTACTGTTATCACTAGATCAAAATATCCTCTATGGATTTTAAAAAATAATAGTGTGAGTGTGGACTTCGACAGGTGGGTGAATTTGCTGCTGAGTCTGGGGGGCAAAGTTAACATCCATAAAATGAATGCCCTGCCCTGTAAAATTTTAGGGTGCAGCTTTTGGCCACGATGGTATGGCTCTCCTTCTTCATTCCATTAAAGGGTTGTTTTATATTGAATTTAAAAAATTAAATAGCAACAGTGAAATTGTCTCCGCAAAGCTGGGAATATGTCAGTGTCTAGAATCCAGCAATAGTAGTTTATTTGACTGAGCAGAAAAACAAAACTGCAGTGCAGAATTCATGGATCTTACTGTCACATGAGAGTCCCGAGGTCAGCTGGCTTGAAAGGGGAATTAGGCAAATACATAGATAAGAGGTCTACACATGGCAGTCAGCCATGATAGCTAAGATAGTAAACCAGTTAACTGGAGGAACTGTGGTCTTTAGGCAAGGCTTGTAAGCTTCCCAGAGACATTTGGCTGGTCCCTGTGGGAAACTGGGTCCTGCCCTGTATACGTAGGTCACTGGTCTGATCCAGCAGGGTTCGTCTTCTGTGTTTAACAGTCTTGGAGAGAATCTAGAAGCATATTTTCTTTCAGCCCAACGTGTGGTTTACATAACTCCACTGGAAAACCTCTCAGCACTTCTAAACATTCTTTTAACTTTTCTGAAAATTCCTGCCAGTGTTCTGCCTGGGAAGAAACTTCCAGACTTTGCATCATTTTTTTCTTCAGATCAAGGCCACCAGCCATGACTCATGGCTTGACAAACTCAGGCATGTGGCACACCTTGTGGCCACTAATCTTATTGCAGCTCATTGAGGACTCGATAAACTGCTTGTGTCCGGTCCTCACTGTGCCACATGCATGAGCCCGACAAGCCAGGAGCAATGGCTGGTGGGCAACGTTTGGCTTGCTGAGATCCAATTTGCACAAGGATGCTGTTTTGTAGCCCTATGTTACAATGCATCTCTACATTCCACCCATGAAGAGGCAGTGTTGTGCCCACTCATGAGGTGGGTTGGGGGGACTAATCTGAACCCTGAGGTATTTGATAACTACCACCCTGTTGGGAGAAGGTGCTTGAGAGGGTGGAAATTGGTTTCAAGCACTCTTGCAGGAAACCAGAAATCTGGATCCATTTCCTTCTGGCTTTGGCCTTGGTCATCCTAATGGATTACATTTATTGGGAGATGGAGAGGAAGGCATAGAATGATAGTTGGAAGGGACCCTGAGGGTCATCTATTCCAACCGCTGCAATGCAGGAATCTCCCTTAAAGCATCCATGGCAGATGACCACTCAACCTCTGCTTAAACCTCAAATGAAGGAGAGTCCACTACCTAGAATCATAGAATCATAAGAGTTGGAAGAGACCACAAGGGCCATCGAGTCCAACCCCCTGCCAAGCAGGAAACACCATCAGAGCACTCCTGACATATGGTTGTCAAGCCTCTGCTTAAAGACCTCCAAAGAAGGAGACTCCACCACACTCCTTGGCAGCAAATTCCACTGTCGAACAGCTCTTACTGTCAGGAAGTTCTTCCTAATGTTGAGGTGGAATCTTCTTTCTTGTAGTTTGGATCCATTGCTCCGTGTCCGCTTCTCTGGAGCAGCAGAAAACAACCTTTCTCCCTCCTCTATGTGACATCCTTTTATATATTTGAACATGGCTATCATATCACCCCTTAACCTCCTCTTCTCCAGGCTAAACATGCCCAGCTCCCTTAGCCGTTCCTCATAAGGCATCGTTTCCAGGCCTTTGACCATTTTGGTTGCCCTCCTCTGGACACGTTCCAGTTTGTCAGTGTCCTTCTTGAACTGTGGTGCCCAGAACTGGACACAGTACTCCAGGTGAGGTCTGACCAGAGCAGAATACAGTGGCACTATTACTTCCCTTGATCTAGATGCTATACTCCTGAGGGAGTCTCCTCCACTGTCAAACAGCTCTTACTGCCAGCAAGTTCTTCCTGATGTTTAGTCAGAATCTTATTTCTTGTAACTTGAAGTATTTGGTTCAAGTCCTATCCTCCAGCGCAGAAGAAAACAAGCTAGTTCCATCTTTCATGTGACAGCCCATCAGATATCTGAAGATGGTTACCATATCTTCTCTCTGTCTCCTCTTTTCCAGGCTAAACACACCCAGCTCTTTCAATTGTTTCTTATAAAGCTTAGTTTCCAGACCCTTGATCATCTTGGTTGCCCTCCTCTGCACACATTCCAGCCTGGCAACATCCTTCATAAGCCGTGGTACCCAGAATTGGACATAGTATTCCAGGTGTGGCCTGACCAAGGCAGAATACAGTGTGACTGTTACGTCCCTTGATCTGGACACTATATATCTGTTGATGCAGCCTAGAATAGCATTCGCTTTTTTTGCTGCTGCATCACACTGTCGACTCATGCATTACCATCTTACTTTTGCTCAATCTGTTCATAGCTTTTGCTATCATAGAGCATGTTATCTTGCTGGACCAGCCTGGTGAGTTGGGAGTAACGGGGTCTATGTTAACATAGGTCTGCTGCTACTTACAGAGATGGTTTCAGAGAGCGGTGCTGGGCCAGTATACCTCATCCCATTGACAGCTGTTGATTTTGTAGGGCTGGGAAGAAAGGAGGGGTCTGTCACGTACTCCAGAATCCATGGCTGGAGAAATCAGATGGAAGAATACACTGATACAACTTTGTGGAGTTTTTTAGCCAAGGTTTAATTCAAAGACAAAAATAATTTTGTTTCCCTAGCCTCTGTGAAAAACCACATAATGGCTTTATTGGCATACATTCACCAATGGAGATTTGAGAGTGTTTATGTGGTGCCAGACACTTTAGACCACAAGGAGGAGATAAAGTTGAGACCCATTAGTTCTCAAACATCATAAAATCTGCTGTGCTCCCAGGGGCGAGACTGCCAATAAATGAAGGATAAAGTAGTTGTGCTATACGGGGAAACAATGAGGGCAGAAATTGCCAGGGAGCAGGCTCTGTGGGCCTTGGGAGATCTCAGATGATTCCAGACAAATGGGTGCCCAGCATTTGCAACAACATCCCAAATCTCCTGTCAGAGCTAGGCTGGGCACCAGAACTGGATCTGGCCTTTGTGTTCTCCATTCCTGAAGTCAGCTGTTGGAGCTAGCATACAACACAGCTGGGCGAAGCTTCTGCCCTGTTTACCAGCAAGGTCAGGAAACCAGGACTTAACTGGGGCTAATGGGAGTCCAACAACCCCCCACCCCCACCCCCCACCCCGGCTTCAAGGCTCTTTCTAAACCAATTCTGAATGTTGCTTTAAGTACAGAATGGGCAAAGCTCTCTCCATCTGCTAATTCTCTCTCTCCTCAGGGCAGAGGAAATGGTTCCTCAAGGAGGCACAAAACAGCCAGGACTCAGCTAGCAGCTGTTTTGTTTTGTTAAAAGGTGTGTTTGTTTTTAAAGGACAGTTCCTTGCTAAAAACACACACATCAAAACTGCAGGTCTTTTCACCAGGGAACAATATTCTTTTCACCAGGAAACCAGCTGGTCCTGTAAAAGGCTTCCCTGTGGAACTTCCTTTTGGTGCTGGGAAGATGCTCCAGGGCAAGTGTTCTGACACTGGTTAACACTGGTGAGGAATTGGCCTAGGATGTGGTTGTTTGTTTGTGATTGGCTGTGGTGATCTTTGTTTTCATGTGTGAGTGGGGTGGGTGGGTGCACTAGTGAACAGCAGAGAACCTGCACAAGCAACGCTGACACCAAACCCTACATATATTAAGTAAAACAGAAACATCGCCACCCAACCCCAACCCCACCCATCTTTCCCCCCTCCACCCCTCTCTCCCTTTTCTTCCTAATGTCTCAACAAATGAAACTGATTTGTAAAAAGGTTACATGGAAAAAATACAAGAGAGAGAGAGATTACACATATTTCTGTAAATCAAGAAAATCTTTAATAAAAATACTTTAAAAACCATATTGTTAGGAAAGCATTGTATAATGTTTGGACTCGATATAAGGATTTGTTGGAAAATAAAACTCCTAGGTGGTTGTCACCAATTGAAGCTAAGGAAGTGAAAAGACCTAATATGGAATCCAAATGGCCAAAATATTGTGAAATTCTAGAGCAAGAGAGTGGAAAAATTAAATTACAGAGTTTTGAGAAACTAAAGCCCAAAGTACGAGGTTGGCTTCATTATCATCAAATAATGGAGGTGTTTAAACAAGACAGGAAAATTGGCTTCCAGCTGGAGAGATCCAAATTAGAAACAGAGCTGTTAGAACCCAATACTAAGAACTTATCAAGAATGTATGACTTGCTGTTGAAATGGAATACATTGGATGAGACAGTTAAATCAGCTATGATTAAATGGGCACAAGACTTTGGTCATGACATTATGTTTGCGGATTGGGAACAGTTATGGACCACCGGTATAAAATTTACGGCATGTAATGCCTTAAGAGAAAATATTATGAAAATGATCTACAGGTGGTACATGACCCCAGTCAAGCTCGCAAAAATCTATCATCTGCCCAATAACAAATGCTGGAAATGTAATGAGACGGAAGGAACCTTTTATCACCTTTGGTGGACCTGCCTGAAGATTAAAGCCTTCTGGGAAATGATTTATAATGAAATTAAGAAGGTACTTAAATGTACTTTTCATAAGAAACCAGAGGCATTTCTCTTGGGCATGGTTGGCCAATTGGTGCCAAAGAAGGATAGGACATTTTTTATGTATGCTACCACAGCGGCAAGGATCCTTTTAGCAAAGTATTGGAAGACACAAGAACTACCCACACTGGAAGAATGGCAGACAAAGGTGATCGACTATATGGGACTAGCGGAGATGACCGGCAGAATCCGTGACCAAGAAAAAGAGACGGTGGAAGAAGACTGGACGAAATTTAAAGTATATTTGAGAAATTGTTATAAAATTGATGAATGCTAAAATGTCAAGGGAAAGGAAAATATAGAATTACAGCTGCAATTGATTAAGTGTTAGAAGAAACTTAAAGAGAAAATAAGTAATTAATTAATTGGTGTGAAGAGTTGCTGAAAAATTTTTAAAACAGAGATGCAGAAAAGGGGAGGTAAGGGGAAGTCCGAGAAGTAAGGTTATGAAAATATGTTTTCTTGAAATTATACATGTTTGTATGTTTTTTGGTTTGTTTATGTGTGTGTATTGTTTTGTCCTTTTTGCGTTGGAAAAATTAATAAAAATTATTATTAAAAAAAATACATTAAAAAAAAAACCGCTGGTGAGGAATGAAATGCAGGCTTCTGAGTAACAAGGTCTGGAATAAGCAAGCACATCCACTGCAAACACACATTTATTAGAGTACAATTAAGGGATTCTTTGGTAGGGGAACAAAGCTCTCCTGATATTCACATACCCAGTGGGTGGAGATGCATCTGAATTCTCCGCACCTATTATACCAGATGTCTGGCGGGCTTTGTATCCTTACATTTGAGGATCTTAGTATTTTGGCTCTTTTATCATAGTGGAATTTCTGTTTTTGTTTTCCATCAATCCAGCCTGCTTTCAACTGGTGATGATCTGTTGCTCTTGGCTTCCAGAGGGAGTCTTTGGCAGGGATCCTGGAGTTGAGCCTTCTGCTCATTAGCCTTTGAGCAGGCGAGTCTTCCAATTCCGTGTGTGTGTTGCAGTAGTTCAGCAACCCAGTATATGGATCTTTTCCGTCTTCCTTGGCCTTAGTCCGTATCTGCTTTGCTATTTGTATGTATTTCTCTGCAAGACCATTGGGTTGTGGGTAGTATGACCTGCTGGTAGCATGAGTGAAACCCCACTCCTTTGTAAATCTGCAGAATTCTTCAGAGAACAGTTCATCCCAAATGCCATGCCATGAAAGTGTTGCCTTTGCCTAGTTTATGAGATTATTTAATTTTTAAGAAATTCAGTCATTTCAAAGTAGTGGCTGTACTACTTTGTGGCTGTACTACTAATAATATTATTTATTATTTATTATTTATTATTTATTATTTATTATTTATTATTTATTATTTATTATTTATTATTTATTATTTATTATTTATTATTTATTATTTATTATTTATTATTTATTATTTATTATTTATTATTTATACCCTGCCTATCTGGCTGGGTTTTCCCAGCCACTCTGGGTGGCTTCCAACAAAATATTAAAATACAGTAGTCCATGAAACATTAAAAGCTTCCCTAAACAGGGCTGCCTTCAGATGTCTTCTAAAAGTCTGGTAGTTGTTTTTCTCTTTGACATCTGGTGGGAGGGCGTTCCACAGGGCGGGTGCCACTGCCAAGAAGGCCCTCTGCCTGGTTCCCTGTAACTTGGCTTCTCGAAGTGAGAGAACCGCCAGAAGACCCTCGGTGCTGGACCTCGGTGTCCGGGCAGAATGATGGGGGTGGAGATGCTCCTTCAGGTATACTGGACCGAGGCCATTTAGGGCTTTAAAGGTCAACACCAACACTTTGAATGGTGCTTGGAAACGTACTGGGAGCCAATGTGGGTCTTTCAAGACCGGTGTTATGGCATCTCGGCAGCCGTTCCCAGTTAATAATCAGCCATCAGCAAAGTGATGTCTTCTTTCCACTTCTGTAGCCAGAAGTGCTGCCAGGCTCTGCTAGGCCCCACCGAATTATCATGGGTTCTTGGCAGTTCGGTTTTTGGTGCTTTGCGCAAGTGCTACAGTTTTTGACCATCTTCTGTGTTTGTGCATTCATGCCAGGGCAGTAGCAGATGCCCTCTCCTCTTTCGAAGGCAGACCATTTTCTACTCTTAGTTCCATCTTATCATTCCAGAAATCGCTTATGGTTGAGGGAACATGATGCCCGTGGACAGGCCATCCTGCACTTGTGGTTTCTTTTAGTACAGACATTGCCTCATCTCTGTCTGGTTTCTTCCCATTGGTTTGCGGGTGCAACAGATGCTGTAACACCATGCGCAGCTTTTCTTCTAAGTCTTTCTCCTCTTTGGCATTTTGTCCTTCTACACAGTTGTGTGAAAGCAGATCGTCTGGAGGGACGGCTTTCCCAGGCTTGTATGTTACTTTTAAATTGTACCATCGAAAAGTTACGTTTGTGCTCTGTAGCGTTGGTGGAGCAGAGGCTAGAGGTTACCCTAGGATGCTTTTCGGGATTTGTGGTCAGTTTCTGCAGTTGCAAACGTCCACAGAAGTACTGATGAAACTTCTGACTCCCAGCAAAAATAGCAATTAGTTCATTTTCCATTTGGCCCTGATTCTCCTGAGGATGTTGATGCTTAGGAAGCGTATGCCCCCCCCAGGGGGGGTCTTCCTGGGGTAGGGCTGTCCCAACTGCTTCTTGTGAGGCATCTACCTGCAGTTTTAATTCTTTATTTTAATCATAATATTTCAGTTTTGTTTCTTGGGCAATGGCTTCTTTCATGTTCGAAAGTGTCATCTTGACACTGTTGTCCCAGTACCATTCACTGCCTTTTTCCTTTTGTTCTGTTAAGGGGACTCTGGTTTTTGTGAGCCTCAGAATGAACTTTGATAGGCATGACACCATCCCAAACACAGCTGCTAGTTCTTTTAGGGATTTTGGCACTCATAGCTGCATTATGACTTCCACTTTGTTTGGGTCTGGCTCCCTTTGAAGGAATGTGACCAAATTACCTTATTTGCTCTTGATCATGGCCACTGGGCCCATCACCTCCTGGCAAATAGAAGGGGAAGAAATAGAGGCAGTGAGAGATTTTACTTTCTTGGGCTCCATGATCACTGCAGATGGTGACAGCAGTCACGAAATTAAAAGACACCTGCTTCCTGGGAGAAAAGCAATGACAAACCTAGACAGCATCTTAAAAAGCAAAGACATCACCTGGCCAACAAAGGTCCGTATAGCAAAACTATGGTTTTCCCAGTAGTGATGTATGGAAGTGAGAGCTGGACCATAAAGAAGGCTGATTGCTGAAGAATTGATGCTTTTGAATTACGGTGCTGGAGGAGACCCTTGAGAGTCCCAAGGACTGCAAGAAGATCAAACCTATCCATTCTGAAGGAAATCAGCCCTGAGTGCTCACTGGAAGGGCAGATCCTGAAGCTGAGGCTCTAATACTTTGGCCACCTCATGAGAAGAGAAGACTCCCTGGAAAAGACCCTGATGTTGGGAAAGATGGAGGGCACAAGGAGAAGGGGACGACAGAGGATGAGATGGTTGGACAGTGTTCTCGAAGCTACAAGCATGAGTTTGACCAAACTGCGGGAAACAGTGGAAGACAGGAGTGCCTGTCGTGCTCTGGTCCATGGGGTCACGAAGAGTCGGACACAACTAAACAACTAAACATCAACAACACAGTCTGCAGTTTGCAGTGGTTTAATGGCATGAGTAGTTCTATTATGACCAGAGAGTCCTAAATGGCAACTCAACTCCTGACATCTCTTCATCTTTCATGTTTCTGGATATTCTCCTTTCCTCTCAGTTTTTGCATTAAACAGCTTTTGATTTCAGCCGGTGATAAAGCAGGTAGCCTGTGCTTTATTATTAAGAGTTATTACAATTGCCTGTAACTCTGAAAAGTTAAGCAATAAATGGTAGGGATGAAGGCAGCTCTTAATGTGGGGCGCACAAAGGCACTGATTTCTGTTCTGCCCCGTATTCGTCACATGCAGATCCATTTCTGTTCCACTGCAGTTCAGCTTCTGACAAAAACTACTGATTTCCATTCCAGGCAAATATATGAACACCAGCCATTTCTGCTACTGTTTCCTTCAGATTTCTCTTTTAATCCTGGCAGAGAGCCTCTCACTTCTCCCTCAAAAAACATATTGCCCTGCTGGCAGCATTAAGATACATTCAACAGTGTAAATAAGTTTTGATGGATGTAATAATGGAAAATTGATTGGTATAGTTTTTCTAAAACATGCAGGGATATAAGATAAAGGTAAAGGTACCCCTGCCCGTACGGGCCAGTCTTGACAGACTCTGGGGTTGTGCGCCCATCTCACTTAAGAGGCCAGGGGCCAGCGCTGTCCGGAGACACTTCCGGGTCACGTGGCCAGTGTGACATCGCTGCTCTGGCGAGCCAGAGCCGCACACGGAAACGCCGTTTACCTTCCCGCTGGTAAGCGGTCCCTATTTATCTACTTGCACCCGGAGGTGCTTTCGAACTGCTAGGTTGGCAGGCGCTGGGACCGAGCAGCGGGAGCGCACCCCGCAGCAGGGATTCGAACCACCGACCTTTCCATCGGCAAGTCCTAGGCGCTGAGGCTTTAACCCACAGCGCCACCTGCGTCCCTTGGGATATAAGATATGTACCGGTAAAATGAACCATGGAAAGAGGAGAAGGGAAGTCACTGATAAGTATGTAAAATGTTTATTTGAAATTGTAAAACAGGAAATTTAATAAAAATCATATTAAAAAACAACAAACAACAAAACAAATTAAAAATTTAAAAAATTGTCCAGTAGCACCTTAGAGACCAACTAAGTTTGTTCTGGGTATAAGCTTTCGTGTGCATGGTATCTGAAGAAGTGGGCATGCACACGAAAGCTTATACCCAGAACAAACTTAGTTGGTCTCTAAGGTGCTACTGCACAATTTTTAAATTTTTAATTTATTTTGACTGCGTCAGACCAACACAGCTACTTACCTGAATCAACAAACAACAGCACCTTGCCCCAAACACTATATCAGGACTGTGTGGCTGCATTCAGACATAACATCATGGTCTTATGTTGCATTTTGTGTTTGTGCCACTCATGTATTGATAGTTTGGGTTGAGTGTATTGATCTTAACCCAGAGGGCACAGATGATCAGGTGGCACAGAATAACTATCAATAGCCAACAATAATTAACACAGATTACTTGAAGGATCATCTTACCACATCTGTACCCAACTGACCACTTCCATCGGCAGACCTGGCATTTTTACAAGTGCCACATTATGTTCATTCCACACTTGCAAGAAATTGCTCTTTTTGTGCGGCCGCGGCTTCACTCTCGAACCCGATGCCTATTGACACCAGGAAGGGATCTTCATTGTACCCTTTTCAACATCTGCTTTACACACAAAAAAAAGTTTAGACAAGCCTACCAAGACATGGAAGGACGCGGATGGCGCTGTGGGTTGAACCACAGAGCCTAGGACTTGCCAATCAGAAGGTCAACAGTTCGAATCCCCGCGACGTTGTTCGGTCCCTGCTGCTGCCAACCTAGCAGTTCGAAAGCATGTCAAAGTGCAAGTAGATAAATAGGTACCGCTATGGCGGGAAGGTAAACAGTGCATGTAGATAAATAGGTACCGCTCCAGCATGAAGGTAAACGGCGTTTCCGTGTGCTGCTCTGGTTCGCCAGAAGCGGCTTAGTCATGCTGGCCACATGACCCGGAAGCTGTACGCCGGCTCCCTCGGCCAATAAAGCGAGATGAGCGCCGCAATCTTGTTAATTGATTTGGGGCATCACATGTCCAGGCAGTTTCTCAAAGATGTGATCTCTCAAGACCACATTCCCAACATGTTCGCACTCCTGTCTCAGCAACATCTACAGTGCTTGGCCATGCCCACAAAATGGAAGCTGGCAGGATCCACAAGGATGTGTTCTGCAGAAAGCCGGCTTCAGGCACCAGGCCACTGGCAGACCAACTCCACTTTACAAAGGTGTCTGCTAACATGCCATGAAGACATCCCTTGAAGACATCTGCAGCGCCCGGAGACAGGCAGTCAGGTCATGAGTTCATAGTGGTGTTCAGAGGAAGAATTACAGCTGGGAAGAGCCTAGATGTGATGGCCTGGGAATCCGATTCAGAGGCTGAACCGGAGGAATCCCAGCCTGCACAGGAGTCCCCGCCTCCAGGGCCGGCTGAACTGGGGGCAGGGCCTTGATTCTGAAGCGCCTGCACCTGTGCCGGATCCTCAGGAGCAGGCACCAGGTGAGTCCACTCTGGCTCCAGAGGTGGTTGAGGACTCAGTGCCTACAGGTGAGTCTCCCCCTGGGCCCAGTAACCCTTCGGCCTCTCCTGAACTGCAGAGGCTCAGGGCAGAGAGGCGAAGGGAACTGGTTTCTCCCAGGAGGAGTGTTCGCCTTAAGGCCAGGAGAGGCTGGTCTCCTGGGGGCCAGGACCGCCCCTGGCCTCAGAGAAGATAAAGGCCAGTCAGCCCGGTCCCAGGTTGCGGGAGCAACGTCGTTGATGAGTACCTGTTCCTGCCCGGACCCAGACCTGACCCTCCAGTGTTCCTGTCCCCACCCGGATTCCGGCTTCGGACCTCGCCCCGCTCCTTGTGAACTGTTTCCAGGCTAGTGACCCAGGACCGGACTTTGACTACGCCAATGGTAACCTTCCGCCCAGGGCCAGCACACTAGAGCAGCGGTCAGCCGCCTTTTTCAGCCATGGGCCAGTCCACCGTCCCTCAGACCATGTGGTGGGCTGGACTATATTTTGAAGGGGGGGAGGGTGAACGAATTCCTATGCCCCACAATTAACCCAGAGATGCATTTGAAATAAAAGGACACATTCTACTCATGTAAAAACACAATGATTCCCGGACCCTCCACAGGCCAGATTTAGAAGGCGATTGGGCTGGATCCGGCCCCCGGGCCTTAGGTTGCCTACCCCTGGCCTAGAGCGAAGAAACTCCATGGTGCATCTGCAGCAGCACAACCAGACATCTCCATCTGCCCCAGCTGCAATAAAACATGTCTCTCCTGTATCGGTCTCTACAGCCCCAACAGGGGCTGTAACTCTCTAACAGTTTGACTTCACCCCAAAGGTTGCACCCTTCCATTGTCTCCCGAGACAGGCAGGTGCCAACAGCAAATCTGAAATGGAAGCAAGGTTCATAACTTCCCATTGAAGCCTTGCCGGAGAAAGAGTTGTTGTTTAGTCGTTTAGTTGTGTCCGACTCTTCGTGACCCCCTGGACCAGAGCACGACAGGCACTCCTGTCTTCTACTGCCTCCTGCAGTTTGGTCAGACTCATGCTGGTAGCTTCGAGAACACTACCCAACCATCTCATCCTCTGTCGTTCCCTTCTCCTTGTGCCCTCCATCTTTCCCAGGGGGTCTTCATTTGGCCTGCAAGGCCATTTCCTCAAAACCACACACACACACGTGTCACATCAGGTGGGAGGCAGGTGAAGTTGCGGCTGTCTGTCAACACTATACTCCATTTGCAAATAGCTTGTATTAAACCACCACAAAGAAGGTCCTGTCCTGTTTACTCGGCTACTGCATCTCAGGTGGTGGGGGACAGGACCTTCCCCAGATTAAATTAAGCATTTGGGCAGCTTCATATGAGAGGTGATGGTGTGGATAGACAGATATAGATAGATATAGATGATAGATGATAGATATAGATAGATAGATAGATAGATAGATAGATAGATAGATAGATAGATAGATAGATGATAGATAGATGATAGATAGATAGATGATAGATAGATAGATAGATAGATAGATAGATAGATAGATAGATAGATAGATAGAAGATAGATAGATGATAGATAGATAGATAGATAGATAGATAGATAGATAGATAGATAGATAGATGATAGATAGATAGATAGATAGATGATAGATAGATAGATGATAGATAGATGATAGATAGATAGATAGATAGATAGATAGATAGATAGATAGATAGATAGATAGATAGATGATAGATAGATAGATAGATGATAGATAGATAGATAGATGATAGATAGATAGATGATAGATAGATGATAGATTAGATAGATAGATAGATAGATAGATAGATAGATAGATAGATAGATAGATAGATAGATAGATAGATGATAGATAGATGATAGATAGATAGAAGAAAGAAAGAAAGAAAGAAAGAAAGAAAGAAAGAAAGAAAGAAAGAAAGAAAGAAAGAAAGAAAGAAAGAAAGAACATTATAAAAGGGAAATAGATTGTGTAATGAAGAATGAAGTGTTCTTGAAGCTACCAGCATACGTCTGACCAAACTGCAGGAGGCAGTGGAAGACAGGAGTGCCTGGAGTGCTCTGGTCCAGGGGGTCACGAAAAGTCGGACACGACTAAACGACTAAACAACAACAACATCAATGAAGAATAGTTTAAAAGAAATACATTGCAAAGCCAATATGCCTGTAGTTTTGTTATAACTGCAAATAAACAAAGAGCGCAGGTTGGCAAAAGCATTTTGTCTTCCCATAAATATTGTTAATGTCAACGTGTGCATCAGTAAAGCTGTCTGCTTTTTATGTTAGGTGGAATAGCTTGTTCACAATTATTAGCTAGGGAACTCCTGCACCTAATTAACAAATTGGTACCTAACTGCCTATGTTCTACCTGAGCATGTGATTCTATATATTCAAGTAAGATAGTTTGAGGACTTACTGTATTTCATATGCAGTTATTTCCTTTACCTATGCTAAATTTAATAAATGTTAGTGCCCTTACATTCCCAGCAAATGTGCCCAAAAGTTCCAGTTTGCAGCTTACATCTCCTATAAAATAAAAATAAAGTTCAATTTTGTCCCAGTTTCATGTGTACACATTTCTATCTCTATAGAATATTTTAGACATTTTTTCTCCGCAGCCCATGTCTAATGAACAGCTTTGATTTTGCTTAAATATCTGTGACAACCATTGTTCAGTGTAAGCATTTATTTTATTTCTCTTCAAAACTTGGGTCCTGCCTCTCATTTTCCATTAGTCATTTATATACAATAAAGCAATAAGCCTTTGGACACTACATTAGGCCTCATCAAAATTTCAAAAGATGTAAGAGCGTTGGATAAATTAGCAGCCATTTTATGCTGTTCAAAACTTTGAATTTTACTATTTTTGGATAAATGAAGCTGCACACTGGGTGCTTTTGTGTCTCAAAACGGGTAGAGATTCAAGAAATAAATCTGGATAATTCACTATGGCAGGGTTGGAGGACTTATAGATTCATAGAATCATAGAGTTGGAAGGAACCCTGCGAATCATAATCCAACCGTCTGCAATGCAGGAATCTTATTCTTTTTCTTCTTCTTCTTCTTCGGTGATCACTCGTAGCTGAGTAAGATTATCTTCCATAAACACAGTTTTAACAATGAGTCTGTAAGTGACTGTGGAGGCCAATTCTGGACCCACGCGTCCTTCCACAGTGGGGACATTTGTTCCCGGCCGGGAGTTGATCATGGTGTGGATTTGCCAAGCGTGCCTTCCTCTTACCACATTTCTCCCTTGCGTCCTGAGTTCAAGTGTCTTCAAAGTCCATGACACCTTTGGTAAAGGCTGTTCTCCAACTGGAGCGCTCGCAGGCCAGTGTTTCCCAGTTGTTGGTGTTTATACTACATTTTTTAAAATTTGCCTTGAGACAGTCTTTAAACCTCTTTTGTTGACCACCAGCATTACACTTTCCATTTTTAAGTTCGGAATAGAGTAGTTGCTTTGGAAGATGATAATCAGGCATCCACACAACATGATCAGTCCAACGAAGTTGATGTTGAAGAATAATTGCTTCAACACTGGTGATCTTTGCTTCATCCAGTACACTGATATTAAAAAAAAAAAATTCCTTCCAGCAGCACCGTAAAGACCAACTAAGTTCGTTCTTGGTATGAGCTTTCGTGTGCATGCACACTTCTTCAGATACACTGAAACAGAAGTTACCAGACCCTTCTATATAGTGAGAAGGTGGGGAGGGGTATTACTCAGAAGGGTGGTGGGAATGGGTGATTGGCAGATAGCTGTGATGAGCCTGTTGACGACTCTTAACGACTGCAATAGGTCTTACAGGAAAAAGCAAGGGGTGAGAAGGTGAAAAATGGCTTTGTCATGTATAATGAGATAAGAATCCAATGTCTTTGTTCAGACCAGGTCTCTCCATGTTTTTAAGTTTGGTGATAAGTTGCAATTCAGCAGCTTCTCTTTCCAGTCTATTTCTGAAATTCCTTTGTAGTAAAACAGCTACTTTGAGATCTTGTATAGAATGTCCTGGGAGATTGAAGTGTTCTCCTACTGGTTTCTCTGTCTTGTGATTCCTGATGTCAGTTTTTTTGTTTTGACTATGGCAGACCAACACGGCTACCTATCTGTAACTACACTGATATTAGTTCGCCTATTTTCCCAACTGATGTGTAAGATTTTTCAGAGACACCGTTGATGGAATCTTTCGAGAAGTTGGAGATGGCATTTGTAAGTGGTCCATGTTTCACAAGCATACAGTGAGGTTGGTAGTACAATAGCTTTGTAAACAAGCATTTTGGTTTCCCTGCAAATGTCCCGGTCCTCAAACACTCTGCACTTCAATCAGGAGAAAGCTGCACTCACAGAACTAATCGACTTTTTCCAACATTACACCATTGAGTTGGATTTGTGGCGCTGCAGAGGGGTTATTTTGTACTTGTTGGTGCAGCACTTTGGTTTTTTGGATATTGAGTGAAGGCCAAGCTTTTTGTAAGCTTCTGCAAAGATATTTAGGATGGTTTGGAGGTCATCCTCTGAGCATGCACACACTGGAGCCAGTGTGGTGTAGTGTTTAAGAGCGGTAGACTCATAATCTGGGGAACCGGGTTCACATCTCTGCTCTTCCACCTGCAGCTGCTGGGCTAGTCACACTTCTTTGAAGTCTCTCAGCCCCACACACCTCACAGAGTGTTTGTTGTGGGGGATTAAGGGAAAGGAGAATGTTAGCCGCTTTGAGACTCCTTCGGGTAGTGATAAAGTGGGATATCAAATCCAAACTCTTCTTCTACCACTACATTGTCATTGTTCTGGTCCCCTGGGTTTCACTGGACTAGAACTCTCACAATCCCCAACCATTGGTCATGCTGGTTTTTGCTGATGGGAGTTGGGAATCCAGCAATATCTATTGGGTCACAGACTCCCCAGCCCTGAACTATAAGATTGGATTTCAAAATGTCATCCTTTCCCAACTAACTAGAGGGCACAACAAAACATCGGCCAATGGAAGGGCACCCAGAGAATTCAGCATATGTTAATTACTTGCCCTGTGCTCTAATAATAGTCTATCACATTGGGTGTCAACCAGTGCGCTGGGCACCCTGGGGAGACGAGAAACACTTGAGGGGAGCCGGGGGGCTTTCATTAACTTGCAGCCCATATATTACCTGAAGAACATTCGGGGCAGCTGGTGGGGGCAGAACAGGGAGGAACGGGGGAATCCCCACTTATGCACGTCATGTAACAGAACCTCAGTGGAAGTGGCTCCCCAAAAAAGAATGTGGGTGGTCAAGGGAGCCATGGACTTAAAAAGGTTGGAAACCACTGTTCTATGAGAGCTCATCCTTACTTGAAAAATTTCAAGCATTTTTGTTTAACCTGAGCCATTCTGAGAGCAAGAAGTCTGTACCCATGCGGTCAAAGATCTAGGGAGGAGATCTGTTTTACCAGAACTCACTGCAATTAGAATGCTGGCATATTATACAGCTGTATATGGCATAGCCGTTCCTCCTTGAAGCAAACTTTGCAGATGTGTTTAATTTTGCTATGATGGTTTTTATTTCCATTGCCCGGGGCAATACCCTTCATCTGACCATGTGCCCCATTGAACTCAGTAGGACTTACTTCTGAGTAGACACGGAATGCACCGTGAAAACCTTTTGAGAAATTATTGAGGAGTGATAGCAAGAAGACTGAGAATGTAAGTACGTTTTTCATTTTTATTATGAAGATCCTGCCCAGCTTGGTGTTAGTCCTTGGTATTAAATCCAACTCCAAACTAAATAGTAGCTAGTGACTGGGACAATTTTTGCCTCTATAAAAGACTAAGATTGCAAAGCTATACATTTTTAAATAAAGGAGAAACAGCAAAGAGAACAAGAAGACAACAAAGAAGAAAAAATAGACTGCCTTGGGAATTTTAAAGAAGCTGTGATGTTCCCAGCAGCCATAATTGCAGCAGTAAGGAGGAAGCAGAGAAAGGGATGCCCAGGAGGGATGTTTCTCTGCTTGAGAAGGTACTGACTGTTTCTAGACGTTTCCAGGACATATGCTGAGCAGACACAGATCCGTTTGCATATCTGTTTGTGCGCCTGCAGACAGACTCTTACCTCTGATTTACCACAAAAATTAGAACGCTCCAGTTGCTGGAAGATTTAAGTGGAGCAGCTATTACTACACCTTTCTCTCGTTAATTTCTATCACGGGTAAGCAAACTAAGGCCCGGGGCCCGGATCCAGACCAAACGCCTTCTAAATCCAGCCTGCAGGCGGTCTGGGAATCAGTGTGTTTTTTACATAAGTAGAATGTGCCCTTTTATTTAAACTGCATCTCTGGGTTATTTGTGGGGCCTGCCTGGTGTTTTTACATGAACAGAATGTGTGCTTTTATTTCAAATGCATCTCCGGGTTATTTGTGGGGCATAGGAATTCGTTCATTATTTTTCTTCAAAATATAGTCTGCCCCACCCCCCACAAGGTCTGAGTGACAGTGGACCGGCCCCCTGCTGATAAAGTTTGCTGACCCTTGATTTATATTTATATCCTGTTTCTAAGCCCAGACTGATTCACAAAGTGGTTGAACATTTAGAGACCCCACTAAAGGTTTCGTATAATGGGAACTGTTATCTCGAACCGGCCAGATTGTACAGTTGTTTTTGTTTTGTTTGCTTCAAGAGATGGTTTTGGCAGCAGTTTGATCTGCTTGTCTGGCTATTGTTTCACTCTGGTGACCTATCAAAGGCCAAGGATATGTTCTGCAGTTAATCTCTCTAACCAGAACACAAAATTTGTATTGTCTTCCTCAAGGAATTGTACATGGCTCTATCCCCCACGGGACGCGGGTGGCGCTGTGGGTAAAACCTCAGCGCCTAGGACTTGCCGATCATATGGTCGGCGGTTCAAATCCCTGCGGCGGGGTAAGCTCCCGTCGTTCGGTCCCAGCTCCTGCCCACCTAGCAGTTTGAAAGCACCCCCAAGTGCAAGTAGATAAATAGGTACCACTTTATATAGCAGGAAGATAAACGGCGTTTCCGTGTGCTGCGCTGGTGCTGGCTCGCCAGAGCAGCTTCGTCACACTGGCCACGTGACCCGGAAGTGTCTCCGGACAGCGCTGGCCCCCGGCCTCTTAAGCGAGATGGGCGCGAAACCCCAGAGTCGGTCACGACTGGCCCTTTACCTATCCCCACAGCTTCCCATTTCTAAGATCAACTTTATCATATATCCTGTATATTTCTAGGAAGCCTTTTGAGAACAACCAACGGCTTTGCTATTATTTCCCAATGCCCGCCTTTTTGGGTTCACCATAAATTATGCAATATGCTCCTAATATTGTTCTCCACTTCTCAGTTCCCCAAGCATTAGATTTCAGAAGCAGCCTTGGTTTTCTTATGAGACCGAAGTGTTGGGAGATTTGCGCATGTAGTGTTGATGAGATCCTCCTGAAGCAGCTCTGTGGGTTGGGAGTTTGAGCATGATGTTCAAGTGACTCTGCTCCTCCCTGCAAAACTATCAATAGACAGTATCTTTGAGGCTTTCAAGCAACTGTACCTTGAGATATGGGTCCTTCCACAGATACTTCATACCCAAATACTCCATTTCCCAAGGATCCACAGGGTGAATGTTATCACCTCTGCTTGTGATCATTCTGGCCAGGAATGAGGAATCTGTGGCCCTCCATGTATTCCTGACGACAGGCCCCCCCAAAAACCCTGGATGCCCACAGGTTCTCCACCCCAGCTTTAACCAGTAAAATGGCCACCAGCTTGCTTTTTGCCCTGTGTCAGGATAGGAAACGTTGGCTGCTTGGATGGAGCTTCCTCCTCTTCCCCTTGCTCAAGGGTTGGGGGAACCAAAAGAGCAGATTTTGGGGACACCTGGTGAGAGGAAAGGAAGACGTTCCATTGCAGAAACACAGCGCACAGAGTGTTGTGGATGCGACCCTTTCCTTCTGTGAACTTCCATAAATGTATCTTAGGAGCCAAGTCACAACAATTAAGGCTTGGGTCAAAATAAACACACACAAAAATGAGTTAATCACAATCTGCAGGGAACATGAGGTTCTTGACAGGCGGTTCCCTGCAATGAACAATTAACTCCCAGGAGAAGACAGTTCTTGTTTATAAGTAAATAATGCATCTTGCTGGTTCGTGTCATGCTGAGCTGTTGGAAATGGCTTCCTGTTGATCCTATATTCTGTCATTATGCTTTCAACAAGAAGTCTCCTGGTCCTTCAGGACTAGCCACTGGTGTGTTTTTGTTTTCATAAAGGCTGAACCCTGAAGAAACGTGACTCTCTCCCTCTCCCTCTCTCACATGCACACACACTTTTCTGCATTCCTGACAGATAGGAATCAAAATTCATGATAATCCACACAACATGAAATTCAATCAGCCAACAGAAAACAAAGCTTTACATGAAAGATTACAATTTATTTCTAAATTTATTGAGCAGCTGTTCAAAGGGCAGCTGTTCAAGGGGGGGGAATACAGAACTGATACAATGTAGGGTTTTTTTGGTGATCTTTCAGGCCACCAAGTTTCCAATTCAGTTTATTTTTAGGAATTATGCTTCCAGGCTGTCTAAAACACAGCCACTCTTTATATATTTATGCACATATTCAGCGTTTTGTTCTTAAATCCCAAGATGGTGTTAAAACTCTTACGTAAGTTAACAGCACAAAGAAATTTATACAGCCTAAGACGAGACTGTCTGGCCCTGCAAGTTTCATAAGTAGATTATCTCTCTGTATAATATATCTATTTGTGTGCATTTACTTGTACAGATAGAAACACTTTAGTCTTAATTTTATACATCATATTGATTGTTTAAAAGCACTTGAGGAGCCTAAATTGAAATTCAAAAGAAAACTTAACTGTTATGAATAAACAGACCGTCAACACACAAAAGCGAGGTCCTTTAACACAGGACAGGTTGGCATAGGTAACCTACGGCCCGTCAGATGTTTTGGTCTACAACTCCAATCCTCCCGTTGGCAATGCTGGTTGGGGAACATGAGAGTCTAACAAGTGACAAATCTCTGCTCTAGACACGCCTGTTTACATGGGAAAAAATAATGCTTCAAATACTACTTCACTTTCCAACTAGAACATAGCAATTAGCTTCCATTTTGAGACGTTCATCAGTACTAGTTTTAAACTATCAAGACATCCTGGATACAATCCAACATGCACTCAACCCATTCTTAACTCTGTGTTGAATTGTGGCCTCTTCTATGGGTTTGTTGGGATGATGCACGCAACACCCCCTTTTTATTTTGAAGTGCCGCAAGATCAGCAACATTCCTTAGGATTGTACATCAATCCACTCCTCCTTGCAGCCCTGGAAGGTAATGTCCCAAATCCCTTAGGTCTCCCTCACTTCAGACTTTGGAATGCATGTAGTAGTGTAAATATTTTGGTAGGGAAAATCCCACCTTCGATTACCTGAGGAATCGCTCTGTCCAGATACTACTTTCTACCCACCGACTGGATAGGAAAGGCACCAGTTTCATGGCCACTCCAGTATCGCCACGTGTGGAAGGGGCTAAGCAAAAGAGCTAACTTGAGGTTACAGCCAGTGAGCTATCACAGACAACTTTTTCTGTAAGGTGACAAGCAAATATTTTGAAAATAATCTCATTGCTTGTCTATTACTAATTCTGCGTTAAGACATATGCCTTTCCTGTCTGGCTTCAGAACCAGATTCTCGGCAGTGACGGTGGGGAAGCTATTCATAGCACCAAAAAGCCACAAACAGCAGAAGAGACGGCACTAATAGAATGAAAGCAGAAGTAATAACAAGTCACTAGGTTACATGAAAGGTGGCTAGGAACCAGAGAGGACACATGGTAAAAATATACAGGTGTGAAATCAATTAAAACAAAATATTCTACAGCCTTCATTTAAGATTTGCACTACTATCAATGGCAGATGTGGTGTTTGTTTGTTTTTAAAAAGCTCTTCTTCTGTGTATCCAAGTTCAGTTGAATACAAATGGTTAAGAACCGTAACGATCCTAAAAGAGAAGGAAATGAAAAGAAATGAACAGGTGCTCTCTCTTACAAGGAAGCAAAAATACAAGCTGCATGCACTATTATATCTGAAACATCGCAAATCGAAATCTCTACCCATTTATTTTGTAATTTAGTGTTTAACAAATGGCCCATATAATGGATTTTGAAAATTAAGATTCAGCTTGTTTTTAAAGAACTGCTGATTTATGTCGTCTTCCAGTACATTAGCTCCTGATACTGGTGATAAGCTAGAGAGGCAAGCTTGAGAAGGAAAAGAATGGGACTTCCCAGTTGCTTGCTGTAGAAAAATCTCCCTGTGGACATGGAACTCTGTGCATTTGTGGGGTCAATTTACATTCCTACTGGCAGAAGTCTTCTGGACCTTAATAGATCTGAATTGTTAAAGTCTGCATCTATATTTTATTTTTATTTATTTTGTCCACTTGTTTATTAAATTTGCATACCACCCTTCATCTGTAGATCTCAGGGCAGTTCACAATATAAAAATACAATATAAAAAATACAGAATAATAAAATTAAGAACAGCAGCAAACAAATAATCCCCACCTCCCACAATGATTAACAGGGTGCAAAAACTCTCCATCCCTTGTAAAAAAAACCGCAGTAGTGTAACAGCTGTACTCTATTTGTGTAACAAGACTTATATACTGCTTAATCAAACCTCTAAGTGATGTAAATAAAATATTCATAAGAAAATATATGCCTTACGGACATAAAACATTCAACTACGAAAATAAATGGACTGAAATTTACCCCCCCCACACACACACACACACTCCATTGTGAAAACACTTAAAATATGGCCAACTGTGTGTTCCATGAATAGATCTACACAATTGTTTTACCTAAAGGGATCCAGCCTTGTTATGGAAGTGGCAGAATAAAACCATCAGAGTTTACACAAGAAGCATGCTCCAACGTCTCACATATAGGTATCTCTGCTACCGACAGAAAACTATATAAAACCTGCATTCCAAATTTGAAAATGTCCCTTTTGTGTAAGTTTACTAACCTGTATAGAAGTCATGACTCCGTTTGCCAGGACAGAAAGCCTTCCAGCCACAGATTTCACCCCTTGTTTAAACTGAGCCATATCAGGAGCAGTGGGCAAGACATGTGAAATATTGTAACTGCCTAAGAATAGAATGAGAAATAAATTTTGTGGTTATGCAAAAAAAAGGTGAGTTCAGGTCTCCTCAGTTATTTTAATAGACAAATCATTTCAACGTGATTAAAACAACTATCTAAAATCTATGGAACCAAAAGACTGGGGTGCATAATTGTGTTTGTTTAGAAAGAAGGTTTATGGCTGTGACAAACATTAAGAGTTGCATGGCAAAACATGCTCCAAAGTGGTTCCAATATTTACAATCTGAACAGGACTCAAAATTCAGAAACATTGTTCTAATTTTGTCCGTTACCCCTTCTTCTTAAACAATTTTGGAGATGCCCGATAACCTGGAAAGGACGCTCAGCAAAAATGTGTAAGTATGTTGGTGAACTCATCTATCTATCTTTAATGCACCAAAATACCAAAAAGGAGTTTGGGTTTACTATCAATGACTTCTGTAGTTTTACCATTAGATGGTAAAAAGCTGGTTTTGCACAGCAATGTTAATATTTTGGGCGAATTCCTGAGCTTCATTTTCAGAAACAAAGATGCTATTTAAAAAGTTACTCAGGAGAAAGTACAATTCTGAACCTGAACATTGCACATAAAAATAATTTAGCAGGAAGGCCCCTCTTTGATTTATAGGAAAATAAGTTCCAGTGAGACTGGGGCAAAGAGCAGAGGATTTTTTATTTTATTTTTTGCATCCGTCTGTCTCAAGAGACCATGGAGGGTCCTCCACATGTGAATTTAAGTGGCTATTGGCAGCACTGAAGTGACCTCCCTTGGGCCCAGGTCTGAGCAGTGTGTCTGGAGGTCCAGGGCTGCCTGGCTGATGTGGTCCAAAGGAAAGCACAGCAATACAATATGGCACCAGCCTGGCTGCAGGAATTGCTGGGGAAAGTTTACTCCTTAGCCATTTTTTCTCCATTTGAAGATGCTCTGTAGTTTAGGATCAGGTAGTTCTAGAGGAACTACCTTGCCTCTCACTTCCCGCCTTCTTGACAGCTGTACCCACTGTTGGTCTCATCCGCTCCATCTGTCTTCACATGCAGAGGAAGTCCCTAACTGACTGAGGGTTTGAGACCCATCAGCTCCCCTCACCTGCTTTAGCTGGCCAGTCAGAACCGTCTCCCGGGTTGTGGCTGCTCTTGCCTTCTGACAGCTTTTAGGAGCCACAGGAGAGAGCTGAGTGCAGGGTGGGGACCAAAGTTGGACAAGCTACTGCAGAAGGGGCACAACATGACCCCAACCAGAGGTACTACCCCTCCTCAAACACCCCCACACACCCATTTTCCAGCAAAATGAAGAGGGGGATTGAAGGAAAAGGGGGCTAGAATTTCTCAGTCACACTGATAGTCACATGGCCACATGACAGTAGTAAGTGTGGCCAAAGTATATGCATGCTCACCCACGTGCATACACAGAGGCACATAGCAGGCGCTCTCTCACACATGATCAATATTTCTAGCCATCCCCATTCCAGCTATTAGATGGGTGAAAATCCTGCCTTTTGCTTGCAGATGGACAGCTTTAGCTCCGATCTTAGCACTGCAGTGCTTATAGCTACGCTAAAAGATAAATTATTCTTCTGCCTGCTCTTTTGAGAGAACCTCTGAAGTGGAATTCAAGAAGACCCCTAAAAGTAGAAGAACTTTATCTCCTGATCTAGGGATAAAGCACCTCATCTGCTCTATAGAAATCCCGAATGCGGTGGAGGCCATTGGTGGGCCTCTTCCTGTGTGACTCAACAAGGCAGATGTGGCCAGTGGATTAGTTTCCCCCTTTGATCTACTGTGAGAGTTGCATTCTACAAAGTTGAATAATGAATAAATCTTTAGGCTTAAGCTCAAATGCTAGTACCTAAATAGCAGAAAAAAACAGATTTGCCTCCACTTGATAAATTGTGTAGGAAAACCTGGTACACTTTCATAACATTAAAGATGTCAGCGATTTCGAATATCTAAACCTGACGTGATCATGTTTTGTGTAAAAGGTACTGGGAAATTTCGTAAAGAACATATACAGTTGAAAATTCTGTTAACTGTAAAACACTATGGATCAATCACTGTTTGTAAAGTTGTCTAGGTTTCATTATATTGTGTTTTTAAAATTATTCGTTTTCTCTTGTAGTGAACTGCTACAGCAGTTAAGCTCCTTGCTCAGTTTCAGCACGTAGTGCATGTCATGTTACCAGCCTCTAATGGCTCTCCAGTATTAAATAGCAGGCACTTTAGATTATCCAGTTGCAAGCTTCCTGGTGCAGATATGCACAAAGAGAATTAGACCCTATCAACCTACTATAATCAAGTTTCATGACAATCATTGGTATCTAAAAGGATTTATATAGGACCGTGGACCAGAACACAGTGCATACAAAGGTCTTGCTTGTAGCTTTTTTAGCTGTAAATCCAAAGAAAACCCTTTTTGAAAGGCACAACAAAGTCCTTTAAGCTGTAAGAGCCACTGTGGTGATAATCTGATAGAAAGTTTTCATTAAATATTAACTTTTTAATATCCTTTTTGGTGTGCTTTGATAGGAATACTTTTCAATACATAAAACACAAACTCTATGAGAAACAGAGAGAACTGGGGTGGAGGCAGTGGCGGAGAGCAGGCGGGGGCATGGCTGACGCGCGTCCTGGGGTGGGGCGCCCAGCACGGGCGGGGGGGGCAGGCGCGATGGCACCCTGCTGGAATCACGCTGCTGGGGACGGTGCACCCCCCACACACACTCCTCTTCCTCCGCCAGTGGGAGGAATCAGGCTCCAGCCCATAGTAACATGAGGTTCTAAAATTCAACCCCATAAGTATCCATTACACTGGTTGCATCTGGACATGATGACACAATAATATTTAATGGGAATGATCCTAGGTGAATCTTGCACTCATTTGCTCCTACTCTGCCCTCACTTCTTCCAGTGTAGCTGTGAGGAGATTGGCAGCTTTCACTGATTAACGGCACTTTAAAATTGAGAAGACTGGCAGCTTTCACTTCCATTTTTTTATTAACGGCAGTTTAGAATTGCACCTGAGCCCAGAAGTGTGGTTAATCTTGACTATGGTTGTTGGAAGAAGTGAGGTTCATCATCCATGGGTTGAAATTGACTTGTTTCAAATGAAATGATTACCTTTCAGACAAAAGCCTAGTAACTTAAGCATATACAAACACCCATTACAGTGGTACCTCGGGTTACATACGCTTCAGGTTACAGACTCCACTAACCCAGAAATATTACCTCCGCTTAAGAACTTTGCTTCAGATTGAGAACAGAAATTGCGCAACAGCAGCGCGGCAGCAGTGGGAGGGCCCATTAGCTAAAGTGGTGCTTCAGGTTAAGAACAGTTTCAGGTTAAGAACGGACCTCCGGAACGAATTAAGTTCTTAACCACAGGTACCACTGTATATATTATTTCCAGTCAGAATCTGAACTGTTCCCTTCACACATAAGGAAGGCCTCCATAGTATTAAATCCCACCCAAGAACTTGCTGGTTTTAATTTCATGGATTCCACACAACCCATTTGTTTAGATAGTAGTGAACTATACTGACTTCAAGAAACAGGTGCCGTTAACAGTAGCAGGGGCTACTGTTAGGTGAGAAAGCAGGGGCATCTGCTCAGGACAGGAGCAAAAAAACAGGTCTCAAAATATATAAACAGGCCAATATTAGGATTGCTCTTGAAGTGTATTCGACCAAGGACTTATTTTCCAGGATGTATGAGGATAGCAGTATGTTCCATAACTAAACCAACACTGACAGTATGCTGATCAACAGGATACTGTACACAATTCAAAACAGCAAACATGTTCATCATTTTCCTTTCCTACCTGATGGTTGTTTCTTCTGTTCTTCAAACAAATCGGCTGAACTTATAGCAGAGTTTCCTGAAAGTCTCTCTAACCGAACTCTAGCTTCATACTATAAAAGAGTTAAGAAGATTTCAACAATGATAATAAACTTACACATGCTTCACATCTAGGTGAGATTATTTCAGCTGTTGCTATGAAGCTGAATATCCTGGTAAAGCCATTATTTTATTAACTCCAGTTCTTAATTCATTTCCTAGATGCAAGTATTAAACTTCATATCCCAAAACACGTTTCATGTTATCATGAATTGTAAATAAATGAATCATTTTTCTCCGCATAGCTTATCAAATATGCTTGAAGTCATTGATTTTTCTCCTCCAAATATGCAAAGCCACTCAAAGTATAGGTTACTAGGAGAAAAATGGCTCATATGCTATTGAGTTGACATCCAAACAGATGCAATTTTCTAAACTAGTTTGAAAGTTTGATTTATTTATTTTTTTGGAGGGAGGAGAACACCATCACTCTGATTTCTCTCAAATCACAATTATTTCCACAAGAAAAATTTGCTTCTAGCAATGTGATGTTTCCAAATACCCCACAAACTGGTTATCAATTGCATAAAGTTTTTGCAATTAGAGCAATTTAATTTGCACTTACGTCAGCATGGTCTTGCTTTCCAAAGTACATATCCGATGAAATAGCTTTTACGTTGCCAAATTTCTTCTGGGCCTCATCTGTGCTTGCAGGAGGTTCAAACTCGGCTTTACGACGAGACGAAGGCCTAAAAGAACATTGTTCCATATGGTTATATCTGAGAGGATCCAGCAAGTAGAATTAACTTTCTAAAAGAACCCTTAATATATTGCTTATCAACTTGGTGGTGTTAATAGATTTATACTTTTTGTAGTTTTAGCTATTTCATTAGAGCAGCAATTTTAACAACTGTGGCTTCCATCTGCATGGGGGTTGCATCTCAAAACAAAACCCTACATATAAACACACGTACACTGGTAAATAAGGTAGAAAGTTTATAACCAGAGTAAGATTAAGTAGAACTTTCAGAAACCTATTGCTAAAAGTTAATTGAAAAGCTTAATACATAAATAGCAATAATGAAGTCAAGCAGAAGTATGCAATATCGTTTTGCTGGAGAATTTTGGCATGGCAATGGTGGTAATTCCAGAAACTGTACATTATGATGCTGGAAAACTAGATCTGGTCTTCACATCGCTTCTTGGCATGCCAAAGTGTAGTCAACAGCACTGGCTGAGAAACTGACATGTCAGGTCAGAGCACCTAGGGGCAAGCACCATCCACTTTCATTTTATAATACATGGCAAATATTTACTGAATGCATGAATTGTTCAGACCCTGGCACAAAAATACCCAATACCCATTCAAAAAATATGGCAAGACTTTTTAGAGTAATCAAATGAAACTTTTATTATCCAGCATGACACAAATTTGTTTGTTGTTTACTGTTGGAACATTTTTTTCCTCAAATGTATCTAACATAATTTGAAAATAAATAAAAACTTCATTTTAAAAACTGTACAGTGTCACCTAGTTTATTTCAACTGGTTAGTTTTAATAAATATTTAATGTATTATAATCCAGGTGGAAAAGGATGCACATAAAAGACATGAATTATCCCAGCTATGTTAGCAACCCAATCATTTTATGTACACAAACATTAATAAAAAAAAATTCTATTTTCACAAGAAGTCTGCTGGGTTCCTTGTGCATCACTTTTATCTATGAACACCAAAAATTTAAGGATCACACTTCCCTGATGTTCCTCTTTCTTCCATTATATATTGATAGCAATAAACAGAGAGGATTGAAAATGCACTGCTTAACTGCAACTTTAAACACCATTAAGACACAGACTGATAGATTTGGAAAACCTCTCTTCACATACAGAAACCACAGCAAAGCCCATGATCCCTAGAGTATTAAGCAAGAATCCTTACTCTAGAACTTAACATTCTACCTTTTAAAACCTAAGACATGATGGTTGCTGTTTATATTTTTTACAAAATCCCCTCCTGTTCTGGATTTTATATACAATTTTGCTGGCTATTTCTTTATGAGAATGCTTTTAGAGGTTTTCACCTATTTAACTGCTTTATCAATGAATTTCTCATGAGCTCATAACACGTAGAGAGACCAAAGGAAAAAGGAGTAGCAAATGCTAATGAGTAATATTGCTATATTATATATTAATGCAGCCTGTGCACAGAAAGAAAGGTTTTAACATAGCCAGAAGCAGATCACTGTACTCCATATTCAGTATTTGCCTACTCACAGAATTTCCCACCTGAATATCTTAGATACAAGTGAATATCTTAGACTACCTGTTTTGCCTCTGTTGTTAAATGACAGGAGAATTTTATTTGGTTTGCATTTTTAAATAAAGTGACCTAATTCACAACTCCTAGATTAATACATGGACCAGAACATAATTATCCTTCAGATTTAGAATTTCTCCAAATTTGACATGTAATTCTTGTCTGGAAAATGTAGAATAATGGAAGGGACCATGAGTGTCATTTAGTCCAACCCCCGGCAAGGCAGGTTCAAACCCAAAACCCTGAGATTAAGAGTCTCTCGCTTTACCGACTGAGCTTTCCCAGATGTAAAATGCATTTTTTAAAACTCAAGTTTTAGAATAAATTAGAAAAGCATATGCTGAGAGAAAATACAACTGTATTTTTAAAATATGAATTTAAATATGACTTTTTCATATCCATTTTTAAAAAATGAGCAGATTGTTGCAAAAACAGGATGGAACAAACATCTAAACACATGCCAAATAGACAAGAGGCTGGAAGCAAACTGATCTGATCATCCCTAGTTGAGGCTTCTGGTTCCGGTCTGCCTTAATGGAGGCAGCGCCCACGACAGCAGGAGATCGTTAGCGAAGAAAAAACAATGATGATTGAGGGTAATTATCCTTGCAAGTTACCCCTAGGGACAGGGAGGAACAGGCTTCACTCAAAGTTTGTACCTGGCTCTCGCTCCGGCATGGGATGCTGGAGGCAGGGAGGCGCTGAGTGCAAAAGCACTTGGCTGCCGGTAATCCACCTACACTGCCATTAAGAAGCAGAGGTTCTACTGTTAATCAGAGCTTAATTTGGACTTTATTATCTACGAACTGAACTGATTAATGCTAAAAGGACTTGGAATTTAATTTAACTGGAAGTATAATTGCGCATTTATCTTGAGCCGAATGGAGGGATGAAAGGAATCTGCGAACTTGCCAAGGAACTGATAAGGTGCATCAAATCTGGAATGGGGGGGGGGGGCACCTAAATTGTATAATTCGGTATTTGAATGATCAGTATTAGTAATTGTATTATAGTTTGGTATTGTTATAACAAGGCCATTATTGGATTGTAATTGAAAATTAGTAAGATTATTATCTGATCATCCCTAGTTGAAGGTTTATTCACATGAAGGTTTTCTTTAGGTACCTCTCTAAGTAGCTTGAAGTTTTCGAAGACAGAATCGTATCTAAGTCTCTGTTGCTGCTCTCTTTCTTCCAGAAGGAATCAGAATTGTCATCCCAGTTAGAAAAAGTGCTACTTCTCAATTCGGAGGAATCAAAGTACCTGGGTGGAGAAAGAGAATGTTATTGGACTACTGCTCTGGAGGGTCCCCCCTGGCCTTCGGGGCAGCAAGAGCTGAGTCTTTAGCTGAAAAGGGCCCTTGGGAAGGTGATGCTTTCCTCTAGTTCCAATCTAATGGCAATGCATTTTGTTACTTAGAAGGCATTAGGTGATTTTCCAGCACCAGCTCTTCAGGAAACTTAAGGGGCTATGAAGTGTGGGAAAGTGGAATTTTACCGGCGGTCATTTTGATTCAAGCCACTAACCTGTTCACATGACCAATTAATGCCGTAATAAATCAGGATAGGAATGAGCATCAAGCCTTCTCATGCTGCCGCCTTGCTTCTTCTTGGCTCCGCCATTCATGCAGGTGCTTCATGTTTAGCCATAGCTTCACATTACCAGCCAACCTCGGCCCTGGGAGGCCCTTCTTGTTGCGCCCCAGGACAGTGATGCCTCTAGTCATGCCTGACAAAGGAATTCTCCCCCCAAGGAGGCGAGTATGGTGGCTACATTATTAGGTTTCTGGAGCCAAGTTAAGGCACATTGACTTATCCAGGCCTTTGGTGAAATTTAACTGGACTGTCCAAGGTCCTAGGGCTTGTGTGAACAGCTGTTTCATAGCTTTACTGTGTGTGATAGTTTTCAAAAATGTTACTTGGTTTGTTGTAGGTTTCATAATTTTGTTGATTTTGTTAATGTTTGCAAGCCACCTTAGTATCTATTTTAATGGGTGGTTTAGGAGTTTCATAAATAAATAATGTGAATGCCAAATTAATCCATACCAAATTAGTCAGGATTCAGAAGCTAAGTTTAAACCAGGCTTCCTCAAACTCAACCCTCCAGATGTTTTTTTTGGCCTACAACTCCCATGATCCCTAGCTAGCAGGACCAGTGGTCAGGGATGATGGGAGTTGTAGTCTCAAAACATCTGGAGGGCTGAGGTTGAGGAAGCCTGGTTTAAACCATAGTTCAATTGCTGCTTCCTGGTTTCTCTCCCTATACTCGAAAAAGATGCTGCACTTAAGTGCCACAAGCTCATGAACACCTTGGCTTATTAATACCAGAATTTGGTCAACCAACACCTGCAGAAATGTTAAAAAATAATAAGGAAGGTATTTATGGATATGAGTATCTCATAGATAAACAGGATTTCAAATCCTCCAAAACTATATGAAAGTCAACATGAAAATAAGGTGTTTCATCATCTTCCCTCATATCCCCAACTACAATTCAGTTCATGACCTTCACTCTTATGATTTTCTAAATTAGTAGTACATTGCATCTGCTGAAACTGCTTTGAAGAGTTTGAACCGGAAATACAAAACATTTTGCCACTGCCTAAATGTTTTCATCTTAATCCAACCAAGTAACATTTCTACCATCCCCTCCCCAAAGAAAAAGAGAAAGTGTTACCTTGAACTAGGGGATGAGAAATATGAGTCGGCGTCATCATTATTATTGTACTTTTTCCTTGGTTTTGCAAGTATAGGTGTTTCTTGTTCTATGATCTGCATATCTGAAATTACGGAATGGGAAATGCCACTGGGATGGGAGAGAAGATACGACTGCGTTAGCATTAAACGGACAAAGAGAAATTCAGTTAAAAGGACAAAGCCCATCTGCTGAATTGGATTCTCAGTAAGCATCTAATAGGCCAAGGCTCAATGTAACAATCAAGCTTAATACAACATTTTAAAGTAGCTTTAAGAGGAAAAAATCTTTCTGCAATCTCATGCTGCCCTCGAGCACTGGGTCTCAAACTGATGCCAGACATCCTAGGGAGGCCAGGACATTCACTAGAAATGCTGAAGCTTCTCCCTCACTTATTCCAATGAGTAACTTTATTAGAACATAAAGACAGCTTTGTATTGAAGGGCCTAGAACATGGGTAGGCAAACTAAGGCCCAGGGGCTGGATCCGGCCCAATCGCCTTCTAAATTTGGCCCACAGATGGTCCGGGAATCAGCGTGTTTTTACATGAGTAGAATGTGTCCTTTTATTTAAAATGCATCTCTGGGTTATTTGTGGGGCATAGGAATTTGTTCATTATTATTTTTTCAAAATATAGTCTGGCCCCCCACAAGATCTGAGGGACAGTGGACCGGCCCCCTGCTGAAAAAGCTTGCTGACCCCTGGCCTAGAACATTGAGCAAATGCAGCAGAGATTAATTATGGGATCAGCTTTCATGGATTAATCCTGCTGTTTATATGGACGTCTGTCACTTCACAAGCTTAATTCCAGTGCCTTCCGCAAGCCATGTCAGTTAGCCTGCTGCAGAAAAGGCAACACGACAGTATTGTGGTGCTAAACATACCCAAAGGCCTTTACAGCATGGACAACAGCCCACTGCATTTGATGGTGTCCTTCATGCATCTGACAAAGCAGACTAGCAGTATATGTGCCAATGTTTATACCACAACAAACCATTAGCCAAGGTATTACAAAGCACTGGAGTTTTTCTGAAGCACACTATATGGATACCCCCCTGGAATTAAAAATTTGTAGCAGTCTTCCCCCTACCCTATTCACCTGTTTTTCATTCATTTTGACTCTGGGCAGAGAAAGGTTTGAGGTTTGCCAACTATGTTTTGCCTTGAGAAAATTCTTGGCGGAATAGCATCAGGAACCTTGTGGTAATGCTGAGTGGATGTACAGATTATGTAATTCATAATATTTATACAAGCCTTGCTCTCTTGATATAGGCACTTAAAATTATGCATAATAAAAACTACATATACTAAAATCTGATAGAACTCAGTACACTGAGAGGATATTAGTAAGGAAAACCTTCATGGTTTCCTTAGCCTCCAAGTAACTTTTGCCCCTTCCCCTTCATTATTCCCATTAAAGCCCTTATAAGGATCACAAGCCCAAAGGCAACCTCACAAAGGGAAACTGTAAACACAAGAGATCAAGAACCAAAGAACAAATGAAAGATCACAGTAATATTCTTGGTTTTTTTAACAAAACAAATGGCTTACAAGTTGTGATTTGAGGAAAAGGAAGCATGATCCCAGCGTGAGCCTTATGCTCACTGTTCCTTCTCACCCAGGATAGGAGTAAAGTGGGAGCAATTTCTGTGTTCATGGTAAACTAGTAACTATGGCTCCTTGTGGACACACTCCTCCAAGTGCTGAACAAATGAGGAGGAGCAGGGAGTCAACTTGAGTGGATACGACAGAAGTCAGACGGGCCTCTGAAACATGAACTTCCTTTTCCAAGCAGTTTTTATTGATGGTGTTGTTGTATTTTTGTATGCTCTATACTACCTTGCTGTATTTTTATGAAATTGTCTATACATATCTAAATAAGTAAACATTTAGTAATGTAGTTATAATTTATTTTGTTTTAGGTACCCTGCTCTGTGATGGCAATGAAGGAGCAATATATATTTTATTAAAGAAAACAACTATACATACCTTCTATTGCTGTTAAATCCCATGCCAAGTCTTTCTACCTCAGTTTTCTTTTTACCAGCCATATTTATTTTTTCATCTTTCATCTGAATTTCAAGATCTTTGTAGGCCAGTCGTAATGATGACACCCTAAAAACAGAGCAGAGTCAACGTATGTCGAATGGAAACCCGAATCTCCACCCACCACACAGTAATAGCAGGTGACCAAAAGTGCCCCCTAAGGTGTGAGATGCTCTTCAAATGCATGTGCTGGGACTGCATGCAACTTTCATATGAGGATTGTGTGGGGAAAACACAAAACGGAGCCAAAACCTTTTCTAACCTTTCCTAACAGAAAAGACTTTTTCACAGAAGAACACATACAGTCAAACATGTCAGAAGTATAGCACTGCTCTAAGACAGGGGGCAAAAGGAGTCAAAAGGCTTACAGCAAGGCACAATGCCATTGGCTGGGCAAGAACAGTGGAGTTTGAGTCTGACCACCTAAGGAAATGATCCTCCGGTAAAAAGGACAGGGCAATGTGATCAGAAGAGCGGGCATTTGCTGAAGCTTTTCAGTGTATCCAAAAGCATGGGTTATTGCCTACCAGAGACAGTCAAATGCAGGTCTCCACTTATGCATGTTAGGCTCACGCATGTGTATACACACAGCGCCGGGAAATAGTTAAATAAGTCAATTCAAACTGCGAAAACAGCAAAAATGGCTCCCAAAGAGCGGGAAAATCCCAAGCGTGCAATCCCAGGGAACGAGGGAATGACTGTGCTGGATTTTGGTGGATTTTTTGTGGGTTTCTGAGTAATGAGAGGGTGTTTACAGGCTTTTTAGATGGGGTTCCCACTATACGCAATTTCATGTATATATACGCAGTACCCAGGAACCTAAATTCAAAATGAATCTTCACCACTCTGCAAATTCAATGCAAATCGCAACACAAAAGGGGGTGGGGGAGATAATTAACTCAAAAATCTTATTGATGGATATATGTTTAACCGCCTGTTATACATCTAGCTTTCCACCCTAAGAAGTACAAGAGGCATTCCCTTCCCGGAATGGGGATTTCCAGCCTACATTTTCCCTCTGTTGTCCCTGTGCTCCCCTTCGATTTCATTGGTACATTCAATTGATCTCCTGCAATAATACAACCCAAAAACCAATGAAAATTTACAAGACATAACATGACCACCAGGTAGTATCTTAGATCATCAGATACTTATTTAAAAATACTTTGCAAGGGAATAAAAGTTAAGAGGAGAAAATAAGGAAATGAAATTGAAATGATTGTAACAGCTAGATGAATGAACACATATTAATAGGATTACATTCACTGGCGTTTTTGCAATACAGCTTCTGATCCTGAAGCCATGCAAGTAAGTTGCAAAAGCTTTCGCTCAGCCAACGTGCACTTGACTTTCCAATTACAAACCAAAAAACACACTTACTTTTATCTCTCTCTGACAGCATTAACAAAATCAAGAAGGTAAGAACAATATGCGTCTTCAAAACAAGGTGCAATTTTTGTGTGTGTGACCCATGAATAATCTCCTAAAGGGTCATGACATGACAGCATAGATATTCATAAAAGTTTTAACTAAGATGTGTTGAAATGCCAAAATGTTTGGAAGTATATTTTAAAAGGACAAGCTGGGTGCATTGTATTTGAATGTGATATTCTCCCCAAACACCTTAAATGACTGGGGCGGGGGTGCAAGGAAAGTATTCAGGGATATACAGTGGTGCCTCGCAAGACGAAAAGAATCCGTTCCGCGATTCTCTTCGTCTAGCGGTTTTTTCGTCTTGCGAAGCAAGTCCATTGACAGCTTAGCGGATTAGCGCTACAGCGGTCTAGCGGCTTCTAGCGATCAGCTGTTAAGCGGCTTATCAGCGGATCAGCTGTTAAGCGGCTTAGCGGCTTAGGAAAAGGGGGGAAAAGACGGAAAAAAACCACGGGGACTCGCAAGATTTTTTCGTCTTGCGAAGCAAGCCCATAGGGAAATTCGTTTTGCGAAGCGCCTCCAAAACGGAAAACCCTTTCGTCTAGCGGGTTTTCCGTCTTGCGAGGCGTTCGTCTTGCGGGGCACCACTGTATTGCATTAAAGTAAACTATGTAGTCTAGGGGCGGTATCCAACTAATAGTTCCATCTGAATAAGGATTTCTCCTTGCAACTTCCTGCATGCCCCTTACTTTGCTCTGGGGATTTCCACAAGCTCATCCTGGAATATAAAGATCGCTGGTTTGAGAGAGCCATAATAATTGCTTGAAACTCCTAAAAATGCATTTATGCTGCCATCTGGTGGCCAACTAAAAAGTAGCTGGGTATTTTAACAGGAGGCTTTCACTTCAAGCAAGTCATTTCTGTTCAGTCTGCTTTGTGTTTGACATCGTCTAAAGATCCCTAAATTGCACAATTCAGCCTAGGATTTGTCGGAATCTTATGGACATTCCTTGCTACTTAAAAAGGTAAAGGACCCCTGACAGTTAAGTCCAATCACGAATGACTCTGGGGTTGCGGCACTCATATCGCTTTACTGGCTGAGGGAGCTGGTGTTTGTCCGCAGACAGTTTTTCCAAGTCATGTGGCCAGCATGACTAAGCCGCTTCTGGCGAACCAGAACAGCGCACGGAAACGGCGTTTACCTTCCCTCCGGAGTGGTACCTATTTATCTACTTGCACTTTGACGTGCTTTCGAACTGCTAGGTTGACAGGAGCAGGGACCGAGCGACAGGAGCTCACCCCGTTGCGGGGATTCGAACCGCCGACCTTCCGATCGGCAAGTCCTAGGCTCTGTGGTTTAGACCACAGCACCACCTGCGCCCCATCCTTGCTACTTAGGAATAAATAAATACATAAAATCCAACTTTAAAGGTGCCAAGAACAAAAGTGCTGCACCCTTTTGCCTGGAAACTCGCAAGCTTTTTCCACTGACAAGATGCATTCAAATTTCATCCTTAAGCTCTTCAACGGAAGCACCTGGGCTTCCCCTGAAATACACCTGGTTGGGACTGATGGGGCGAGGGGTAGTGTTTCAGTCGCTATACCCAGGCTTCGGAATATCCTCCCAAAGGAGGCCCACCACCCATCCTCTCTCTCCCATGGCATTTGGCTACATTGTAAAGATCGTTCTTTCCAGAAAGGATTTTGCTTAAGCATTTCACATTTGTCAGAAGCTGTTATGATCATTTTCTTGGGTACTTTTAATTACCGCTTTAATCTCATCTGCTTTTTAGCATTTTATTTCTCTAGCCACTTGTTAAAATGTTTTTGGGTTTTTTTAGTATTTTGTGTTTTTAAATTGACTACAGTCTTGAAGGCAGTATAAAATGTTTTGAAATAAAAGGGAGGGGATTGCCTAAGGGCGAGGTAAGTCCACATTGTGCACTACACGCATTATTGAAATGCCACGTGATACCATCCCCTGCTGTCTGGGGCTAATGGGAGTTTGAGTCCAAGGATACAGTGGTACCCCGCAAGACGAACGCCTCGGAAGACGAAAAACT
This sequence comes from Podarcis melisellensis, assembly GCF_964234715.1. Classification (NCBI taxonomy): domain Eukaryota; kingdom Metazoa; phylum Chordata; class Lepidosauria; order Squamata; family Lacertidae; genus Podarcis; species Podarcis melisellensis. The sequence goes on from NC_138537.1 coordinate 96,601,850, forward strand.
CGCTAGACGAAGGAGTTTTTCGTTTTCCTAGCCGCTTCGCAAGACACATTTCCCTATGGGCTTGCTTCGCAAAACGAAGCTTGCCCCGCAAGCTCCGGGGATAGCGGGGAAGCGCAGCGCGTCTTCCCCGCTGTCCCCGGACCTGTTTTAAAGCAAGGGGCGGCGGGGAGAAGATCGCTTATCCCCGTTGCCAGCCCCGCAATCTCCGGGGACAGAGGGGAAGGCGTGCGCGCCTTCCTCTCTGTCCCTGGACCCCTTTTGAACCAAGGGGCGGCAACGGGGACAAGCGATTCTCCCCGCTGCCCCTTCCCTTGCTTTAAAACAGGTCCGGGGGCAGAGGGGAAGGCGCGCACACCTTCCCCTCTGTCCCCGGAGATTGCGGGGCAGGCAACGGGGAGAAGCAATCTTCTCCCCGCCGCCCCTTGCTTTAAAACAGGTCCGGGGACAGAGGGGAAGGCGCGCGGCGCTTCCCCTCTGTCCCCGGACAGTCTCCATAGGAACGCATTGATTTTCAATGCATTCCTATGGGAAACCGTGCTTCGCAAGACGGAAAACTCGCAAGAAGAAAAAACTTGCGGAACGAATTAATTTCGTCTTGCGAGGCACCACTGTATCTGGAAAGCATCACAAGTCTGAGAACATCCTGTTATCATAGCTTGCTCAAACTGCTTTTCAACTCCATCAGCTACGCTTCAGATTAAAGGAAAACAGGTGCTTCTTAAAGCATAACAGGTGCTGTCTAAAGCATGGGTAGGCAAACTAAGGCCTGGGGGCTGGATCTGGCCCAATCACCTTCTCAATCCGGCCCGCGAACGATCCAAGAATCAGAATGTTTTCAGATGAGTAGAATGTGTCCTTTTATTTAAAATGCATCTCTGGGTTATTTGTGGGGCATAGGAATTCATTCACAAGGCCTGAGGGACAGTGGACCAGCCCCCTGCTGAAAAAGTTTGCTGACCCCCTGGTCTAAAGCATTCCCTGCATCAAGAACCATTCAGTACAACTACAAAAATCCAGCTTACGTCTTTGCTAAGCAAACATATTATACATGCAAAGTGAGCTACACTTACAGTGGCTCTTCCTTCTCAGTTCTTTTGCTAGAATGCATATCTTCTTTCATTTTATCTACGGCTTGGGCTTGCTTTTCAATTTCGTTAAAGCTCTTGCTGCTCATTTTCTGGGCCCCCAAACCACCTTTCTTGGCTCCAAGCTTTAATGAGAAAGAAATAAGTCATTTTACAGTCTGAAATGTCAGTGAATAGAAGGAGGGGAGAGGGAGGGGACCAATAAATTAAAGTAAGCAAAAGCATCTGTTTGTACAGGTAGGTAAAGAAACTACATGTGCATTTGTTCTCTCATATTGTAAACAAGAAAAAAGTTCCAACAATGGCAAGGGGCGGCTGAATCAAGACCCAGTTTGCACCTCACAGACAAGCCAAACCCCATTTTATCCTGCACTTCCTGGTTTGTGGTAATCTCAAATTTTGACACCTAAAGGTATTTTGCCTTCAAACCACAACATGAAAGAAGATTATGGGATTTAGAAGCACACTATAGTTAGCAGTCGCCATGTCTCCCTTGTTCAGATGCCACCATGGCAAAAACTAGTTTGCTCTGAACAGAGGTGAGCGTGCCATCCCATAGCACACTCCTGATGGCCAGGCCATGATTTTTCAACAATATGCAGCACAATGAAATGTTAGCACAATGCTTACCAATTGTGGCAAATACTACTCCTTGTACACTCATGGTCAGATTACACAAAATACAGTGGACCCTCTGGATACGAATTTAATTCGTTCCGGGATCTGTGCGCACCCCAAAAAATCTGCATCCAGAGGCGCCGCTTCTGCGCATGTGCGAGCGGCGAAACCCAGAAAAATACTTCCAGGTTTGCCACTTTCGCGACCTGAAGTTTACATTACTTGAGAGTAAAGTAACCCGAGGGTCTACTGTACAGATAGAACAAATGTGCTCTGTTACCAAGATCCAAAAGTCATCTAGGGTGCTATATAACTGCAGAAATACCTCCTGCAAATGGATCACTCCTTTATTCCAATGCAATGCTTCAGCATACATATTCCTACATGAGCCTGAGTGTGAATCCTCAGCTGGGTCTCTATATGTATAGCCTTTAAGTAAACAAACAAAGCTGGAAGCCCGTTAAATCTGCTCTTTAAAAGGGGACTAGAGAGCTGGATCCAGTCTCTCTTCCATGCCAAATACAGTGGTACCTCGGGTTATATATGCTTCAGGTTACATACATACGCTTCAGGTTACAGACTCCGCTAACCCAGAAATAGTACCTCGGGTTAAGAACTTTGCTTCAGGATGAGAACAGAAATTGTGCTCCAGCGGCACGGCGGCAGCAGGAGGCCCCATTAGCTAAATTGGTCTTCAGGTTAAGAACAGTCTCAGGTTAAGAACGGACCTCCGGAACAAATTAAGTACTTAACCCGAGGTACCACTGTAGCTAATGAAAAGGATAATCGGCTTTTGAGAAGAGGACTACATGCATGCAGTACTTCTTTTGGGCAGGGGTCCCAATATTTATTATGGATTTAAAATTTTATTTTGGTGTTTTATAGCTTTTACGTAAAGGCAAATGGCAGTGTACAAAACTGCAACATAGATCCTATGGAGAAAGCTAATTTACAACACCATTAACAGGAGAAAACATGGCACCGAATCACTTACCCCCTTTCTGACTTGATTTGGCTTCTTCTTTATCATTGAGCTGGCCTCTGGAAAGTTCAACACATATTTTGTTATGATCTGTATTTTTTGAGCATGCAAATGGTCTTAACAACAATCTACACAAAAGCATAATGTATCAGCAAGCTTCCCCCTTTATTTTCCTTAACTGAAAGACAGCAGTTTCATTAATAAGGAAATTAGCAGTACAGTGTAGCATGAAATGTCTTATTTTCAACATTAAAATATTAGCTACAGTATAAACAAATACATTTCCGTGAACTACCAAATTCACAAAGGGCGAAGGATATAGCAATTCAGAGAAGTTCTACAACTGACAAGCATACCTCCTTGATATTTAACCAAAGTTGTCAGATTTTACACACTTTTACACGCACACACACACGGTACAGAAGTATGAACAAACTATATGCCCCGGGGCAGAATGGGGAGGGAATCAAGACACTAGGCACAAATTAGGAAACCAGTTAATAACTTATATGCCATCTCCAAAAAATAGCTTAGGGAGAGTGTGCTTTTAAAGAACAAAGTACCTAAAGAACAAAATCTTCCTCTCTCTAATGCATTTAGATTCCACCCTTCAACTCAAAGTTTCAGAATAGAATTTCGGGTCATAAATCTAAACCAGCAGACATTAAACCAGTTGATACACCTTAAGAGAAATACTCGGGAAGAGTGATCTACTCAGCGCTAAGAGGAGGACTGGACCCTTCCCCACACCAATAGTTTTTCTTACGCTCTTATTAAAAGGAAATGAGACAAAATCATGGCGGTGACTAGTCATGAAGGTTGCATACTACCTCCAGAATCAGTGGTGGCATGTTGCTGGGGAACAAAAGGAGACTGCCCTCATATTCTGCTTGTGGGGATTCCAAGAGGCTTCTGTGAGAAAAAGGATTCTGAACTGCATAGGCCTTTGGCCCTATCTTTTCTTATGTTCCCAGAGCTGAAATTGTCAATTATCTGTTTGTTGAATAAAAGAAGATCCGCATTCACAGAAATAAGGAGGCAGACCACTCCTATATGTGAGGATCTCCAGACTGATGCCAGCTTAATACCTCAAATACTGAAGTATTAAATGGTCAAGAGGCTATTCAAGATGTTTAAGAAATGTATGGGAATATCAGCGATCCAGAAATATAGTTGGGGGAAATTAAAAGCATCTAAGACTTTTAAAATTGTTAGAGGTTGGAAGGTGTTTGTAGAATTTGTATTGTTAAAACAGAAAGGGGTCAAACCATCGCAAGACGTGTTGAAATTTTGGGAGGCTGGATAGTTACAATGGAATGGTCTCGGTGGTGGGGTGCACATTTTTATTCTTATTTATTTATTCTTATTACTTTCTCAAAATAAAAAAAATTAAATTTGCTAGAGGGTGATACATTTGCTTAAATTGGTATAAGAAGCTAAGAAAACTGTTCTAATGCTCTATTCCACGGAAGTCCTAAATGTGGAAACTCAAGCAGTCAAACAGGATATTTAAAAAGATCCACGGTCACCTTTGCTATGTGTGGTGCCTGAAGCATTTACATTCTCCGAGTTGGCTAAAATAAGAGATAAAAACAAACACACGTCACTAACTAAAAAGATCAATGTTTTAAATAAACAACAGAATTTATAGTACATGGCAACTGCTGGACCCTAAAGGCCAAACTATTGCAGGGCAGGGAGGGGGTTAAGTGTATGATACTGTCTTCGAAGGACTGCACTATTCCAGACTACAGCTGGGGAAAATTACAGGTCTAAACTCTCCTATTTTACAGATGCCAAGACTTATAACAAGCTAGCCTGTTTTTGCCAGATGTGTTGGTTTTCTATATGAAAGGATTCATCGTGGAGGAGCATTCAAATATGCAATCCCCCACATACATTCTGACCTGTGACAGGCTCAGGAGGCCTTTATCACATTACATTTCTCAGAAGAGAAATAAGCACCATGAATGGAGCAAAAGGGCACATTTAGATGCACTTCAATACTGCCCATACCTAGATACTGTGCTGGCTCTGGTGCCAGTCACTAAATGCTCAGTGCAAAATTTGCACTGCTTTTCCCAAACCAAACTCACTTCAAACATGTACACATCAAAACACACAGGACTGTTTTGGACTGATTACCTAATGAAGCTTGTGGCGAGACACTAAGGCAATCGACACTTGGTCCATGTTCAGGATCTTCTAGATATATAAAAACATGAAGTACAAATAGTCCATTTGAGAATATTCAAAAATACCTTACTAGAGAGATTTCCCCCCACAGACACACACTCATGTCCCCCATCCCAAACTTCCACTCTCTGTGAACTTTTTCACCGGAAAAATAAATTAATCACAGCATTAAGAAGTTGGAACTGCAAATGGATTACAATGTGAAAGTGGCAACAGATTTTTGTAACTATGCTGTACAGTGGTGCCTCGCAAGACGAAATTAATTCGTTCCGCAAGTCTCTTCTTCTTGCGAGTTTGTCGTCTTGCGATGCACGGTTTTCCATAGGAATGCATTGAAAATCAATTAATGCGTTCCTATGGAAAAAGCCTTCCCCCGACCTCTTCTGGCGGGCGGCATTTTAAAATCGCCCGGGACAGCGGAGGACTTCTCCGCTGTCCGGGGCGATTTAAAAGCCCTTGGGAAGGCAGGCAGGGGGGACAAAGGCTTTCCCGCCCGGCCGCCCGGCTTCGGGACATCGTTCCGATGCCGGGCGGCTGGGGGAGGCTTTCCTGCCCCACCGCCCGGCATCGGGACGATGCCCCGATGCCGGGCGGCTGGGGGAGGCGTTCCTGCCCCACCGCCCGGCATCGGGACGATGCCCCGATGCCGGGCGGCTGGGGGAGGCTTTCCTGCCCCACCGCCCGGCATCGGGACGATGCCCCGAAGCCGGGCGGGGGGGGAGGCTTTCCCGCCCGGCCGCCCGGCTTCGGGACATCGTTCCGATGCCGGGCGGCTGGGGGAGGCTTTCCTGCCCCACCGCCCGGCATCGGGACGATGCCCCGAAGCCGGGCGGCTGGGGGAGGCGTTCCTGCCCCACCGCCCGGCATCGGGACGATGCCCCGATGCCGGGCGGCTGGGGGAGGCGTTCCTGCCCCACCGCCCGGCATCGGGACGATGCCCCGAAGCCGGGCGGGGGGGGGGAGGCTTTCCCGCCCGGCCGCCCGGCTTCGGGACATCGTTCCGATGCCGGGCGGCTGGGGGAGGCTTTCCTGCCCCACCGCCCGGCATCGGGACGATGCCCCGAAGCCGGGCGGCTGGGGGAGGCGTTCCTGCCCCACCGCCCGGCATCGGGATGATGCCCCGAAGCCGGGCGGGGGGGGGAGGCTTTCCCGCCCGGCCGCCCGGCTTCGGGACATCGTTCCGATGCCGGGCGGCTGGGGGAGGCTTTCCTGCCCCACCGCCCGGCATCGGGACGATGCCCCGAAGCCGGGCGGCTGGGGGAGGCGTTCCTGCCCCACCGCCCGGCATCGGGATGATGCCCCGAAGCCGGGCGGGGGGGGGAGGCTTTCCCGCCCGGCCGCCCGGCTTCGGGACATCGTTCCGATGCCGGGCGGCTGGGGGAGGCGTTCCTGCCCCACCGCCCGGCATCGGGACGATGCCCCGAAGCCGGGCGGGGGGGGAGGCTTTCCCGCCCGGCCGCCCGGCTTCGGGACATCGTTCCGATGCCGGGCGGCTGGGGGAGGCGTTCCTGCCCCACCGCCCGGCATCGGGACGATGCCCGGAAGCCGGGCGGCTGGGGGAGGCGTTCCTGCCCCACCGCCCGGCATCGGGACGATGCCCCGATGCCGGGCGGCTGGGGGAGGCGTTCCTGCCCCACCGCCCGGCATCGGGATGATGCCCCGAAGCCGGGCGGGGGGGGGAGGCTTCAAATGCCGTCCGGGGGCTTTTAAATCGCCCCGGACAGTCCCGGGGCGATTTAAAAGCCCCCGGTTAGGCAGGCAGGGGGGGCAAAAGTCTTTGCCCCCCCTGCCTGCCTTCAAAAGCCGTCCGGGATAGCGGGAAGCGCTTCCCTGCTATCCCGGACCGCTTTTAAAATGCTGGCGGTGGGGAGCAAAGCCTTTCGCCCCCGCCGGCCTTCCTGGACCTCTTCTGAAGTCCGGAGGGGGGGGAAGGCTTTGCTCCCCACCGCCAGCATTTAAAAAAAGGTCCCCGAGATTTCCCTATGGGCTTTCGTCTTGCGATGCAAGCCCATAGGGAAAATCGTCTAGCGAAGCGTCGCAAAAACCGAAAAACCCTTTCGTCTTGCGGGTTTTTCGTCTTGCGAGGCATTCGTCTAGCGGGGCACCACTGTATTTCTATCATGTTTGAAGTTGTGCTTCAGATGCAGTGACAATAGAACTGGCTATTCATAAAGCGGCATAAGCCATTCCCCTTTTGCAGAGGTTTGTTAAACACAGGTGCCTGCTTTTTAGCATCTATCGTTATTGCATGTGCAGCAATATTATAAAAGGGCCACACAAGAATAAGCAGTAGCCAAGAATGCTAAACTTTAGTCTAAAAACTCTGTCTCTCCTCTTCAAATGGTACCTTCTTTGCTTTCTGAATCATTTTCTAGAGAAGTCTGTTTTAGAGTACTTGTCTCCTGATGTGATAACTCCCATTCTGTGTTGATAACCTGCAGAAAAGGAAAAATTAGTTACTGTACTACTCTCTATTTGGAATAAGCCCAAAGTAACCCCAAAACTGAAGTAGCTAAGACACTGGTTAATCTCAATGTTTATGCCGTCATGAAAATTATAGACACACGTATAAGACATCTAAAATTTCACACCCTCATTTTTTCAGTAAGAAAAATTATGAATCATCTACGGGACAAAAGTAAAGGATCCAAATAGTTCTGCCATAACTTGTCACTAGAATATTTTCACTCATTTACATAAAGTTACAGAATTAGATAAGACAACTGCCAATTCCGTAAATTCAACAACTCTACAAACATTATTTAAAATCAATGTAAACTTGATTACAAAGTGTTGTATTTTGTATAAACAGTAACTGATAGCAATCATTGTCACAAGACTGATAAAAAGTGATGCACTTTCAGATTTAACATTACATGGCAGGTCACATATTACTCAATCAGTCCGAAGCGGGAGATGCTGGATGCACATCTGGTCACCAGTGCAGAGTGGGAGAGCAAGGACTAAACTGCCACCAACCACTATGATCAACTGTAGGAAGTGCAATGTTGTGTTGGCATAAACTAGTGACATCATCTATTCTGCTGCTGAACAGAGGCAGCTCATGCAACACAGGGACAACACTGCATTGCCTTTGATCTGTGACTAGTCCCCACCCTCCCACTCTTGGTTGTGGTGGCCAGGAAGAGCATGGATCCATGGCCCTCTCAAGACAATAGACGGGACGTTTACTGTACATCCATGCATGGGCCAGAACAGATACTGAAACTTTGCTACTTGAGAAATACCAGAGACTTAAGAAGCAAAATTCAACTTGTTCTATACCCGAGGAGTAACGTGAGATGAAAAGAAGTCTTCCTCTTTTTCTTGTGGTGATAGAGGAGGGGCTCCACTGCCATCTATCCACAACTAGAACAAACACAGCATGTCATCTCATGATGTTCCCTCAACAATGTATGTTTTAGGCACAATCAACAGCATGTACAGACAGTTTCATAAAGGCATCACACGGGACTAGTCTTTGAAACGAAGGCAAACATACAGGAGTGCAAGACCTATTGGAAATGTTGCAACGGATACAGTTAATGTAAGCATTCAAAATCTGATGGCTCCTAAACTCCAGACAATTTACACTGGCATTCATATGCTCCAATGAAAATTCAGCAGTTCTCAAATTCTTTCAGCATCACCATTCCCTCTGACAGCAAATTTGGGTCGTCAGCTTGAAACTGACACAAGGCTACCCAAAAATAAGGTCACACAGATTCTAGACACTTGGGATTTCCCTGGGTATAGAGAAATGTACTTCTATAAATCAAAAGAAAACAATTCAAGAAATAACACAGTTCTATAGACTTCCAAGAGCCACAGAAAATCAATACTACAGTAGACCATTGTATTGCCCAGATAGGAAACTTCCAGGTTTCTATTCAAAGCCAAAGACAGGCATACCTCTTTGTATGCCTTGGTGGGATGGGAAAACATACTGCTGCTACCCAATCATAGCTAAGCTAAAATGCTCAATTTCTCTACTGTTTCCTATAGGTAGCTGTAGTCCTTTTCACATATTCATCATATGAAGGGAGCTCCATTCTGCAGAACAAAGTGTAGACTTCCATAAAGTCACACAGATGTGAAGATAAATATTACATTTAATGGCCTCATTTAAAATACAATAGAAGTAACTAAGGTCAGAAAAACAGAAAAAATATTTCAAACCTACCGGTATATAAGTTGTCATTAATTTTAAATATGATCAGTGCATCAGATTAACATAAGGGTGATTAGATCAGGACTATAAATACATTATAATTGCATAATAAATTCCCCATACCCATTGATATCCAGTCAGATTATTTTATTGTTTTTTTAAGCAAGTGCAAACACAAACAGCCAGGAACAGGGTTTTTATTGTAGTCTCTGTGGAACGCTCCCCAGGCCCCCCTCTTTAGCAGCCATGCTCCACACCTACCATATGTCTCCTTGAATAATGAGAATGTCTCTTCATTTCCTTGGGTGGAGGTGGGGGGGGGATTTGCAGGGTGTTTATGTCAGTTTGCAGGGCTTGCAGGGCTGGAACACAGCCTACTGTACAAAGTTCAGACTGACATTTATTGCCCACTTTTCTACGCAGCCTCCAAAAATTTGACCAAGAAGGAATGAGGGCCCTTGGACAGAAAAAGATTTCATACCTCTGCAGTAAAGATTAGGTACGTAGCTACTTTTTCAAGGGCTGCAAGACTTACAGTCAGTGTTAGAAACTCAGATCTATAAGCTAGATGCCAAACGGCTCCTTAAACCAGGTGACAGTCATTTCAGGGCCGGGTGGCTTCAAAGTCATATTTTTCCATACAAATTTTGGTTCCTGAAATTCATTCTGATTGTGTGTGAAAACAGTCCAGACCCAAGGATCCCCAGGAATGCAACTCCAGATGGTGGAGACACCATGTGCCATCCTGCCGCCTGGGCATCTTCACTTGGTCACAAGTGGCCAATAGCCAGATGCAATGCGCCTGGTGAATTTTGAACACTGCTTAGGGTGCAATTCAATGTTGCTTGAATTGACTTCCACCTGTGCAACAGAACTTCATCTTCCTCTCATTCTCATTCCAACCCTCCAGAGAAGATTTATTTTGACTTTTATAAAATATGTTTCACAGTTCATACGAAATCAGTGAACCTCTTGGTCACACTTTATGTTGGTGAACATATTAAACCTCCTCTGATTGCACAGGTAATGTATTAATTATACTGGTATTGTACCCCAACATAAACACTTCTGCAACTTTGGTGAAACTGTATGATGAACAAGATTGTAGTTGGTGCAGTAAGGCAACATGCCAAGTGATGACAGGCTGATAATTGGGGCCAAAAATATTTCATTTCAGTGAAAATATGGTAGTGGGATCCCCCCCCCCAATTTTCTGTAATAATCTGTTCAGGAATGCAAAGCACAATTTAAGTGATTAGTATTAATCAGGGCTTTTTTTCTAGAAAAAGAGGTGCCAGAACTATGCCTAAATGCTACAGAGGTGACAGAATGCACCAAAGAGATGAAGGAATCCATGATATTAATTGATACAGCATCTTCCATCTTTCCTCATTACTGCAACATTCTTAAAGAACTAAGCAAATGTCTGAACACTATGTGATTGGTTGCATATCAGCTTTATAAACATTAGATTTCCTGGAAATACAACAGTGGTCTAACAAGAAAGTAACAACAAGAATCAATGAATGAGGTAGAGTGCAGTTCACTTACATCAGTACCATACTTCCGTGTTGCCTGAGCTGCAAGCGACTTAATTTTTTCCCTGTAAAGTTGAGCAGCACGACTGCTATACTTAGCATTGGTGTCAGTTGTAGTGCAACCATGTTGGTGGAAAAATGCAGACTACAAAAAAAAGAGTACATTAAAGAAAGACAATGTGTGTATTTTTAAAAGCATTTGAGGGTGGGTTTATTACTTAAAGTTAAAGCAAATGTATTTTATGTTTGGGTTATGCTATGTTAGGGTGGGTGAACATTATCAAGAATCCTTGCATGTATGCAATGAGATGAAAGTTGTAGCATTTATCTATAGCATTTACATATTTTCCATCTGAGCGTAAATTCAAATATCAAATATTCAAACATCAAATCAAATTTTATTGGTCAACCAAATACTGGTTAGCCAAAAAAGAAAAGAAAAGAAATAAGATTTTAGCAAGAAAACAAAGTTAATGAGAACAACATGCTAAAATACAAGTAATAAAACATATATAATACATACATGTTTGGGGTAAATATTAGGAGCATGAGAAAATCAAGTAGCCATAAGAAAGACTACATGCACTCAAGCATTATTTTAAAAAGTGCACACAGGCAATCTAAATTCTATAACCTGTATAAATTGTGCAAAATTACAGTTTCTGATTCTGCAGTTGATTCTGCTGCTGATGTTTTGCATAACGTATTCTGGTTTTTCTAGAACACGGAAGCCCTAACCCCATACCAATGAGAAAACAACCCCAGATTTCAGCAGGCATTGTTCAGACATTTTCAAGCATATGTTTGCATCCATAAGGAATAGAAACCTGGAATAGAAGACAGGATTCTTAGAAGCAGAATTTTGTGTTCAGTACAGTATTGCTTGCTGTTCTGGGAACACTTTGTGGTTAAATAAATGGGGTAGAATTACATACATAAATCAGGGGTGACTAATCTGTGGTTCTCCAGATGCTGCTGAATCACTGACTGGGACTGGTGGGAATTTAGCCCAGTAACATCTGAAAGGCTACAGGTTAACCACTCAGGTTTAAATTAAAAAGTGCAGCTTTTGCACCCACAAAAATAACACACACACACACAGAGAGAGAGAGAGAGAGAGAGAGAGAGAGAGAGAGAGAGAGAGCGCGCGCTAGCTTGCTTCTGCAAAATATGAATGATATGAAACCGTTCAGGGAGTAAAATCTCAACTTCACAAATAAACTTACAGCATTAGCATTTCCTCCAACTTGCATACATCTCAGCTGAAACCATGACCAGTTAGAATCTAATTCTGTAGACCTACCAAAATTTAAAAAAGAAAAAAATTGAGAACTTTTCTAACCATTATTTCCCAACAAAATCTTGAAGCAAAACTTTTTTTGTTGCTGTTAAATAAATCATGACACTGTGTAATATGCTGTATTTACCTATTTTTTAGACCTGCTAAGGAACAGATGATTGTTATTATGTGCTCACATATAAAACCACAGAATACAAAGAGGGTGCACTTTCTTATTCCCATGGCTGTATATGCTTCGGAGGATATTCAGATGAATTGCTTTTTTAAAAAAATTGAGTATTTAAAGCCAAAATACAAAATTGCCAATTATGTGGCACAGTCATCTAAAAAGGGAAACTTCCATTTATACTTCTTGGCATTCTAGCTCCTGTAAACAGAACCAACCAATCTTTAGGAAAACTGTTCTAATATTCAGTATTCAAAGTATGAAGCTCAACCACCAACATGACACAGGGGATTGGTTGGTAAAGTAAATAAAGATTGTGATATTCAGTATCAGATATATATGACTCATAAATGTTAAGTTCTAAAATGTAAACACAAGGGACGCGGGTTGCGCTGTGGGTTAAAGCCTCAGCGCCTAGGGCTTGCCGATCGAAAGGTCGGCGGTTCGAATCCCCGCGGCGGGGTGCGCTCCCGTTGTTCGGTCCCAGCGCCTGCCAACCTAGCAGTTCGAAAGCACCCTCGGGTGCAAGTAGATAAATAGGGACCGCTTTCTAGCGGGAAGGTAAACGGCGTTTCTGTGTGCAGCTCTGGCTCGCCAGAGCAGCGATGTCACGCTGGCCACGTGACCCGGAAGTGTCTCCGGACAGCGCTGGCCCCTGGCCTCTTGAGTGAGATGGACGCACAACCCCAGAGTCTGGCAAGACTGGCCCGTATGGGCAGGGGTACCTTTACCTTTACCTTAAACTGTAAACACATGATTGCAGTTTTCTAATGCACAACCCTCAGACGGCAACATTCACAGTAAAGCTGAAGGCAATCAAATCTTTGTTTATATTTAAAACCACTGCAATTTAATAAAAATATAAACGTTTCATCTCAATGGTAAAATGGAAAAATCAAATAATTTCAACAGAAGTATGTTTATATAATTTAGACACCACTGTTTCAGACTATCCAAGAAACCATTTAAAACAGTTAACACAGTACCACCATAAAATTGTAGAGTCGGAAGAGCCCCCCAAGGCTCATCTAGTCCGATCCCAGCAAGTGGTGCCCCATCCTCTTTGAAACTATAGTGGACTCTGCTTAGCTTTGCAACTGTTCTAGCAGTTTCATTGTTGCACCACTAAAGGTAAAGGTAAAAGCAGTAAGAAAACAAGTCAGCACACCAAAAGCCAGGTTAAACTGTATCCAGAATTTCAGGTCTGATCCAAAAGGATATTAACCACTCCTTGGGAACCACACCAAAGAAATTCTCCTGTATCTACTATTGATGCCAAAGTAGCATTCTGAGGGTGGGATTCAATGCTCTCCCTCTGTCAACAGAAGGCCCTCCAGAGTAGATTTATGGTGGCGCTAGAGGCAGCAGCGTAGGGAAGGCATTGCTGAAAATCTGAAAATTGCCTCCCTCCCCTGTTTTGATGACAGGTGCCTTCTGTCAGCAGAAGGGCCGTGTTGGATACCATGCACAACACGAACAATCCTTTTACTTACAAATATGGGAGAAAGTCAGACAAATGGGAGAAAGTCAGACAAATGCAGTAACACGGAAAAAGCATCCTCAATCCAAAAACAGCATGCAAATTCCTTACCGAATGAAAGTCAAGTGAACCCCAAGTGATCGATGAGTCCCTGAGCAGTCAATACACAGGAAAACACCATATGTTATGCTCGCCCAGCTTGGGTTTTTCGCTCCACAGTCGAAGCATATCTAGAAAACAATACAAAAAGTGTATAGCATATAGTGACAAGTAAGCATCTGAACCACAGTGTGAGACCTGCAGAATAAATAGCTCTAAATTACTCCAGCAAATGAGCTGAAGTAAGGCAAAAAGTTGGTTGCCTTGATGTAACTTCTAGTGTACCTGCAGTCTTTGAAATTAACTGGGCAGCAGGCACATTTTGGACCTATCAGCCACTTTGACCAAGTGAAGGTTCCTGGGTGCCAGGGTGGGGCCTGACATCTCTACCACCTGGAGGTGCATGCCTGGGGATCCTTGGATCTTGCCTGTTTTCACACACTAATACTCCATCCTGTAGAATTCTATCAGTTATAGTTTAGCTGCACAATCTGAATAAATTTCAGGAACCAAAATACTTCTTCTGTTCAGCCTGAGCGGGAGCAGTGAACAACATTATAGTTGTTGCCTTCAATTACCCCACCCCACCGCCCAGCTCACAGTTGTGAAGAATATTCTCATGTTATGAATGGTCTGTGTCACCATTAAGAAAAATAGGTAGGGATAGGCCAATATATATGAGGACTGTCCTTGAATCAAGTGACTTGTCTTCAGGTTCTCAATGCTCTTAACCTAGCTCAAGGTTTCCATCTTAATTAGCCAGATGATGGATACACAGGTAGTGCTGTGGTCTAAACTACTGAGCCTCTTGGGCTTGCTGACCATAAGGTTGGCAGTTCGAATCTGTCTGACAGGGTGAGCTCCTGTTGTTTTGTCCCAGCTCCTGCCAGTCTAGCAGTTTGAAAGCATACCAGTGCATGTAGATAAATATGTACTACTGCAGCAGGACATTAAAGTGTTTCCATGCGCTCTGGCACTTATCATGGTGCTCCATGAGCTGGAAACAGTTTAGTCATCTTCGCCACATGACCCAGAAAGCTGCCTGCAGACGAACGCTGGCTCCCTCGTCCTGAAAGCGGAGTTGAGCGCCGCACCCCATAGTCGAATTGGACTTGACTTAAACCGTCTAGGGATCCTTTACCTTTACCTACCTTATCTAATAATCAATCACAGTCAGTCTATCATTTGAAAAATGAGACTTTAGAGCCGTCTTGCCCAAAAATGGCAATTAGACATTCCGTTTTGACAACTGTAATCTTGGTTTAAGGAGCCACTTGGCACCTAGTTTATATATCTATATATCTGAGTTTCTAACACTGTACCTGCAGGTGGAAGACCGTCACCTAGCTGCTTCAGACTATATGGTCTATCTATTAGGTCACCTATCAGAACACTGTACAAAAGAAGCCCAACATGTCTAGGGCTGCAATTCTATGCACACTTAACTGGGAGTTAAGCATCTAGAACACAGTAGGCATTCTCCAAATTACTATACGTAGAATTGATATCCACTCTGATTTATACAAACAAAAAACATTCACTAGGATAACTGTCACCATCTAACACCTCCTAACATGTGCACATGAACAGACCCATTAACAAACATTAATATGCTCCAGAAAAATATACAACCTAGTTTTTAAACTGTAAGACTTCAGAGCACCTACTAAGGTACCAGAAGAACATGTTACTTTTATCCATTTGGCAGCCTCTGAATTCAAGATCCTCCTTGTTATGATCATGTCCACACACAGCTACCTCAGAACCACTTGACTGAAGTAACAGTGGCCTTATAATCCAACATTTGAACTTTGTGAACCTGAAGATCATATCTACATATCACTAAAGAGCTATAACAGAGCAGTAATTATTTTCAGTCAGCCCACTTGCCAGCAACCAATTTGCCTGAGCCTGTTTGCCCTGCAGCAATTCTATTTCATCATCTTATAAGATGATTTCATCATCCACGTAGCTTAATCTGTTATAACTCAGAACAACTTCAGAATTACTGCTTGAAATGAACATGCTGTTTTACACATACTTCCACAAACCATCAGAACACAAGATAAAGTAACTTGACTTTGGGCACCGTAACCGATCATTATAAAATTATACAGTCATGTCAGAGTCTGCAGGAACGAGCAAACAAAATTACATGAAGAAAATACGCAGAAATAACTGCCTGTTGGAAAAGCCCACATTACAGTGCTCCTCCTATTCTGAAAGGTCGCTGACTCACTCTTCACCAAGAAGAAAATGGAAAAGACAAAATCAACTACAGCCCTAGTTCTTAAGCCACCTCATCAGTTTTCACTCCCTTCCATGCTGTGCTTTAAAGGAATATTGCCAACAGTGACAAGGCAGACAGAACCTTGACCATGAATTCCAGCAAAGAAAAAGGAGTGAGGAGTTCTGGGCAGGAAGCAGATGCACTTCACCCTCCAAAAGGCAAGGGATGAATCACAACGTCAGCTCCACAATACATGGATGGATATAAATCAGGAAGGACACATCTACCTACACAGCTGTCCCTACGTTTCCCAGTTTCCCTATACTTGATCAAAGTAAATCTTTCTTTTTTTAAAATAATATTTATTAAAAATTTTGTTTAAACAGTAAGAGAACATACAAAATAATATATGATTTTTCAATATCCACATTTCATTCACCTCATTGGACTTCCTCGCAACTCTCGTTCCTGCGTTCCAAAATCTCAAACTTTATCCAGCAATTTATTACCTCGTTTCAATTCTTATAATATAATTTTCCAATATTATATCCCTAATTTTAGATAATTTAGATCCCGACTTTTAAAAACTTAATTTTAACATAGTATTTATCCAAAATTTATCTTTTCTTTTGATTACATTTATCTTCATATTCCTTTTAACTAACTTATTGGTGCCGTATTGTTGCTAATCTTACATCTTTCTTAACATTCATACAATTTACAGTGTTTTTGTAAATAGTCCTTAAATTTCTTTCAATCCTCCTCCACGACTTCTTCTCCCAGGTCTTGGATTCTGCCAGTCATTTCCATTGATCAAAGTAAATCAATGTGCCCTTTTTTCTTCTGCGTTTGGCCTTGGGCAGCAGGGGAAAAAAAAAGCTGAAAGCAACTCACCCAAAATCTGTCTGCAAACAAATGCAGCAAAACCCTTAAAGATTTCAGCCCCTTCCTCAAGTCCCTAGAAATGAAGTCCTTTGCAAGAGAGAGTCCTGAGTTCCAATCCCCACATCATCCATGAAGCTCACTGGGTGATCTGATCTTGGGCCAAGTCTCCCCCTCTCTTAGCCTGACCGACCTCACAGGGTTGTTGTGACGATGAAATGGGGGGGGGAGCGGGAGGAGGAGGTCCATGTGCCCCACTTCTGAGCTCTTTGGAAGATCAAGGCCATAAATAAACAAATGCAAAAAAAATAAACGAATCTGGCCACGTCTACGCGAAAGCAAGCCCCGCCTAATCGGACGGCGCTTGCTCCCTACGTACCTCGGGGTCTTAGGATCGCAAAGCGCCTGGGGGATAATGCGACTTCGGGGAGGGAGATCGGAAAGCGGGGGGCCACAGAAGTGGCGAAACCACGACGAGGATCACGATCTCCGTGGGATCTGGTTCTCCTGGCGCGCGCCGTGCTTTTGCCCGGCCTCTCCGCGCTGCGAAGCGGCGGCTCCAGGCAAAAGTAAACAACCACCAGACGGGAATCACGAAGCTCCCGGAGGCGCGACGTGTCAGCGGAGAGAAGAAGCCCTCGCCCCGCTCGCCTACCTTGTTGGTGGGGACGGCGCGGAGCCTCCGGAATACGGCGCCGATGTCCTGCTTGCTGGGCTCGCACATCCTTCCTCGAGGCGACGGAGACGACGACGACGACCAAGCCGCCTCAAGAAGCGCCGCCTCAAGCGCCACGGAGGGAGGAGGGAGGCCAACCCGCGCCCGCCAACGGGGCGGGGCCTCCACGCGGCGCCGCGGCGCGCGCAGGCCCACGTCGCGCCACGCACGCGCCGCGGAGGGAGGAGCGTCGCGGGGAAGGGCTGATTTGTGGGGCGCGGATTGGGAAGGCCGGGGAGCGGGGCGGGGCTTGGCTTCCTTCGCGCCAGCCGGTAGGGCGCTTTGGAGTTGCCTAGGCGACCGGGAGGGCCGGGTTCCTTTCCCCTCGAGCCGAGGCTCAGGGCGGTGGGGCGCGGAGAGGGTTAATGCGAGGAGGAGGGGGGGGGAAAGGATGTAAAGGAGACACGCGAATAAAGGCGACACGGATATACGTGTGAACGCTCAACAAGTGAACGGAAATGGACCAATGCCCGTTTCCTTTTCTCACATTTCATTGATGGTCCTCAGAGGAGATGGGAAAAGTTTATACTCAATACAAAGTATCTTTTTTGAAATAGTTTCCTGAGCCAAGAAAATAAAGATGCTCTTTTTTGAGTGGAAAAAGAACTGGTTGAAGGTTTGCCTCAAGGTACAGTGGTGCCTCGCAAGACGAAATTAATTCGTTCCACAAGTCTTTTCGTCTTGCAAGTTTTTCGTCTTGCGAAGCACGGTTTCCCATAGGAATGCATTAAAAATCAATCAATGCGTTCCTATGGAAACCGCCTTCAGACCAGGTCCGGGGACAGTCTGTCCCCCGACCTCTTCTGAAGGCTGGCGGGGGGCGAAAGTCTTTGCTTCCCCCCCGCCTGCCTTCCCGGGACAGCGGAGACTTTTCCGCTGTCCCGGGGGCTTTTAAAATCGCTGTCCCAGGGCGATTTAAAAGCCCCCGGGAAGGCAGGCAGGGGGACAAAGACTTTTGCCGCCCACCCGCCTTCAGAAGAGGTCCAGGACCTCTTCTGAAGGCTGGCGGGGGGCAAAAGTCTTTGCTCCCCCCCCCCGCCGCCTGCCTTCAAAAGCCGTCCGGGATAGCGGGAAGCGCTTCCCTGCTATCCCGGACCGCTTTTAAAATGCTGGCGGTGGGGAGCAAAGCCTTTTGCCCCCGCCGGCCTTCCTGGACCTCTTCTGAAGGCCGGAGGGGGGGAAAGGCTTTGCTCCCCGCCAGCATTTAAAAGAGGTCCCCGGAGATTTCCCTATGGGCTTTCGTCTTGCGATGCAAGCCCATAGGGAAAATCGTCTAGCGAAGCGTCGCAAAAACCGAAAAACCCTTTCGTCTTGCGGGTTTTTCGTCTTGCGAGGCATTCGTCTTGCGGGGCACCACTGTACCTAAAACATTCAAGATTTCAGCCCCTTCCTCAAGTCCTCAGAAATTAAGAGGAAGGGAGTTGCTGGAGGGCTTGTTATGTTGTTTACCTACATGGAAAACAAGCGCAGGCTTGGGAGGAAGGGGGAAGAACCCTGACGGGTTTCATGTAGGGCTTCGTTTCTCCTTGCCAATTAGACAAGAAGCAGGATAACCTGCAACTAAAAAGTATAACCTGCAACTAAAAACTAAAACCTAAAAAACTAAAACTAAAAACTAAAAAGTATAACCTGCAACTAAAAAGAAGCTGGCTGGGCACAGGGCCAAACTCTGTGGAGGCCCCTAGGCAGCCGAAATCTCAGGGGGCCCCTCACAAATTAACAATGTATTTTGGATTTTGAAGCTCAATTGCAATTTTCTGTCTAGATCAGTATTATTTTGACCCATAGTTGCAGGGCTCCGTTTGAAAAGCTGCTCCCTATTTGGTAATCCGGCACTGGCTGGGCAAGGGATGGAGACCTGCCTGGTCTACCCACCAAAAAAGTCTCTCTACAGTACCTGAAAATTTTAAAAGTCAACTTTGTTTTCCCCCCTCATTTAATGAATGGGCCATCAATTCTTTAAAACTATTGGGCATAAAGTATTGGCTCACTTAAGAAGCACTTGGAAATAGGTTCTTTTTAAGGTAAAGGTACCCCTGCCCGTACGGGCCAGTCTTGACAGACTCTAGGGTTGTGCGCTCATCTCACTCTAGAGGCCAGGGGCCAGCGCTGTCCGCAGACACTTCCGGGTCACGTGGCCAGAGTGACAAGCTGCATCTGGCGAGCCAGCGCAGCACACGGAACGCCGTTTACCTTCCCGCTAGTAAGCGGTCCCTATTTATCTACTTGCACCCAGGGGTGCTTCCGAACTGCTAGGTTGGCAGGCGCTGGGACCGAACGACGGGAGTGCACCCCGCCGCGGGGATTCGAACCGCCGACCATGCGATCGGCAAACCCTAGGCTCTGAGGTTTTACCCACAGCGCCACCCGTGTCCCCTTAGGTTCTTTTTAGGCGCTATCAAATCCACTTTCGGGGTTGGGCCAGTAAAAAATTATTCAGCTCCACAACATATTATGCTTGTTGTATCTGCTGCTGTTGGAGTCAACCTTTGGAGTCCACATGCTGATGATCAGCGTGTCTGTATCAAAGTGCAATGCGATTGCAACACTAGCTCCACAGAGACTCTAAACAGCAGCTGATTGAGGTAGCATTGAGATACTTCTGGCATGCTGTGCTATTTCCTGCTGTGTCTTGAGCATCAGGGGGAGTTACAAAGCCGCTACCCTCCCTCTTGATAGTTAATTGGGTAGATAGGATGAGGACACAACATTTCGAGTCCTAAGTGTGGTTTGTAAGTGCACTGTGAATGTTAAATAAAAGCCAGAATTGTATGGTTGGAAGGGACCCTGAGGGTCATCTAGTCCAACCGCCTGCAATACAGGAATCTCAACATCCATGATAGATGGCCACCCCACCCCTGCTTAAAAACATCCATGAAAGGAGAGCCCACCACCTTCCAAGGGAGTCTGTTCCACTGTCAAAGAGCTCTTACCGTCAGGAAGTTTTCAGATGTTTAGTCTGAACCTCTGTTCTTGTAACTTGAAGCCATTGGTTTGGGTCTATTTAGCATGGGTCAGTTTAAACATGGGAAGAGTCGACCTGAGTTAAGTGGTTAGCACAGGGATGGTGCCTTCCAGATACTGGGCTCCTATCAGCCCCATCCAGCATGGCTAAAGGTTAGGGATGATGGGCATTGGAGTCCAACATCATCTGGAGAGCATCACTTAAGCTATTCCTGCAGCACATTGGAGAACAAAGTCTGCATCTCTAAAGCAGTTTTGCAATTGCTTAAGGAGTTCACGTTTTGAAAAATAAAGTGCTGGGTTAACATATGCATAGAAATGGACTTGCCTGGTTTTGTTTCATTTTGAAAAGAGGCAGAATCCACCTGAAGCACCTGGGAAATAACAAAACTGACAGCCACACTAGTATCTGATTTGCTGGTTTATATGGTTGTAAAGGAGAACAGCAGGATATTGTGGTCCCACTGTTAAGGTAGGCTCCCTGATTGGTGACTGGGACAGGGCCTTCTCTGTAATAGCGCCTTGACATATTTTCACCCCTGTCCAAAAACAAACCTTTTAGGGGAACTGATTTGTTGTTGTTCAGCATTCCTTTATTCAGCATTTGCTTTATCTCAATATATTCATGCCTGAACATAAATACATTTTGTTCTACGCTTGCCTAGTGTAATGGGTCTGCACATTGCCTACTCTGTATTTTGAGCATTTCTTCCAAATATATTTGACTGTTTCACTCCTTTTGTAGGCATACTTTGATAGCTGGAGGGCAGGACTGTAACTTTCTTCAGTCTTATGTTAACCCAAATCATGGGTGCATTGCTGGGAGAAATATTACTTCTACTTATCATTATGCATATACCAAACAGTAATTTTTGACTATTTATCTCAAAGTGCAACAAACAGAAAATACAGCGCTTTCAGTAAAGAGAGAGAGAAGTACTTTCACAGTAAATTTGTGTTCAGCATATTTAAGATTTTATTATTTTTAAAATAGTGTACTATACAGAAAAATACTCCAGACTTATTTTTCACCACTTGTGGCAAATCTACTGTTCATGAACAATTATGCTGGAATATTATGATGGCAGCGATCCAATACTGAACCTTATACAATTGAACTTCATATGTTAATAAATATATTGATCTCCAAAAGCAAATGTAATACCAGGAGCACTTACAGCATTTTAATTGCCAAAAATTTATTTCAATTACAGTGTAGTTCCCTAAAATAGCATTTCTACTTATCGGATAACATTTAGATTTTCTATAAAGCAACTTGTTCCAACATGTTCACAATCCAACTATTTGATCTCCTACAAATGTATACAATTTCACGCTTTTACAGTTGATTTGCAATTTCAAACAAGTAGATTTTACAGTGTTCTGCTACAATAATCCACAGTGGGGCTACTGCGAGTTTATATTTGGAGCCACGATTCTACCTACAAATATTAATATTAGGATGTAACTACTATGTTCATCTTATTTGAGAATCAAAGTCACGTAATACTTAGGCCTCACTCCAGTGTACTGTGGATGCAGGGCCGACAGAAGGATCCCAGGAATGCATAGCGGAAGACTGGCCTTCTCCCCCCCACCCCACCCCGATGCCTTTACAAGGAGTGGGAATCTTGTGCGTACCTTGCAACTCCCCAGGCAGCCCTCACTGTTCCACCTCCATCAAGGAAAGGGAGATTGGGGTCGACAGGGACGTATTATGTGTGCATGCAGGTCTCTTCCTCCGGAAATCACTCCATATAGATGAGGGTCAAAACTGGGCTCCTATATCCTTATGACAATCCCTCCCAGCTACTACATCCACAGTGCGCTGGGTTGAGCAGCTGATCTACTTTATGTTTAAATGAGTAAGCACTGTCAAAGCACAATTTAAATATGGTATAATTTAAATGGCTTGCTCTAAAGCTGCAACGTCCCACTGACATGGATAGCAAACTCACATTTACTCGTGCTGGACTCCACCTTAAATCTAATGCATAGACAATAGGCTGGCTAATAAGGATATGCTCTTTAAACATTTGAATATCAAATTATATATACACATCTGCACAACTTAAAGAGCATCTCAATAAAAAAAGCATTAATCTATTTTACAGTCTTTTGCTTGAAAAAATAATCTTCGTAGACGTTTCCAAATTGCACAAAATCATTAACATCTTGCAAAATGTCAATTTCTCAGCAAGAATATGATGGAAATAGGCTTAAATATTATACTTTTAGAAATCCACTTGGAAGTCGTAATTTGGAAAATTCATGTTTCTGGTGCCAAAATGCATCAATGGCATTCCAGAAACCCAAACTAACATTTGCAGACAGTATGCTACAATGTTATGTAACAGACCCAATTTGGCATTTTACACCATTAAGGCATGCTAATAACATGGAAAAGTTAACAGTACAATGTAAACTGAGGAATAATCAAATTCATAACTTAAGTAGTAGTAGATGAACCAGGCATGAAAAGATGGCAGGCTACATAGTCCTTAAATTAAAAAAAATGCATCTTTCAAATATTGCTAAGAACAGATAAAAAATTGCAATTAAAAAAACAAGTTGCAATTTATTGCAAATTATTATAGGTCACTTAAAAGAAGTGATTTATACAAGAATCAATGCAAGCCACCACCCAGAAAACTGGGACTGAGGCAGTAGCAAATTTGAAAATATACATAAGGCATGATAAAACAGTAAATTGGCAATAAGTTCTAAGAATATCATTTTCTTGTCAACTAAATTTCCACTCTGGCCTGGTTATTTTGTGCTGTGCATAAGCTGCCAACCTTTCCCAGTTTCAGCCTGAATTGTTATCTTGTCCCCTGGGAACACATATTTCAATCCATCATTCATTTGCATTAAAGGAAATATATACAATTTCAACACATTTCAGTTCTCTTCATGGCGGGCCACCAACTGCATACCGACTGACAATTACTACAGCACTTCTATACAATTCTTTGTCACTGGATTGCCTCGACATAGTTTGCAGGATAGAGTCCAACTTGTCCATTGTCCAAGCGGCCTTTGCACCAACCCTGTTCGTCTTCATCTTCTATTTTAGTTAGCTCTTCCCCTGTGAGGAGAGAAAGTAATTTCAGAACCCCCAAAAATAGCTACTCCCCTGGAGTGTTTGAGGAAAATGGGTCTTCCCATTGCAGTAACAGTACTGCCTCTTCACTCAATAAGCATCAGAGCATTAGAAATCTGGGTTTTATTACATTGCTCCTCCCATCCCTTCAAAAATAGTAATAATCAAAGCATCCATTGAAGCACAATGTTAACTGGATAAAAAACACCAGATATCATCATTTATTATTATTATTTATTGATTTTATAAACTGCCTTATACCTGCTGGTCTCAGGGAATCGGGGATATCAGGGAAATTAGTTGCTACCAGCTCTGAGTGCAGGGCCAGCTAGACAGACACAGCTGTATAAGACAGTGGTCCTTGCGGGGGGGAGGGTTTTGATTTTTTTAGGCAAATATTTTTAGGGAAATGTTTCTGGACAGGCCTGGGATAAGAAGGTTGCAGAGCAGGTTTAAATCCCCTAGAAAAAAGGAGCTCTCCAAACTGGGTGAATGGGCAGTATAATAGCAAATGTAATTAAAAGTAAACAAGTAGAAAATGAGGCCCATTGGGGCAAAAAATCCTAATATCACATATACACTCATGGGGTGCCGCAGCTGTAAAAAGGTGATACCATGGAGCGGGATTGGAAACAAAACTGGCAATATCATAATGCAAATGTACTTTGACTACTGGAATTTAATCTGATGAAGGATACTGTAGAAGTGAAAAGGTTTCAGAAATGGGCAACCAAAATGATCCCTTGTGAGGAAAGCTTAAAACATTTGGGAGTTTTGTTTTAGGGAAAGGACGAGTAATGAAGGACATGACAGAGGTACAGTGGTACCTCGGGTTAAGAACTTAATTCGTTCCGGAGGTCCGTTCTTAACCTGAAACTGCTGCTGCCGCCCAGTTTCTGTTCTTCTCCTGAAGCAAAGTTCTTAACCCGAGGTACTATTTCTGGGCTAGCAGAGTCTGTAACCTGAAGCATCTGTAACCTGAGGTACCACTGTATATCAAAATTATGCCATTAATTTGATTTTAATTAATTTTTATAATGAAATGTTTTTAGAATGTTTGATTATTTGATTGTTGTTAGCCGCCCTGAGCCCGGCTTCGGCTGGGGAGGATGGGATATAAATAAAATTTATTATTATTATTATTAGTATTATTATTATTATTAGTAGTAGTAGTAGTAGTAGTAGTATTATGGGGTGGAGAAAATTTTCTTTCTCTTTCTTATACTACTAGAACTTGCAGTCATTCCCTGAAGCAGAAGGGTGGGAGATTCAAAATGGAATACTTCTTCACACCACAAAAACTAGGGAATTTGGTTCCACAAATTGTAGTGTTGTCCACAAACTTGGATGGGTTTAAGTTGGCGATGAGACCAATTCATGAGGGTTAAGGTTACCAAGGAAGGCTACCGTTGGACCTTCCCTGTCAGAGGCAATATCCCAAGTGGTAAGGGAGGCTGCCTTCCAGTCCTGCTTGCAGGCTTTCCTTAGGTTGGCCAATGTGAGAAGAGAATGCTGGACTGGATGGTTCCTTGGTCTGATCCTGCAGCCAGGCTCTTATGGTCTTAGAGATGCTTGCGGCTGGCACTGACTCTTATGTACCTTTGACATTTGCTATTCTGTTTCAGGCAGCAAAATGTTTGGGGCCAATCCTGCCTTGCATCTTTTTAGGGCAGAAAAAAAGAAGTAAAGGGTATTTACCAGTCTTGAAACTGAGTTCATCAAGCTCTTGACCTTCATAGTCATACAATGCCCGTACTCTAACTTCCATCGTAGGGGATGTATCCTCATCAAATGGATTTGTTTCTGCTGGAGCATCATTGGATGAAAAAGGATTGTTGGTCTCCTCATCGGACCAGTCCGCAGAGTAACTTTGGTTTTTCTCTGAGCTGCTAACACTAAAGACATGGAAAAATTCTGTTAGCTTCCCTGATACAAGTAGCTTGGCAGGGGGTGGGATATTCATTCTAGATATCCCACCCCTTGCCAAGCTACTTCTGGGCACCTGCTTAGCAATGCTGTGCTTTGCCCCTTTTCACATCACAGTGCCCTTAGAGACAATAAGAGTGAACATAGAGGTTATGGACCACCAAGAGAAACATCAAGGCCAACATGTTCATTTGAGGGGAAAACATGAAACGGTGAGAAAGGGGAGAACACCTAGTGAGCACAGCCAGTAGCAAAGATCCAGCAGTAGTTTCAAAGCACATGACCACAGTTAATATTTGTGGAACCAGTGAAGGAAAACCAACCAGAAAACAAAACAGTGATAGAGCATTGGGAGGTTAGTCGGGTTTGCAACAAAATAACCGTTCAACAAGGGCTTCATGCATTGTGCAACATAAGGCTTTTGTAGAAACCCGGAGTTGGAAACCCTGGATAGCAAAAGTGTAAGTATAAAAAACAGTTTGAGAACCGTCTTTCACCAACTTTTTGATTTTATTGTCCTCCTTTTCACTGACAGTACTTCCAGTATCCTCTTCATCTTCAAAGGGATTGTAACTTGACTGAACTGACTGCACTGTGTCACCCGGAACACTAACACTGCTATTTGGGAGAGAAAAATCATGAAGGTGACCCTGCCGTTTCACGGAGTCAATATACATGCAATTCAGAACAGAGCCATGCACATCCTTCGCTTTCGATGGCTTACCTTCCCAACACTTACTTAAAACGGAAACACGTTTCCCCTTCTGCCAAAGCCATTTCCGTCTTATTTCGCTACAGAGACACTTCAGATTCTGTGTCACAAATGTCTGACCTGCCACTATAGAAGCCAGCCTAGGATCCCAGTTTCAAGCTGGTTTCTGAGCATATAATGCTTAGCAATAAGAATGGATACATTGATTCTGATTCACATCAAATCGTAGTTAGTGCTAGCCAGGGAAGTATGGAGTGCACAACGTGGGCCGTGCGCTCCAAATCAGTCTTGACTCTAAAAGGTACAGCAATTAATACCATTTTAAAGGTTACAGTGCATGTTTACATTCTGAAGTCACTTACCAATCAGACAAGCCCATCTTGTGGAAAATGAGAAAAAATTAACATCAAAACCAAAAGATGAACAAATCAAACAAACTATCAAAACGTTACAAACACAATTTCATATGTTGGTGAATCAGGAAGAAGAACAGAAAATAAAACTTATGGATGTCTTGACTTCCTGTCGGCTGCAGGGGCCATTTTGGACGCGGATGTAGCCTCTTGGGGAAAATCCGAGCTTAGCAGAAGATTGGAGTTTCACATGGGCACTGTGAGCTCTGGTAAAAAACCCAAAAGGGAGTTTTGGGTGCTGGGGACCCAGCGGCACCCTTGGCGTATCTCCCCAAAGGCAGGTAAAAGGTAAAGGTACCCCTGCCCGTACGGGCCAGTCTTGACAGACTCTGGGGTTGTGCGCCCATCTCACTTAAGAGGCCAGGGGCCAGCGCTGTCCGGAGACACTTCCGGGTCACGTGGCCAGCGTGACATCGCTGCTCTGGCGAGCCAGAGCCGCACACACGGAAACGCCGTTTACCTTCCCGCTAGAAAGCGGTCCCTATTTATCTACTTGCACCCGGAGGTGCTTTCGAACTGCTAGGTTGGCAGGCGCTGGGACCGAGCAGCGGGAGTGCACCCCGCCGCAGGGATTCGAACCGCCGACCTTTCGATCGGCAAGTCCTAGGCGCTGAGGCTTTAACCCACAGCGCCACCTGCGTCCCTATTCCCCAAAGGCAGACAGACCCGTAAAAAGGTTCGGAAACCCGAGGGGATGGAGGTGCGGGTGCAAGGGGGTCTACTCGCTACTTCTGCTGAGTGAAGCCTCTAGTTCCGATGGCAAAAGGCAGCTGACATTCCCCAAGATTAAAAGCTAATCCGAAGGCAAGTGGAGAAAATTTGGACTTATTTGGCAAAAGAAGGAATTTGGAGAGCTTTGAGACATAAACAGGGAATCCGTCTCACTGCTGACGAGAAAATGGCGTAGTAAGTTTTCTACTACAAAATTAAGTATATCAGTGCTTTAGCTACAAACAGAGTCAAGTGGTTATAATAGCTATCCCCCGTCAGCCCTTTGGGGAAGGGGGGAAATAGCTATATAAAGACACTCAGAAGAATTGAAAGTTTGTTTCAGTGTTGCAACAAAAAGTTACGGGATTAAGAAGCCGCTTGAAAGCACTGAGGGGGGTGGAAACCCTGCCGGCTTTGCCGAAAGTGACTGGATAATGGAAATGGAGAAAGACTAACAAACCAGCATTCTGCCGCTATAATTTCCCAAAGGGCTTGAATAAGAGACTTGCCCGTGGAATTTACTTTTTATTTCTGGACGCGCAATATTTGTTGCTTGATCCTGACACATTGGGAGACGCGGCTTTAAATCTGAGGGAATCTCACTCCTAAATAATGATTACAAATTATTCGTCAGTATATTGGCAGATAGACTTAAAGATGTATTGGGAGAGGAGACTGGAAAGAACCAAACTGGATTTCTATCTGGTAGACAGATGAAGGACAATGTTAGAAATATAATTGCAGTTACTGATAGGTAGCCGTGTTGGTCTGCCATAGTCAAAACAAAAAAAATCCTTCCAGTAGCACCTTAAAGACCAACTACGTTAGTTCTTGGTATGAGCTTTCGTGTGCATGCACACTTCTTCAGATACACTGAAACAGAAGTTTCCAGACCCTTCTATATAGTGAGAAGGTGGGGAGGGGTATTACTCAGAAGGGTGGTGGGAATGGGTGATTGGCAGATAGCTGTGATGAGCCTGTTGACGTCTCTTAACGACTGCAATAGGTCTTACAGGAAAAAGCAAGGGGTGAGAAGGTGAAAAATGGCTTTGTCATGTATAATGAGATAAGAATCCAATGTCTTTGTTCAGACCAGGTCTCTCCATGGTTTTAAGTTTGGTAATAAGTTTACTATATAGAAGGGTCTGGTAAAGCTCATACCAAGAACTAACTTAGTTGGTCTTTAAGGTGCTACTGGAAGGAATTTTTTTGTTTAGAAATATAATTGATATAATGGAATATCTGGACTCCAGGAGAGACAAACAAGATGACCTAATGTTTCTGGATGCTGAAAAAGCATTTGATAATGTGTCTTGGCATTTTATGAAAAGAAATTTAGAATTTATGGATATTGGCGAAAAAAATTTAAATGGTATTTGGGCTATTTATTCAGAACAATATGCTGAATTGATAATTAATAATAACCTCACAGACAAAATTGAGAAAACAAAGGGAACCAGACAGGGGTGCTGTCAGGGAACTGCCATCTAAAGCGCCGGGGGCGCAAAGGCTCACTGAGGTTGAGAGAGGAGTAGCAGCGGAAGAGGGAACCAGTAGAGGGCGAGCAAGAACTCCAAGGGAAAGTGAGTCGGAGGGATGGCTCAGAGACACTTCCAGCGAAAACAGTGGGGAGGTCTCAGGACCTCCTATAGGGACACCCACACCTCGCCGGAAACTGTCACGCCGAGAGGCCAGACGACGTGTTTCCGTTAAAGAGCTTTTATGTTGGAAAAGATTCCGAAAGCAGCCACTTTCGGATTCTACTAGTGATTGACGCAGCCATGCTGGAGGGGCTCCGTCACAGGCAGAGGTTTGAAAACCTGATCAAACTCTGAGGGACTTGCATTTTACGCACAAGCAGCTCATCGTCCCATCACAGCAATCCGAAAGTCACCGAAAGCCAGCTTGTGCAGGGAGAAGCATCATGAGCAACCCAGCCGGAACCGGAGGAGCAGGAGCAGCTGGAGGGGGTCCAAGCCTGGAAGAAAGGTACAGGGCGTTGGAGATCCAGTTGGCGCTGCAAACGGCGAGGCTTGAGGAGAGGAGGGCTCAGGATGCAGAAAAGGGAAAGGAGAAAACCACCCCGCTCGCCAGAAAGGTACCAGGATTGGTGCAGAAATTCGGGGGGGATCCCAGGAACTATCATGCCTTTAGAACAGAGATGCAATACGCTCTAAACTTGCAGTTTGATGACTTCCCCGACGAGGAATCGCGAGTGGCTTTTGTGATTGGCCATCTCGAATCCGGGGCGAAAGATTGGGTTAGACCCCTGATGGCAGCGAATAATGAGATCCTAAAGGACACGAGGAAGTTTTTTCGTGCCATGGACCTGATGTTTTCCAGCGATATTGAGCAGGGGGTGGTGCGAAGGCAGTTAATGGCTTGCCAGCAAGGAAGCAGATCTGTCCGTGAGTACTGGACTGAATTTACTATGCTGATTCATAAATTGGGGTGGGACCTATCGGCGGAGCCCATCCAAATGCTTTTCGAAGAGGGGCTTTCTTCAACCGTCAAAGATGAGCTTTCCCGGGGGCCCAGGGCGGAGTCTATGGATCAGTTAACCAAATCTGCGCTGTCCATAGGAGCGCGCCAGGAGGCGAGGGCTTTGGAAAAGCGGGAAGGGAAAGGAGACCGTTGGAGGGAGTTCCGCATTCCAGACATTCCAGAGCCACCTTTCCCGCCGGCAGAGCCGATGGAAGTTGGAACAGCGCGGGCGCGCGCAGTTTCAAATCCCAGTGAAGGGCGGAAGAAGGAGGGAAAGAGCGCCAAGAGATGTTATCTCTGCCAACAGCCAGGGCACTTTGCCAGAGTCTGCCCACAAAGAAAGGAATGGCAAGGGATGGCAGGAGCTGTTGGGGGAAAGGAAGAGGAAGGCAAGGAGCAAGTAAAAGCCAACGCCTGGCTGCCACCGTCGGGGCACAGCAGCCAGGCCAAAGAGCAGTGAAAGTGCCCACGCCGGAACCTCCCAGACCCGCTTTAGTGATAGAGGTGTTACTAGAACTGCCAAACGGACACCCACTAAAGATCAAGGCGCTTTTGGATTCAGGCAGCTCCTGTAATTTCATGAGTAAGGAGTTTGCAGCTGAGCATCAGATACAGACCATCCCTTTAAGTAACCCCTTGCAGGTGACTACGATTGACGGCAGAGAGCTGTTGGGGGGAGAAGTTAGCCAACAGACTGTCCCGATGATAATGAGGGTGGCAAGGCACACCGAACAGATAGCGTTTAATGTGGCCATCCTGGGAGGAGCGCCCATCATTTTGGGGATGAGCTGGCTGGCGCTACACGATCCGCTAGTGGGCTGGCATCAGAGGGTGGTCTCCTTTGGGTCAGCGCATTGCCTAGAACACTGCAAGGAGGGGAAGGTTTCGGGAGGAGACAGAGTCACCCTAGCCGGGATGGAAGTAATGGACAAAGGGAAGGTGCCCCCGCAATACGCAGATCTGAGCAACGTATTCAGCGAAAGGGAAGCAGACAAACTGCCACCGCATAGACCCTTTGACTGTCAAATCAACCTACTCCCTGGGGCCCAACTCCCAGTAGGCAAGCTGTACGCCATGTCAGACAGGGAGATGCAGGAGCTGAGGGAGTTCATTGACAAAAACCTGAAGCGAGGTTTCATCAGAGAGTCCCGAGCGGTGGGGGGCAGCCCAGTGTTTTTTGTGGACAAAAAGAACACAGACAAACCGAGACTGGTGTGTGACTTTAGGGCCCTCAATGCAGTGTCGGAGCCCCTGGCTTTCCCTATGCCCCGAATTGATGACATTTTGACCAGAGTAAGGAAGGGAAAGATTTTTACAAAGCTGGACCTGCGGGGGGCGTACAATCTGATACGCATAAGGAAGGGAGATGAATGGAAGACCACCATGTTTACCCCTTTGGGAGCCTTTGAATACCTCGTTATGCCCTTCGGTCTACAAGGGGGCTCCGCGTGTTTTCAAGCTTTTATAAACCACGTTCTGGGACCTTTGCTCTACAAGAATTGTGTGGCCTTTTTAGACGACGTGTTGGTGTATTCGGAAGATGAGGAACAGCATGTGAGGGACGTTCGAGAAGTGTTGGGCAGGCTGCAAGCCAACCAGCTGTGGGTGAAACTGGAGAAGTGCCAGTTTCATACCAAGGAGGTGGAATTCCTGGGGTACCGCTTGTCAGACAAGGGATTGGCCATGGATCCAGGCAAGGTCCAAGCGGTACTGGAATGGAAGACACCGAAGACCAAGAAGGACGTGCAAAGATTCTTGGGGTTTGGGAACTTTTATCGGAAGTTCATCAAGAACTTTGCCCACTTGACGGCGCCCATCACCGACTGCCTCAGCAGCAAGAAGAAATTTGTTTGGACGGTAGAGGCGGATCGAGCCTTTGAAGAACTGAAAAGGGCTTTCGCCTCGGAAGAACAACTTCTGCATGTGGATTTACGAAAACCCATGAGAGTGGAAACCGATGCATCCGACCGGGCGGTAGGGGCGGTCCTTCTTCAACCGGGGAGGAGTGCGTCGGAGTGGAGACCGTGTGCCTTCTTCTCGCGGAAGCTGAATAAATCCGAGAGGAATTACACGGTGTATGACAGGGAACTACTTGCCATTCACGAAGCATTCCGGAGGTGGAGACATTTATTAATTGGGGCACAACACAAGGTGCAAGTGTGCACCGACCACAAGAATTTAGAGTATTGGAGAACAGCTCGAGTGCTCAACCAACGACAAGTGAGATGGGCACAGGAATTCTCCAAATTCAACTTTGAAATTTGTTATGTGCCAGGCCCAGAAAACGTCAGGGCGGACGCGCTCTCACGCAAACCAGAGTATTGGGAAGGGGAGGGGGTGATCGAAGAGAGACATGTCATCCCTGAGGACCGCTGGGTGTGTGGGGCGGCGCTGGTGGGGCAACGAGAACTGGTAGAGGAAACGGAAAATGATGAATATGCCCAGGATAAGCTCAGAGGTCTCAGGGGGGAGGGCGAGAGTCCCGGAGGTTTTGAGGAAAGAAATGGGGCATTGTATTACAAAGGGGCACTGTATATACCCGAAGGTGAATTGAGGGGGAGAGTACTCAAGCAGTTGCATGATAGCCCTACGGCGGGACATTTTGGACAACACAAGACCATGTGGTTGGTTACCAGGGAATTTTGGTGGCCTAAGGTGAGGGAAGATGTAAGGGAGTATGTAAGAGGGTGTGACCAATGTCAGCGAGCCAAAGGGGAAAGAAGGGCGCCGGCAGGGTTATTAGAACCATTACCCACACCAGAACGGCCTTGGGAAGCGATATCAATAGATTTTATGACGGATCTGCCAAAGTCCAAGGGGAAAACAGCCATCATGGTAGTAGTAGACCTGTTAACTAAGATGTGCCACTTTGTAGCATGCTCACATGCAGTCACAGCGGAAGAAACAGCGAAGTTGTTTGTAGAACACATCTTTAGGTTGCACGGGGCTCCCTTGAGGGTGATCTCAGATCGCGGCAAACAATTTACTTCCAGGTTCTGGAGGAAGCTCATGAGCTTGCTGCACGTGGAAGTCAATTTTTCAACTGCCCGGCACCCTGAAACCAACGGGCAGGCGGAAAGAGCAAATGGCATTCTTCAACAATATCTGAGGTGTTATGTCAATGACAGAGAGAACGATTGGGTCGAAAAGTTGGCGTTGGCAGAATTTGCCTACAATAATGCGGAGAATGTGTCCACAGGGATGAGTCCCTTTTTGGCTAATTACGGGTGTCACCCCAGGGCATTTCCAGGGGAAGGAGGGGAGAGATGGAGCGTCCCAGCGGCTGAACATTTTGTAGAAGAGATGGAAGCGATCCATCATCAGCTCCAGCTCAACTTAGAAAGGGCTAAGGCACAATATAAGAAGCAGGCAGACAAGAACAGAAGGGAAGGT
The DNA here is from genome assembly GCF_964234715.1 of Podarcis melisellensis. NCBI lineage: Eukaryota > Metazoa > Chordata > Lepidosauria > Squamata > Lacertidae > Podarcis > Podarcis melisellensis. Next base: position 96,635,018 of record NC_138537.1, read on the forward strand.
GAAACCATAAGGGTGGGGGATCAAGTGAGGTTGTCAACCCAAGGGTTGCCGTTCAAAGGGGGTTGTAAGAAATTGAGGCCCAGAAGATTGGGACCCTTTGAGGTCATTCAGCAGGTCAACCCGGTAGCTTTCAAACTCCGATTACCCAACCACATGAAATTGCACCCAGTGTTCCACAGGTCGTTACTGTCACCATACAGGGGGGGACGTGAAGGGGAGTACGTCAGGGGACCAGCCTTGGAAGAGAGGGAACGCCGCAACCATGTAGCGGAAATCCTCGATTCCAGGTGGAAGGGAAATCAGGTGGAGTATTTGGTGGCGTGGGAAGGGGAACCGGAGTCAGAAAACACCTGGGTAAGTGCAGAGGAAGTCAATGACGAGGTTTTAACAGAAACGTTCCACCAAAGGTTCCCGAGGAAACCTCAGCCGATAGCAAGGTTTAGGAGGGAGTATTTCGGCACCACCGATGAGGAAGAGGAAATGGAAGGGTTCGCGGAGTCGGAGTTGGAAGAGGGAGTGGACTCCGATGACGAAGATTACCGAGAGAGTAGGAACAGCAACAAGTGGAGGGAAGTGTTCGCGACGTCGGAAGATGAGGGAGGTTCTTTCAGGGGTTTTACCTCCTCACCGCCAGTAGGGGAGGAGACGGGAGGGGGTGAAGGGGGCCCTGGAGGGGAGGTGGATGTCAGGGAACTGCCATCTAAAGCGCCGGGGGCGCAAAGGCTCACTGAGGTTGAGAGAGGAGTAGCAGCGGAAGAGGGAACCAGTAGAGGGCGAGCAAGAACTCCAAGGGAAAGTGAGTCGGAGGGATGGCTCAGAGACACTTCCAGCGAAAACAGTGGGGAGGTCTCAGGACCTCCTATAGGGACACCCACACCTCGCCGGAAACTGTCACGCCGAGAGGCCAGACGACGTGTTTCCGTTAAAGAGCTTTTATGTTGGAAAAGATTCCGAAAGCAGCCACTTTCGGATTCTACTAGTGATTGACGCAGCCATGCTGGAGGGGCTCCGTCACAGGCAGAGGTTTGAAAACCTGATCAAACTCTGAGGGACTTGCATTTTACGCACAAGCAGCTCATCGTCCCATCACAGGTGCCCACTATCACCATTGTTATTTATAACAATACTAGAGGTCCTGTTGAAGAAAATAGAAGCAACAAAAGAAATAAAGGGGATTGGTGTAGCCTCAAAATAATTTAAGTATAAGGGCTTTGCCGATGATGTTGTTTTGACTTTAGAACAACGTATGTCCAGTGCAATAGAAGCTTTGAAAAAGATTGAAGAGTATGGGCAATTAGCAGGCTTTAAGCTCAACAAAAATAAGACAAAAATATTAACTAAAAATTTGGACAGTAAAGAAATAGGAGAACTACAACAAAAGACAGGCATGTCGATAGAAAAAAAGTTAAAATACCTAGGAGTCTGGCTCACATCTAAGAACATAGACCTCTTTAAAGACAACTATGAAAAGGTGTGGAATGAAGTGAAGAGAGATCTGGAGATATCGATGAGAATGAAATTATCAATGATAGGTAGAATCTCAGCTATCAAAATGAACGTGTTACCAAGACTGTTGTTTTTATTTCAGACAATTCTGGTTATCAATGGAACAAAACAATTTAATGTATGGCAAAGAAGATTGTCCAAATTTATCTGGCAGGGGAAAAAGCCAAGAATGAAGTATAAAATATTGACAGATACAAAAGAAGAGGCGGTTTTCCCCTGCCAGATCTAAAAATTTACTATGAGGTGGCGTGTTTTTGTTGGTTGAGAGAATGGATAACCTTAGATAATTCAGATATATTGGATTTGGAGGGATTTGACAACAGATTCGGGTGGCACGCCTACCTGTGGTATGATAAGGTCAGAATGCACAGAGGGTTTTTGAATCATACTATTAGAAAATCATTGTATGAGGTGCGGAGCAGACATAAAACATTATTGGAACGCAAAACTCTGAGGTGGCATTCTGGGCCCTTTTACCTTGACCTTTCCCCATTTCACATCCCTCACCACCAGCTCAGCTCTGGGCCTCCTTGAGAACTTTTGCTTGGCCAGAATGTGCCCTTGAAATGTGCTAAACCCTCTGGGTGGAGAGCTTTGTCTGCAGAAACCTGATGTGTAACTGCAACATAGCCTAGAGTGCCACATGCCCACCCCCACCCCATGAAGACTGCTTATGAAGAAACACAACCCTTGAGCTAAAAAAAAAATTCACTACTCCTTATCTATTACCTCAGCTGGTCAAACTTTAACTACAAAAATCCCAGAACAAATCCCAGAAACAGATGCTACCTTTCGAAGCTGTACTAAATGTTCCTTAAAGCTTGTGTTATTCTGCAGCTATACCTAGTTCTAAGCAATTTCACAAGTGAATGACCACCTCCAAATTTCTCATAGCAAGTCTTCTGTATAGGCACTAGGGAGACTATAGAAGGGGTGGGGAGCTTGTTTCAACACCAGTGTTCAGTTTCTTCATGGACTACCTTCCAGGACCCACAGGCATTGCATGTAACGCTTACCTTTGTACAGTAGGTTACATTCCAGCCATACCAGAGTAAAGGTTTCCACGTTCACCTTGTCCATCCAGGCAAGCAAGAGGCATTAATGGCCTTCAATGACACATGTCAGGCAGGCCAGAACATCCCAGTTGGGCACAAAGCACATAAGGGATGTGGCCAGGGGAGCATCCTGAGGGACAGAGGGGCCCCAGGCCTGAGGTTCTCAATCCCTGGATTACAGCTTTGTAAACTATATGCATTAAGATACTAGGATCTCTAATTAAACAGACCTGTAGTTAGGAAGCATAGAAGGAGGACCCAGCTTTTGAGCGTGGGAATGTATTTTGTCAGGGCATACAACTTCCTGCTAGCTACTGCTCTGACTCAATATAAAACTTACCTCCGTCTGTTTTCAACAAGGCCAAATGTTGAATCGATTTGTTGCAGGTCTGTTCTTTTCCAAAGATTACTACTTATTTGCCTTATTCTGGAATCTAATCAAAAATTTTAAGACTCCGCTGTTTAGTTTGGTTGACAAACTGACTGCCAAAACAAGTCCTATTTATTTACTTAGATTTTAAATGAATGTATGCCTGCTTCTCTACAGTTCTGATGGGACATTATTTCCAGCCCAACTTTGGCAAGAGGCTGAGAGTAGGGTTCTGGCTCTCCTACCCACGTTTCAAACAAACCAGAAAAAGCATGTTTTCCAGAATGTGGTGACTTCCTGGCTCTGGGAAGTTAGAGATATTTTCAAGATATCAACCTTCCGGGGTCAAGAAAAATCCCATATTCAAACTACTGCAACATCTCCCAGTTCAGTCAGTCATTCACTTCTTCCCATAGTAAGGGAGCAGGAGAGGGGTCCAGGAATAAGCATGTCAGCTCAAGCCCACTCCCTATTGCTCCTTATGCGGAAATAGGTCTGAATAGAGCCTCATTTTCCAAAACTACATACAGTGGTACCTCGCAAGACGAAATTAATTCATTCTGCGAGTTTTTTCGTCTTGCGAAGCACGGATTCCCATAGGAATGCATTGAAAATCAAAAAGGAAACAAACTTGCAAGACATTTTCGTCTTGCGAAGCAAGCCCATAGGGAAATTCGTCTTGCGAAGCAACTCAAAAAACGAAAAACTCTTTCGTCTTGCGAGTTTTTCGTCTTATGAGGCATTCGTCTTGCGAGGTACCACTGTATTTCCAGTATAATCCAAAATACAACCATTTGATACTTAGCAATTAGGGCTAAAAGATAATGGGCTCATGATCATGTACCTGCTGTTTTTGTTGTGCTGTGGAACTGGTTCTGTCTGGCTAATACCCGTCAGAGTTACCCCATCTGCAGCTTTCTTCTTCTCTCTTCGACTAAGAGTGCGATTCAGATCAGCTGACCAGTCCTAGAAAATGCAAGCGAGAAAAGGCGCTTTGCATCAGCTTATCTCCAGAGACCAACCCCCATTCTTGGGTCAAAGGGGCAATGGCCTTTGTGTGTCTCAACCCTGATTCTAGTCTTAAGTCATTCATATCTGTATTATAGCTAATAATAACTGAAGGGGTTATTGCTTTTGCTTGTTATTATGGTAGGTATTTTTGAGTTTTTATATTGTAAACCACCCTATGATCTTTGGATAAAGGGTGGTATAAAAAGAACAACAACAACCCTGCCAACCTTAGCCTGGAGATATTCACTGTCAGGGAACATAAACCGGCAAAATCTAAGAAATTTAAAGACTATTTGCAGAAACATTGTAAAATTAATGAATGTTAAAATGATGTTGGATTGAAACGAAGCGGCCTTAGCAACAAGTTTAATAAGAATATGTAAAAATGGATTTATAACGGATGAAAATATAAAGCTATAATATGTTAAGATATAGAATTAAGATAAAAACAAAGAGGGTAAGAATTTGCTGAATTAACCATGTGAACTGGAATACAAAAAGGGGAGGTGCGAGGAGGTCAGGGAAATAAGTAAATGAAATACAGGACATGAAAAGAATGATCTGTTTTTAATTCTTTTTTGTTTTTCATGTATTTTGTATTTTTCCTTTGCATTTTTGTACTTTTTAATTTTTTTCTTTTTTTATTCTGTAACTTTTTTCTGTCTGTAAAACTTTAATAAATATCATTAAAAAAATAAACTGGCAAAATCTAGCAAACAATGCCTTTGCCCCATGTTTCCGCTGACAAGGGCCTTTTAATGTCCCACTCTATTCTGTGGCTTGGGACTCCCTGGAATTGCTGAAGCTTCATCTTCCTTCTTTTCCCAGTTCAGTCAAGGCAACACTGTATTGCTGCCCAATTGGCTATGGAGAGTAAAGTTTAAGAGTCCTTATAAGCAGCACCACCTTAAGGAAATCCTTCTGTAAAGGTTCACCTGGAAATGGTCATTTCGGGACTACTTCACTCTTTGGAGAGCTCTTGTTTCCTAAACTATAACTGATGTTAAATGCCTGAAATCAGATGAATCCAGGGCTGCCTTGCGAGGAGGCACTCTGCAAAATCAGCTTTTCAAATTCCCAGCCCATTTTTGTACCTCTGAATTTTAAGCAATTTCAGAGGGTTTGGCTGGGATAAATATAGTCTGACTAGACTTCCAGCTTTGGGTGGATTTTCTGCATCCCTACACTCAGTTGTCACCAAATAGTAAAGCCTCACTGTGGTCAAGGAAAGTCTTCCCTTTCAACCTCTTGGATCTTATCCTGACACTAGCAATTCTCTGTTTCAGATAGACAGAAGGAAGCCAAGATCTAACCCACTGTTACCTATCATCAGTGTGTCTGTGCAGCACTTTGCAATGGTAAACCCCTCTCAAAAGGGCTTGCAGTTTTCCAGCTTCTACCGCTGCGCGTCCCTCTTTCCTCACACTAAACGCCAAAGCTCCACTATGCAGCCTTCTCTGAATCAGTGCTGCCTTATTCTTCATCCCTCTCCACACCTCCCCACTCTGGGACACCTTTTCTGGGTGCCTTGGCAGAAAAGCAGTATATAATTAAATATGAGCTAACCTAGCTTTCTGGTTTACTTTCTCAACAAAAACTCTAGCTTCTGGAAAAGCTTTGATCTCACAGCTGTTGCTCCCTCCAAACTACCTTAATTCAAATTATTTCTTAAATCCTTGGACGAAATTAAAATTCCTTAACTGAAAATTGTTTCTAAGTAGCAAGGAAAATTACGTACACAGGAAGTAACCATTCACAAAAAAGCTGAAAATTGTACAAATAGCTCGTGTCATTTGACATGTTTGCATTACCATTTAGGCAGTCTGAGTTATAGAATTAGCTGTAAGTAAATCTAGAAAAAAAACTTACTTCATCCTTGTTGCATGAAAAATAAACAAACAATATTTATTAGGACAGCATTTTATTTTAAGCATTTTAAAGCCTGACATTCATTTAAAAAAAGAAGAAGCAGCTTCCAGCTTAGAGTTTAAAGCCAAATCAAAATCAAAATATCTTTAATACGGTCAATGACCAGAAAGCAATCCATAAAAAATATGACATTATAAGTAGTATTGTGCTACAAATAACAGTGGAAATATGGCCATGTCACTGAATTGGTGCTTATATTTATGACCAGGTTTTGACTTTTAAGGTTTTAAGAATTCAGTTCAGGTGTCACTACTGTTTATTATCGTTCCTTCGATGTTTACAATTTGAACTCCGTTGTTGACATCATTGCTCGTCTTATAGAGTTTAAAGCAAAAAATTTAAATGCAAACAAATTAAAACAGTAGAACCGATAGGAAAACAAGCTATAACATCACAATCTATAACATGTAATTTCCATTTTGGATAGTGCTACACAATTGCATACCCAACACAGAATACATACAGAACATATATTAGTATAATTTATAGCACAGTTCTCAGAGTGTTTACTCAGAAGTAGGCCTGATTGTATTCAGTGGAGTTTACTCTGGGTAAGTGTGCAAAGATTGAAGCCTTAAGTTTAAATGCATTTTCCAGCTTTATTTCATCAGGAAGAAGAATACTAGAAATACTGAAGAGTATTTTATCAATCCAGCTAATTTTAAATAATGTTTTAAACATTGGTTTACTTTTGTAACCCGCCCTGGGGCAAAGGGTGGGTAATAAATTATAATAGTTTCGAAATGCAATTTCTAAAATGCAATTGTGGTTGAGTCCAGGCAAGATAAATCCATAGTTCTCTTGCCAGAACTGTAAACATCTGCAACTACATAACCTTCCTACAACAGTCTTTTTAAAAAATTAGCATAAAGCAATGTTAAATTGCCATTTGCATATTATCTAGCTCACAATGAAAAAACATTACCAAGGCAGCAATAATTTGCTAATATTATCCTGATAGCACATGGCAGCACTTTGGTTTCTTATATGCTTTTTTCACATAGGGTATTTGGTAAAAAGATTTGGTTTAGCTTACACTGAATGCTATAATGCATTTGTATTGAAAGCCATTTCAAAAGGACATAGATTTCACGCCTCTTTAAACAGCAACATGAGGATAATATTTCACTTATTTCATTCCTAGTGTATTCTTCCAAATAGGAACATGAGCCAAACATGATCAAGATTCCGAAGGAGAATCTCTCAACTGGCTAAGTCACAACCTGAACCATAAAACTGCTGGTTAATTCTGGATACAGAAACGTTACAACGGCGGTTGCCTTCTGCCCACCAGTCCCTCCTAATCATTATGTCAAAATTGCTATTCTTACTCAGTTCCTCTTTGCACTAGCGTAGCCTCTCTTCCACTGAACATGCCTCCTTCAACATGCCCACATCTCCCTGGATGACAGCCACCCTCTTCCCATCCATTCCAACGAGAGGAGAGTCACCAAGAGCTTCCCTCTGTGAGAGCGTGGCAGCCGGGGCAGATGGAGGTGCCTTTTCCCCCATTGAGGGGGGGCATGGCAGCACCATTTGGTGGTCCAACCAGGAAAAGGCTGCAAGAGAAGAGCAAGTCCTTACCTCAAACTGGGGCCAGTTCATGGACATGCCTGGACCATGATTAGCTCTAAACCACCTCAGATCTTCAACAGTGTCTGCTGCTTTGATGTTCTGCTCCAATTCACGATAGATATTTTTATAGCTGTTAAGTAATACATGCTGAATTAGAAGTTGCAATGAGCAAATCAGAAAGGTTTCAGCTATACAATGTTTTGCCTAGGTATTATTACATAACGTCTGCTTGAAGTTCGGTACAATACAGACATGTAGTAGATAGAAAAAGGAGTAATACCTTTTTAATCAGTTCTATAAACAGCTGGTGAATATTTTCATACCACTGTTTTAACAAAAAATATTAACCTTTTATGTGCAGTTAAACATATTCATCATCAGCTAAAAGAGAGAAAGCTTTGTTGCTTCAACCCATATTAGTCAATCTGGATGGAAAACACAAACCAGATCAACTGTAAAATTTGTGCAAACTTTATTGTGAGAGTATTTCCCAAGGGCAAGGTGAATCTGTTATTAGATCTGCACATCTACTAGGCATTTCACTGTAGCACCAACAGACTTACTATTTGGTATTACTACTTAAATACGAACTAGCAGAGAGAAACATTTGACAAATGTTTAACACACAGGCTATTTTTTTTACTAACAAGGGGATTGGGTCAGTGCTTGCACTACTGCACTGCACACTTCAGTGATAAAACTGAGTCTAGCAACATACCTGCATCCCACTTTAGTCTGATAACTGAGGGGGAGAAAAATCCTAAAAATAAGAAGTTTACTTCATAGTTTAATCAAGTAATAATAAGCAAAAAAAATTTAAATCTGGTCATGTGTTTTAGCTGTTAAACATATTTTCTAGAGGCGTATAAGCAGCTGATCAATAATATTTGGAAAAAACGCTTTGAAGCTGGGTGTGAGCAAGGGCATCTTTCAGTGACCAATTGTATTTATAAGTACCATATTTTTCACCCTATAGGACACACCATCCCATAAAGCACACCTAGTTTTTTGGGGGGGGAAATAAAGGAAAAGCCCGAGCTTCCCCCGACCCAAGCCCCCAGAACAGGCAACTCTCCGCAAGCCGTGGGAGCCGTGGGAGCTTGCGGAGAGCTGCATGAAGTCTGGGCGCGCTGAGCTAAACGCGCCCAGGCTTCAGCATGCAGGAAACTCTCCGCAAGCCGTGGGAGCCCAGTGGCGGGCTCCCGAGCTTTGCGGAGAGCAACGCGAAGCCTGGAGAGCGAGAGGGGTTGGTGCGCACTGACCCCTCTCGCTCTCCAGGCTTCAGCGAAAGCCTGCATTCACCCCATAGGACGCACACACATTTCCCCTTCATTTTTGGAGGGGGGAAAGTGTGTCCTATAGGGCGAAAAATACGGTGTTTCAGAGTTTAGTTTCTTTAACTACCTGTCTTTGGGGATAGGGTATGTTGTATATAACACTATCATACAATTGGTTTTTCCTTCCTGGAAAGTTTAGTGCTGTGTCTAAGTGTGTTAGAAGCTATGTGGAATTATTCCGTTTTGCAGCCAGTACTTCACCACTAACAATCGTGAAGACAGAAAGAGGCTGACGGAAAGAGAAGTTGGATGCTTTTCTAGAGAAAATACCCTCTACCCCAGGCATAGGCAAACTCGGCCCTCCATATGTTTTGGGACTACAATTCCCATAATCTCTGACCACTGGTCCTGTTAGCTAGGGATGATGGGAGTTGTAGTCCCAAAACATCTGGAGGGCCGAGGTTGCCTATGCCTGCTCTACCCTCCCATTATCATAAACGTACTCAAGTTGATCTTTACAACCGTCTAACTGATCTATTAAAAGCCTTTAGAACATTGCCCTGCTTAATTTTTAAAATTATTTCAATTACTTTAGTAAAGGTACTTTAATAAAATACTCTCCCACACAGGGGGTTCACCTTTGGGTTGTAGTTGTTTAAAACTGATCTTAATATTCTATAAATAAACTACGGTAACTCATTCTTGGACCTTGTGGTGAAGGGTGGGGTAATAAACAAACAAACAAACAAACAAATCTTTGGGGAATGTTATGAGGATAAAATTTGGGGTAAACCATTATCATAATGTTATAAAGCATATGTATTTAATACTATTTATCATTATTGTATTTATTTCTGTTTTATTATTTATTTATTCCTTAATAAGCCTCTTAGCATTGTTAACACTCTAAACTAAAATAAATCACATTAATTAATATTTACCATTCTGTTCCCAGCTTGTCAACATCATGTTTTCTTTCAAAAAGTGCTAACAAAACTGCGGTCGGGAGACCCCTTTTTGGAAGCTCCTTCTCTTTCACAAAGGAGGGTTACACCCATGAAGGTGCATGCTTCCTAAGAAGACTTTTGTTTCTTACTGAATCTTCAAATTTATTCAGATTTAACCAAATCAACTAAGATCTCTCTAAGTAAAACACTAAGAGAAAAATGACTGGTAGCTTTTAAAATGAAGCCAGTCACAATCACTAGCTTGTGAAAATCACAACAAGGTTAGTGTCTTCCTAAAACCCTCTTCAGAAGTCAGTAAATTCAACAGAAAAATGTTTAAATATAGGTTATGTCACCCCAATTCTATATTCTTTAAATCGTGAACGATGCTAGCATAATTTACTGTTTTACTGTTTCACATGAATACAACTTTGGTATGCAATGGCTTTCATCTTACACATTTACCCTGGAACAGTAGACAAGTCAAGATGTTTCTGAACTTCCAACAACACTTCTCGGAAGAAACGGATACGTCTTTCCTCAAACTGCTGGCACTGCTCAAAAACCTGCTCCATATTTTCCATATATTGAGGTGTTGCATTGTCCAGGTCTTTCAGAGCCTTTTCATACTTTTCTCTCGTCTTAAAGACAAACAGACAGACAAATCCAAATCAGATCAGCTAATTGGGGAACTAGGTCTGACCAGCTGGCTATGGCACAGGCAAGACTAACCTTGCTGCCCTGGATTGCTCACAGGTGACCCAGAATAGCTAAGCTAAGGTTAGGTCTACAAGTGGATGCCACTAAAATATCCTGGCTCAAGTCTGGCAACCTGTCTCCCATTAGCACAGTCTCTGGCTGTGTGATAAAACATAGTTTATGTCATGTACTATTATTAATAAAAATTTGAATACAGTGGTACCTCGCAAGACAAAAAACTCGCAAGACGAAAGAGTTTTTCGTTTTTTGAGTTGCTTCGCAATACGAATTTCCCTATGGGCTTGTTTCGCAAGACGAAAACGTCTTGCAAGTTTGTTTCCTTTTTCTTAAAACCGTTAATTCCCAGGGTGCATTGCTTGAAGAGGTGCAGTTGCGACTTGACTTCGAGGAGCAACTCATAGCACGCGGTGTGGTAGCCTTTTTTGAGGTTTTTGAAGACTTTGGTGAATTTTGAAGCTTTTCCAAAACTTCTTTTGGAAAAGTTAAACTTTTAAAACTTTTTTGGGGGTTTTTGGATTTTGAGTTGGGGTGTTTTCTAGGAGGTTTGGTGCTTTTGAATTTTTTGGATGTGAAGCACTGATTTATTTATTTTTTGGGTTTGCGAAGGTAGGAGCTGTGCTGCCATGGGGCCCAAGAAGACTACTGCTGCAGAGGCCGGCAAGAGGAAGAAGAAGAAAGAACTGAGGGACATTTGCCAGAAGTGGAAAGATATGCAGGCTTTTGCACAGTGGCACCCAGTGGCGTAGCGTGGGTTGTCAGCACCCGGGGCAAGGCAAGTAATTTGCGCCCCCTAACCCGTGGATTTGCGCCCCCTAACCCCCAGATGTTGCACCCGGTGCGGCCAGCCCCACACTACGCCACTGGCGGCACCACCCTGACAAGTACCTGACACGTGACCTTGCGAACACTTTTGATACGAGGGTCATGTCGTCTTTCAGGGAGGTGCTGAAAAGGCGGATGAAGCAGCAGACCATGGACAGGTTCTTCAGCAAGAAGCAAAGAGTGGAAGAAGAACCTTCTTCGAGTTGTCCCCCAGAGTCTTAGAAAATGTATGTACAGTACTGTACACTTTGGTGATTTTAAAACTTTTTTTGACCATAGGAACGCATTAATTGATTTTCAATGCATTCCTATGGGAATCCGTGCTTTGCAAGACGAAAAAACTCGCAGAATGAATTAATTTTGTCTTGCGAGGTACCACTGTATCTATAGCCCTTCATCCTGTGGAATAAATTAGCCTCATATAACCAACATGCTTAACTCTAATTCATGCATGGAGGGGTTAAGACCATAGAGGAAGGAATTGTGCCAGGCTTAGCTAGGACAGACACCCTCACTTTGGGAGGAAGGACTCCCAAACTCTTCGCTCTTCCACTTTCTATCATCCTTCTCTTTCCACCATCTGAACCATGTCTTTCTAAGTCTTTTCTTGCTGCTCTTTCCTTTGCGGGGTGTTTAAGTAAGCCATGTTTAACATGTGGTCTTTTTCTATGCTAATGGAAGTGGGTAACTTTGGAAGCAACTTAGAAGGAGGGGGAATTTGAAAGGTCTAACAGACTATCTATTTCCATGCTTTCCTTTGCTGCATGTTCTGTGCTTTCAAATCTCTGCTGGGGCTCTCTCACCAAAGAACTGTTGGAGCACTCTCAGACGTGCAATACGTAGTTCATTCACACACACAAAATGCCACTGGCATTATCTAGAATGCAACAGGAAGAGAAGAACACTTCATACAATTGAACAGCAAAGTGAGAGTGAAAGTGTGCACATGTACGCTCCAAATACCCTAATTTGAATAGAATAAGGATACTAATAAGATGAGACAGAAGGTGACAATTTTTTACCCTTGTGCTGGGATCACTTATATTTACTAATCTACCTAGTAGTATTTCCCTTTTTCCACCTGGAAGAAATGCTTGCAAAGTCCCGTGTTCAGAGTAACACACAGTTTACCTTAAGCACGTCCTGTTTACTTTTATCAACTTTGTCCTGCAGTTTCTTCAGTTGTTCTGGATTCAGGGCTGGGTCAGCTTTGCTATTAGTCTCTCTGGATACGGCCAGCTTTTCCTCCTTGCAGGCTACATGATATGCTTTCTTAGCAGCTTCGACCTAAGTGACATGTTTTAACAAGAATTTCATCTTTGTACAGCATCACTATAAGCACCCACCATAGATCAGAAAGTTTGAGGGGAAATATTCTTGTAGGACTTAAGGAGGTATCAAAATATGTTCCGATAACCTGATCATTAGATTGTTGAAAAGTACAGTGACTGCGTACTTTTGTGTACAGTGAGCCAAACTGAGGCGCCAATAAATACCCTTTCACACCTTACACACGTGAAGAGGTCTTTGTGCTGGAAGAGCCCTGTTGCTGGTCCTGACCCCATCATGAGGTAGCCACTGGCCCTGCCCCTGGACACCCAAAAGGCAGTATATATGTTTGCAGGGGGGAAGCGTATGTGAGCAGCTACACTGCAAGCATTCCTGCAGCACAGAAACAATGGAGGATTGTTGGCTCATACAAGACGGAAATGAGACTTCCAATCTACAGATACAACAAAAACTTGTAGTCAAGGACTTAAGCACATGTTTGGCTCTCTGTGGCTTTAAGACCAGAGGGAAATGAGCATTGGCCGCAATTTTCCCAGAGAGTGAAAAAAATAGCAGCGGAGCCAACTGCTGCAACATTACTCCATTCCTGACTTTCGCTCTCACCAGGAGGAAAGAAGAGATTCTTGAGGAAGGCACAGGGCCCTGCTGCATTCTCCAGTCAAGAAACAACACACTATGGGCAGGGGGAAAGATGAAAGAAGAGAGAGAACGGGATGCAAGGATGTCCTTCTGCAACATTCAGTTCTTCCTAGAAAGAGATCAACAGTCCAGCCTACTGTGTCTCTCTGCTTCAAAGACCAGAAAGCAAGGAGGGGACATGATCAACAGTGGAGTGGGCTCTCTGTCCTGGATGCTTTAGCTGAGATTCCTGCATTGCAGGGGATTGGACTAGATGACCCTTGGGGTCCCTTCCAACACTTTAATTCTATGGTTCTATGTGAAAGCACCCAATGCAGCATGGACACAAGAGCACGGAGAGGTGGAATAGTGGACAAAGTTGCAAGGAACACCCAGTACATAACAATCACTTACCTCTTTTAGCTTTTTGGCCCATGGTTTCTGAGCTTTCCTAAATCCATCTTCAGCTTCTTTGGTTTCCTTAAATCCACCCATTATTTGCTTGTGAAATGCCTCCTTCTGCCAGTTCTTTATCTTTTCGAAGTCTTCATTCATTAGGGCACTTTTTACTTCTATGTGTAGTTCACTCACCTTTTCGGCCTCGGACATAAATGCATGCCAAGCCTTTTCAACGGTACCATACTGGGGCCCTGGTCACAAAGATGGGGAAAAAAGCAGCAAATGAAGTCATTTTTCTCACACTATCCTGAGTTTTTAAGGCTTCCTCAACCTTGGCCCTCCAGATGCTTTGAGACTACAATTCCCACCATCCCTGAACACTGATCCTGCTAGCGATCATGCGAGTTGTAGGCCAAAAACATCTGGAGGGCCCAGGTTGAGGAAGCCTGGACTATAGTGACTACATTCACTTCACAATAAAGCAGTTAATGGTTTACTGTGAACATACAGAGGCCTGACAACACCTAGTGTGTCTGTTGTGGTTCCCCAGAATAAGCCAGGTGGTCCTTAACTCACCATCTGAGACCATGCAAAGAGGCTGAAAGGCAGGAGGATGGTCAATGCCTTCTAGATCACCCACCAAGATTTCAGTAACGCAGGCTAGGTCAGTTCTTTCAATCAGGATCAAATCCTATATGACAAACCCTATAACACCAACCTGGCATTAAGCAGCAACACCATAAGACTGGTCAGATAAACTTAAATACTCTTTAATTATCGATCCCTACCCAAAACAAGAATCAGGGAACCCTTTGGTCCAAAGATATAACAGGTATATAGTTTTAGGTACCCATTATGAGTGAACCTGCATTCACTCTATTTTTTTCTCTCTTAAACCTTCTTAGAAATCAACTCCAGAATCTATATTTGTGTTTTTCATAACTTGTTGGGTTCTATTATTTCACCTTTTTTAAATAGAGGGCTAATTTAATTAAGAATAGCTAGACTCGAGTAAATTACCAAATCACTTGTGTTAAAAAAAAGTTGGGTAGATTTTGAAATCTGGACAAATAGCTACTCACTGACATTTTGGGAAAAGGATGGTATCTTGGTTACTGCACTTTTTTTCAGTGCTTCCTACTAATCCGCTAAGCTCTCCTAAGTAATTAAGTGGACTTGCACACTGCCATCGATACAGAAAACATAAACATGCAAAATAGACAAAATTTCCCTTTACCCTTTTCTACAAGTTGTCTCCACCTTTTCGCCCATTCAGTGAGCTGCTGTGCATAGCCCTTTTCTATCCTTGCACGCTCATGAATGCAGTTCATCAGATCACTGCAAAGTCTATGACCATCATCAATGCGTTTCACTGTCCGCTTATAGTTTCCAACCTAAAAAGAGAGACAGAAACATTTCTATAAACACATCTACGACAACAAATACAACCTCTTATTTAAAATGGAAGCCAATTGTTTTTCTGTTTCGAGAAACGTGACAACCATTATTTGGTTAATTACAAAAATGAAACTTGTACTGAAAAAAAGTTTGTAATGCCAATCACAAGTAATCAAATACTATTAAATGACCATGATTCTGAATGCAGTGAAATATTCCCTAAATACATTCGGTATGTACCAAGGAGTCCAGATTTGAGACAATTCCAATTTTTAGCTATAAGCAATCTTGCTGCACTCGATGTGTTAAAAAGGTAGGCATTTTCTTATCTAAGAAAGCCAACTTAAAGTACCATAATCACCTTTCCTAATACTATTTTATTTGTGCTTCCTATTGAGGACCAAATCCAATTCCCTTACACACCTAGAACTTGTCATACTTACCAGAGTTCTGTTAGTTTGTAAAATCATCATTATCATCATCTAACAGTTACATTCAGATTAACAATTGAGCTAGCTAGGAATGTTGAAGTGTTGTTGGCCTTATTTGTAACCAGCAGCATATTTTTCATATAAGACAAAGCCTAGAGATACAGTCTGCAAGAAAGATCTTAAAAATCAAGGCTGTTCCATGGAGCCAACACTGCCTTTACATCAGTGGCAGACATATCAAATACCTAAAGAAAGGGGAAGGAGCACACAAGGCAGGAAAAAGTTCTACCAGAAATCACCATACCCTTGCAGGAAAAGAGGAGGGGGTTGGAAGAGACCATCCTCACCTACCGACCTTCAACAGATTGAGGTTGAATCCTGACAAGACAGAAGTACTGTTTCTGGGGGTCAGGGAGCAGGCGAGTGTGGAGAACTCCCTGGTCCTGAGTGGGGTAACTGTGCCCCTGAAGGACCAGGTGTGCAGCCTGGGAGTCATTTTGGACTCACAGCTGTCCATGGTGGCGCAGGTCAATTCTGTGTCCAGGGCAGCTGTCTACCAGCTCCCTCTGGTACGTAGGCTGAGACCCTATCTGCCTGCGGACTGTCTCGCCAGAGTGGTGCATGCTCTGGTTATCTCCCGCTTGGAGTACTGCAATGCACTCTACGTGGCTACCTTTGAAGGTGACTCGGAAATTACAACTAATCCAGAATGCGGCAGCTAGACTGGTGACTGGGAACGCCCGCCGAGACCACATAACACAGGTCTTGAAAGATGTACCCTGGGTCCCAGTACATTTCCGAGCACAATTCAAAGTGTTGGTGCTGACCTTTAAAGCCCTAAACGGCCTCGGCCCAGTATATCTGAAGGAGCGTCTCCACCCCCATCATTCAACCCTGACACTGAGGTCCAGCTCCAAGGGCCTTCTGGTGGTTCCCTCACTGCGAGAAGTGAGGTTACAAAGGACAAGGCAGAGGGCCTTCTCAGTAGTGGCACCTGCCCTGTGGAACGCCCTTCAACCAGATGTCAAAGAGAACAATAAGCACCAAACTTTTAGAAGAAATCTGAAGACGGCCCTGTTTAGGGAAGCTTTTAATGTTTGGACTACTGTATTTTAATATTTTGTTGGAAGCCGCCCAGAGTGGCTGGGGAAACCCAGCCAGATGGGTGGGGTATAAATAAAAAATATTATTATTATTATTATTATTATTATTATTATTATTATTATTATTATTACCCTGTCCTGAATAAGGGTTTGTCCGCTGTCCTTTCCTCATGCAAGAACATAGGCATCGGCTCCAAGGGTGTATGGGGTGGGCAGCAGAATTGTGAGGACTGATCTGGGAATGAAAGCACTGCTTGTTTCTAACTGCCAGTCACCTAGGAGCCAAATAGGACTACTCTGGGGAGGCTGATTGCGGCTTCCTGAGAGCCTCCAGGCTGCTGCACTACTTCCCCAGAGTCCACCTAGTCAACCAGTTCATTGCAGCTAGCAGGGGACAAGACTCTGGGGAGATCACAGCTTCATTCTGCGAGATGTGAAAGTCACAGCAACAACCCCCTTAGGGTTTCTCACCCCATCCAATTCCTTCCCCACCCACCTGCCACGCAGACCTGCCTCTGGAGCCACAGAAAAGGGTAGGAACTGCCCTCAGGCAGCATGCCCTTAGGCACGCTGCTATGGTTCGGCTTAGTGTGTCATAAAAACCCAGGCTTGTGGTTTAACATAGCACAGCAGCAAAATGGTTGTAGGAGCAAAGCTGCCACTATCTCCTGCTCAGGAGCCTGCACATTTGCTAGTTTGCACTAAGACATGGTTTGACATGATGTTCCTGGCAAAGAAATCCATACAAATGTTATTCAGTTGGCAACCCTCAAAGGGGCAGGAAAATGAAGCTTAGACTCTCACTGCTACTAAAAGGTATTCTGAGCCCTTGTAGTTTCTGCATTGCCAATACAACTTAGAACAGGAGGGAAGCAGCCATGAATCACAGGAGACTCCGTACAGGAGTGAAATTTGAAGTCCTCTTAGCGTACAAATACATCTGCCAAATATTCTCACTTACAAATGAAGCTGTTGTCTTGCCAAACTCAAGACAGACACCATGTCCTTGTTGTGCATTCCCTTCTGGCAAAACACTTGCAAGTATTTCCACTTAATACGGAGTACATCATAAGTGATGTTTGCAACTGGCACAGCTTATACGGAACAGTATCACCTGATGCTTTCAGAAGGGGAAACCCTTTAGACCTTTGGGTCCATTGTAAACAATCTGCTTTTAGCTCTATCCTCATGTACACAACAGTCAAATCCCTAATGCTATTTACTCGGTATCTACTGAATCTTATATTGTATTGCTAAGATTCACTGGTGACCTGCGGCATCTTTATGTAAGCCACACTTAAGTTCAAAGTGCAATGGGAGCTGCCTATAAACCATGAAGGTGGTTCCTGGATTGAACTTCCACAAACTGCAGGCAGGTTTCATGGGAACTTCACAGGAAATTAACTTGTATGGCCTTGGAGAGTGTGGAGGAGGGGAGGCAGAAGGTAATTAAATACTGTAGCCAAACTACAGTACTTTTCTGTGTGTAACACGCCCAGTATATAAGACACCCCCTATTTTGGGGGACTAAATTTAAAGAAGGGATGTCCGACAGGTCGACCGCGATCGACAGGCCGACCCACGGTTGTTAGAAGTCAGTCGCGGGCTCATTTTCGTCCATGGGGGGGGGAAAGAAGCATTCGGCTCCGTCCCCTCCCTCTTTTCTTTATCTGCGCACAATTTCAAGAGGGGTAGATCACTGCCAGATTTTCATTCTGTGAGTAGATCACAGTCCTTGATTTAAAGAAAATGGGGGGAGATGGCACAGAGTTGTTGAGCTTTTTGGGGGGGAGAGATTGTTGAGTTTTTGAGTTGTTGAGCTTTTTTCAGGGAGGATTGACAAGAGTTGTTTTTTTTGGGGGGTGCCCAGTTGCTGAAACTATCTCACCCAACTGAAACGCTAACAATCCAAAGCAGCCATTTACGTATCCACAAATAACAGCAAATAACTCACTCAACTGACAAAGCAGCCCTTACAGCAGACACCATTCACCCACCCAATCGCAAGATCCTGTTCACAGCTGCAACCAATCGCCCGTCCCCCTTCTGCACTACCCATGTATAAGACCACCCCCCATGTTTAACTTTAATTTTGAGTTAAAAACCCTCATTTTATAATACAGAAAAGTACTGTAAATGCAAGTCAGAGATAAAAATGCAACCATGAACACACTTCAGTAACTTTCAAAAAGTTTTTATATTTTTGTAAATGGCTTTTCGGTATTTTACAATCCTGCAGTATATAATTTTTATGTTATAAGTAAATAAAAAGACTTGCCTCTGATATTTAAAGGCTGCATAATTCCTACAATAGCAAAGTTATCTAGAGGCAAATAGTTGTGCCCACACAAGCAGAACCTGAAGCTCTATTCAGACAAGCCAGAAAGCAGTAGGATGAGCTTGCAATGCAAATAACAGGCAATGTATGGTCCAGACCAGTTCATCTGCTTTTGTATCCCATCCTCTCAGCACTTGGGTTATAGCAAATTATTATCTAGAGGTAGAACAACAGGTGTAAATATGGTTTGCCAATTGGGACATCACAGCAAACCACAAATGGTTTGCAAACCGTAATTCACCATAGTTTTTAACTTTCTGATTCCGTTTTGCCAGCACCACAGTCTGTTGTGATGACTGAATAGAGTCTGGGTTCTATCTGCAAAACAGGAATCTAGTTTAAAAAAAGAAACAATGGGCCATGATGATACTATGCAAATATAACTGAGGATGGGAGGGGGAAGCTACTGGGAAATTTATTCTGCTTGGCTGCTAAAGATAAAAGAATGTGTCATTTGTTTTCGGGTCAAATGCTTCTGATGGAAAATAGCCTCTGAGAGCATTTTATAGTTTTTGATCTTTGTAATCCGGCAAGCAAAATTTGAACAAAGCACTGTTTACAAAGAAGATCCCAAAAGTTAACCATACTTTGTTTTTACTAAGCGGAAAGATGTTACCAGTTGGTTTCCTGTGCTTAGCATACGCAAAGGCAAGACCTCCTTGCGATAGTCACTTAAGCAGAAAATGAAATGTAGCAATACTTCAAAACCTTCACATTTTTATCCCTAGTAGCAGAACATGAAAGCTGGAAATTAAGTTTTTAACATCGGTATTTTTTTTTTAATTACCTCCCAGAAGCTGTCACTAGGAACCTCTTCTCCAACAGAATCATAATACGAGTCAGACATCTCTACACAGCCAGTGCAATCCGGAGTCTTGTAAATATCAGTTCTTCAAAGTCTGTAGAGAGGAAATACAAAGATCAGCGGAACCAAGAATTGAACTTGCACATTTTAAAAGAATTAATATGATTGTAAGTTTGCAGTGGAGAGAGAGAAAAAAAAAGACATATTTGTTTTATATCTTATATTATATTTATTATATATTATATTATATTATATTATATTATATTATATTATATTATATTATATTATATTATATTATATTATATTATATTATATTGCTGTATCTGGCAGGATTGAACTGTTAGAAGAGGTAAATACCGTATTTTTCGCCGTATAGGACACACTTTTTCCCCTCCAAAAATGAAGGGGAAATGTGTGTGCGTCCTATGGGGTGAATGCAGGCTTTCGCTGAAGCCTGGAGAGCGAGGGGGGTCAGTGCGCACCGACCCCTCTCGCTCTCCAGGCTTTGCGGACCTCTCCTCAAGCAGCGGGAGCGCTCCCGCTGCTTGCGGAGAGTTGCCTGCATGCCGAAGCCTGCGTGCGCTGAGATCAGCGCATCCAGGCTTCGCGGATCTCTCCGCAAGCAGCTGGAGCCAGTGCTGGGCTCCCACGGCTTGCAGAGAGCTGCCTGTTTGGGGGCTGGGGTCGGGGGGAGCTCGGGCCTCCCCCGCCCCAGCCACACGCCTGGGGGGGGGGAAATTTTCCCCCCTTTATTTCCCCCCAAAAAAACTAGGTGCACCTTATGGGACGGTGCGTCCTATAGGGCGAAAAATATGGTACTCAAGAGAAATATTAAGTTAATGGCTTGGTTCACATGTCACGGTAAGCCAAGCTATGACTTTTACCAGGACTGCACAAACATGCTGGCTCCAAGAAAGGAGCTGACATCCACTTTTCTCCTCTGCAGCCAAGTCAATGTTTGGATTAGCGTATCATCTGAACCCAGAATGCTGGTAAAGCTCTTTCCTCCTTAACCATAGTCTGTACCCAGGAACAAACCTTCTCTACAGATGGTGATGAAGGAGCAGACAGCTCACCCATGAACCCGGAGTTGGCTGAAAAGCCAAACCCAGGTTTAGTGCCATGCTGAACTGACCAAAAAAAGGACAAGAAGGAAGCAGAGTGTTTGCAATCTCCTCCCAGAAAGCAAGGATGTTCACATTAGGCCAGTTGGGTTTCGTGTTATGTGTAAATAAAGCCCAAGTCACCTGTTTTGCATCCAGTCTCTATGCAAACCCAACAGGTCTAGGGGCAAGCAGGTCTTGGAGCTTCTGCAGTCAGAATACAACACCCAGGGCCAATGTACCAGCAAGTTTACATTACAGCACTTAAATCAGGCTCCCTAGAAAACAGACAAGGCTGTTTTCTAATTTTAAATGGCATCAGTAAGGATTTTTGGTCCCCTCCTTTCCTCATGTGCTCAGGTCGACTTGGACTATATTCCAGCTACTTACAGAAATCATTTTTTGTTGCCAAGCTTGAACGTTCTTTGCCGACCATCTCACCACCACCCGGATCATAATCAATGCATGTCAAAATGCTTAGCAAAAGCCCTTAAATTTGAGTTCACACAGAACAGACTTGAACCAAAAGATTTGTTCAATGCATACAGAAAAGTGTTTTCATGGTTGTCAGTTACAAAATACATCTAGATATCAAGTGCAGAACAAGGTGAATGTCATGAAAACTGCTATTCATACAGACCAAAACCTAGCCAAACCTCCATGCTGAGTTCTAGCTAAGGATTACACTGCTACCACCAACATTTTGAAATTTTAGCCGGGCAACTCTGACAGACAGCAAAGAGCTTACCCTTGGCTCTATTTAAATTTCTACTGCCCCAAATTTTCATTTGTGATGAAGAAAGTCATTCAAACCTCCAAATTATAAGATCTTTTTCAAACTTATATACAGTAATGCCCTTTTGTTTTTAATAAATTGGCTTCCGAGACCAACCTTATGGAAATATTTACCTTTCAGAATTCAGCCTATGACTTTGTAATGTTTACATGCCAAGGGAACCTGGGAGTGGTTAATACAGCAATGAAGACACACACTCTTTCCAACCGGACAAGTCACAATATTTTTTGAATAAAGCACTTTCTTCATGATACATCAAGTTATGCTAATATTAATTTTAAGGTTTGTACATAGCATTGATGCTACATAGTGAGAAAGTAGGAGCAGGCATATTTGGAGAAATATTATGAAGTCATAGCAACGACCACACCAGAAAAATCTCTACTCACACAGGACTTTTTAAAAATAAACTAGATACTAAAATACCAACATTAAGCTAGTGATGACTCACTCCAGTCTCCTACAATACAATGATTAGAAGAACAGCCAGTACCTTAATATATCTGATGAAAAAGATTGACTTTGCCTTACCCCACTCAGCACAAAAGCAATTGCCCTGGCATTTATCTCTACAGCAGTAGAGAAGTGTAACTGGATTGTGTTTCATCCTTAATAGCCCAGACTACTTTTTTAAAATGAGGGAGCCGTGGCACATTTAGACTCAGTTTTACAAAACAAAGCTGTATAAAAAATGAGTGGAAATGAATTCAGTATTTCAAAGGGAAAGAGTATCTCACTCATTCTTAGAATATTAAAAATAATTAACTCACATCACCAGGTGCTCAAAAGGCTTGGCAAAATTACTTATGTATACTCTTGATCCAGATTTAAACCTACCACTCTTATTTATGTCGCACAATTTATAAACCACTTGACTGCAAAAACAACCACCAGAAAGTTGCATGTTCTTCTTCAGCTATACTTAGCCAACTTTGGAGAAGAAAAGTATTTTGAACAATGGACATCTATTGATTCTTTTGGACTGCTTAAAGGAGCATTCAAGTTTTTAAATTGCCTAGACTCCTTTTAAGCTGCTAGCCTTCCAAGTCTCACCCAAAACACTGGAAACTGAAACCATCAAGGTTGGAAGCCAAGGGCATCTGTGGGAAGAGAGAGCACTAGAGCGGCAGAACATGATGAGGGCAGCCAGTCCTCTGTGCTATGGCAGTGCCTCCCCATGCAAAGCTCAGGGAAACGTTGGCTCAGAATTGGGGGGAGAACCAAACAGGAGGGACAAACGTGTGAAGTTTTTTTGAAGGGGGGATGACTGACTTTGGCAATGGTGCTGCTCATCTCAATCTCAACAGCCACATTTTTCTCCTTGGAATGCCATCATATCATGACACAGCATTGTTCTGAAGGGGCTTCCAGTAATGATTGCCCTAATGACCATCTCCTAATGATCAGTCAGATATTCCTAAGAATTTTAGGAAATTATCTGTATAGGAACGGGGGTTACACACAGAATGTCATCATCTATATTAGTTACCCACTTACACACCCATAGGCACCCACACCACAACAGTGAAACCATCACAACTGTTAAAAGTTAAATTATAATATTTTCCAAAGACTAGAAATCAGACTGGGAAAATAATGTTGCAATTATATGCACATTTACCAAAAAATGCTTCAGCTCAAACACTCACAGGATTGGACTATGAATATAATATACCTCAAAAGTATCAGAAAGAGGCCAAACATGTTACCTAGAAACAGTACTACAGGTGTAAGTTTGGCTGAGAAAATGTGGTGTCAAAGCACAGCAAACCATGATTGCTTGAAATAGAATATTTGATGACGTGGAAATAAATTAATTGGCATTTCCAGTACATTATCAACCTCTTCAATGATTATTTGATAAATAATGACAGTGCTGCTTTCTAGGAAATGCAATACCCACAACAAACAAAATTTCAATAGCTTAAAAAAGGCATCACTTTACTAACTAGATAGAATAAAACTGATCAAATACTTGGATGAAGAAGCCTAGCCTCAGTTAAGGCTATTAAGTACTTACTAGCAAGTTGCCTGCAAGTCATTATTTTTACCCACAATGATCTCGACCAAACATGCTTTAGCTCATGTCTGAACTTAGTTGTAATGCTCCAATACGCAAAACCTGACTGCAAGAGTTTTAGGATTAAGTAACGGAGAATTATTTTACAGGAAAACATTTCCCTGCCTGGCTGATCACATGACCCTATTACATAATAGTCTCCCATGCTAATGTGATGTTTTAAGATCCGAGCAGATTAGCTGAACTTAAACTGAACTTTGATACACACATCGATGTTCTAAATTGTTTTTAAATAACATCCAAAGTTGATTACAACAGACACTTCACACTAGAGGACGATGCTTTCACTTTGACAAAATTCACTTTGAAAAACTGACTCCTTTCTATTGACTGCATTCAAAGGCAGAATCTGCACCACTTCCTCGTCCCAATACCAGAAGCGACTTTCTAAGAACAATTTAAGCCTTGAAGCATCCTTCAATGACTCCTCCTGGGCAGTCATCTTTCTACCTGAACCATGAGCAGACCTACCCAAGCCTACCATCTTAGTCCCCAGCAAAATACTTAAGTTCCTCATGACATACGGAGATATTTGTGGAGGCAAGCTAGCATATTTCTAGTGAAAATGCTCAGGGACAGAACACAGTAGTGGAGCTCAGGAATACAATTTAGGATGCAGTGCATTGAGGTTTCACAAAATACCACCCCCACCCCATGTAAGGAATGATCTGACAGCAAGTGTCGGAAACCTGTGACTCTCCAGTTCTTGATGGGACTCCCAGCTCCCATTAGTTCCAGGCAGCATAGTCAGTGGTCTGGGTTAATATGAGTTGTAGTACACCAGAACAGGCGGCAACCATTTCACACAGGGGTTCCTTTCCCAGCCCACGTGAGCATTGGTGGTGTGAACAATTCCACCCTGACCCTGTTATGCCTTCCTCCAGGGCCAAAAGTTCCCCTGTGTCAGCGATCGCATGTCAATTGGATGCGCCTGAAATGGTCGCCACCTGGATCTGGTCATCACCAGGTTCCACACCCATGTCTCACAATCCATTTCTTTAATTACTCACTCAATATTCTGGAAAGCATCACAGAGAATTAGCATCCAACATAAACTGTCATGAAAAATCCCAGGTATGAAAATCCAACTTTTTTTTAGAAAAAAGTTTCCTTAAGATGTGGTATCATTAACATATGCAATAAATTACACATAATATGCCCAGAGGTGCTTTGAGCATGTGTTTCTCAAATAGGAACCCATCCTCCAAGCTGCCACACTATTCGTCTCTTGTGAAATTAATGAGTTTGAAAAGGCAGTTTCTGCTTTCAGCGCCCTCTGCTCAAAGTAAAAAAATCCGGCTGGACACACCTAAAAACTCTTTGGGACCTGGCCAGTCTGCAATGTCTTGTTGTGCAACCAGTGTATGAACAGGGTTCCTTCGCAAGCACAGCACTGCATGCCAAGCAAAACCCCACACAATGTCCCCAGAGCTTAACATTGGAACTTTTTATTTCTGGCTAACTGTTCATTACTGGTTGACCACATCAGGAAGACCAATTCCACAGCTTTGTGTCCTCCTGAATAAGATATGATCGGTGAAATTACAGGTGGTTTGGCAATGAGTAGGAGCACCATTTACCAGCTCAAGCCAACTCACCCTATCAAGATAAACTGTTTTCTTACAGTGACACCTGCCCTTCTGGCATCCAATTTCAATGCAATTTGCATTGTCCAAAAGTTTCAGCTGGTACAGAATACGGTTGCTTGGGTGTTGAGGGGGAATACCGTATTTTTCGCACGATTGGACGCACCGGACCATTGGACGCAGCTAGTTTTTTGGGGGGGAAATAAAGGAAAAAAAATTTCCCTTTATTTCCCCCCCAAAAGCAGGTCAGGGAAACCAAACCAGGTCGAGGAACAGAGGGATAGTGGCGCTGCGCCTCCCTGCTGTCCCCCGAGCTTGTGGGGCTGGCTGATGTATGCCTGGCGCGCGGGGCGCTCTGCTTCAGCGGGCCCCACCCGCCAGGCAGCAGGCTGCTATCCGCAGAGTGGGGATCCCTGCGGGGAACTCCTGCAAGGCTCCCCACTCTGCGGATGTGTTCCCGAAGCGCGGGGCGCTCTGCTTTCAGGGCGCCCGATGCTCCGGGAAGCAGGCTGCTATCCGCAGCGTGGGGAGCCCTGTGGGGAACTCCTGCAGGGCTCCCCACTCTCCGGATGTCTGCCTGGCGCGCGGGGCGCTCTGCTTCAGGGCGCCCCACCCGCCGGGCGGCAGGTTGCTATCCGCAGCGTGGGGAGCCCTGCAGGGAACTCCTGCAAGGCTCCGCACGCTGCGGATGTGTGCCCAGTGCGAGGGGCGCTCTGCTTCAGGGCGCCCCACCCGCCGGGCGGCAGGCTGCTATCCGCAGCGTGGGGAGCCCTACAGGGAACTCCTGCAAGGCTCCGCACGCTGCGGATGTGTGCCCGGTGCGAGGGGCGCTCTGCTTCAGGGCGCCCCACCCGCCAAGCAGCAGGCTGCTATCGCAGCGTGGGGAGCCCTGCAGGGAACTCCTGCAGGGCTCCGCACGCTGCGGATGTGTGCCGGGCGCGAGGGGCGCTCTGCTTCAGGGCGCCCCACCCACCGGGTGGCAGGCTGCTATCCGCAGCGTGGGGAGCCCTGCAGGGAACTCCTGCAAGGCTCCGCACGCTGCGGATGTGTGCCGGGCGCGAGGGGCGCTCTGCTTCAGGGCGCCCCACCCGCCGGGCGGCAGGCTGCTATCCGCAGCGTGGGGAGCCCTGTAGGGAACTCCTGCAAGGCTCCGCATGCTGCGGATGTGTGCCCGGTGCGAGGGGCGCTCTGCTTCAGGGCGCCCCACCCGCCGGGCAGCAGGCTGCTATCCGCAGCGTGGGGAGCCCTGCAGGGAACTCCTGCAAGACTCCCCATGCTGCGGATGTGTTCCCGAAGCGCCGGGCGCTCTGCTTTCAGGGCGCCTGACGCTCCGGGAAGCAGGCTGCTATCCGCAGCGTGGGGAGCCCTGCAGGGAACTCCTGCAGGGCTCCCCACTCTCCGGATGTCTGCCTGGCGCGCGGGGCGCTCTGCTTCAGGGCGCCCCACCCGCCGGGCAGCAGGCTGCTATCGCAGCGTGGGGAGCCCTGCGGGGAACTCCTGCAAGGCTCCCCACGCTGCGGATGTGTTCCCGAAGCACCGGGCACTCTGCTTTCAGGGCGCCCGACGCTCCGGGAAGCAGGCTGATATCCTCAGCCTAGACACAGCTAGCGGAGCGCTAATCCCAAAGCTTGGGGCGTGCGGAGCTCAGCGCGCCCCAAGCTTCTGGGTGCCGGCAAGGTCTAGACGGCTAGCGGAGACCTTGCCGGCACCCAGAAGCTTGGGGCGCGCTGAGCTCCGCACGCCCCAAGCTTCGGGATTAATGCAGCGCTCCGCTAGCCGTGGAAGAGCTGGGTCTCCCACGGCTAGCGGATAGCTTCCTGAAGCCTGGAGAGCGAGAGGGGTCGGTGCGCACCGGCCCCTCTCACTCTCCAGGCTTCAGCGAAAGCCTGCATTCGCTCCATAGGACGCACACACATTTTCCCTTGCTTTTTAGGAGGGAAAAAGTGCGTCCTATGGTGCGAAAAATACGGTAAATGTTCAAACTATGTTACACCATTCTGGTTCAGCTGCACTGGTTACCTATTTGCTTCCAGATTCAATTCAAAGCACTTGTAGTGAACTTCAAAGCCACTAACGTTTGGGGTCAAGCCACTTAAAAGGACCACCTACGCCCCATATGAACCTATTAGAACATTAAGATCAGCGTTTCTTGTTTGCTAACTAGGAAGGGAAGCTAGCCTGGTAAGTCCAAGAGATAGATAGGGCCTTCCTGATGGGCACTAAGGCCCATGGGCCGGATGCGGCCCAATCGCTTTCTCAATCTGGCC
This sequence comes from Podarcis melisellensis, assembly GCF_964234715.1. Classification (NCBI taxonomy): domain Eukaryota; kingdom Metazoa; phylum Chordata; class Lepidosauria; order Squamata; family Lacertidae; genus Podarcis; species Podarcis melisellensis. The sequence goes on from NC_138537.1 coordinate 96,662,444, forward strand.
CACCGACAGTCCGGGAATCAGCGTGTTTTCTATGAGTAGAATGTGTCCCTTTATTTAAAATGCATCTCTGGGTTATAGGAATTCGGTCATTTCCCCCCCAAAAATATAGTCTGGCCCACCACATGGTCTGAGGGACAGTGGACCGGCCCACGGCTGAAAAAGGTGGCTGACCCTGATATAGAGCTTCCTTCTGCAGGAAATATGAACAGCAACCTCCTTGGTGTCTTCTAAATGGCTTTTAAAAACACTTTTTGTTTGAGGTATCAAGGGATGATAAACTAGGTTGGGAGAGGCTGTTTTCAGTCTCGTGTTGGAATGGCCAGCTGAAATATACTGAAACAGAAGGGGTCCTGTTCATGCAAAGACTTCTGCTTGTGCAAGGGAAACCTCTGTCCCTTTCCTGCCCCCCATACCTCCCAGTGTGCCCCCCAAGGGGCTCTAGAGGGCTGGGGGAGCCCCTAGAACAGGGGACCTTCTTGGTGCCCACCCTATGGAACACCCTCCCATCAGATGTCAAAGAGACAAACAATTCTACAACTTTCCGAACACATTCGAAGGCTGTCCTGTATCAGGACGTTTTTCATGTTTGATGTTAAAAGTAATTGTTGATGTTATGATGATGATGATGATGTTTCCACTTTCAAAGCCCCTGCATGCTGCAGACAGTTGCAGTATAGGCAGATTGCACACTCACTGAACAAAAAGGGGTTCATTCAGACAAAATAATGCCTACCAAACTCTCATCCCCCCTCAGAATTTTTTTAAGTGATATCTTCTATTATGACTTATTTGTATTGGATCGGATTGCTGTATATTTTGATGTTTCTTCAGCTTGTAAACCGCCCTGAGTATAGCAAAATGGAAATGTGGTATACAAATGAAAATGAAAATGAAAAGTGAAAAATGTAATTGGCCATGCTGCCTGGGACTGATAGGAGTTATAGTCCAACAACAGATGAAGGATACTACGCCATCTCTCCTGGTTTAAACATTACTCACTCTCCCAAGTAACAACTAATGAAGAAGAACCAGATAGGCAAACTCAAACTCCTTCACACACTTTGCCTTGCTAAATATAACAGGGAAGGGGGAGGAACTTGTCTGCAGCTTGCAGGGGAAGCTACACATCTGCCCAAGTGCCATAAAAAATGACATTTTGACCTCACTAGTGAGCCACAAATGTTGGTGGGGTTAAGCTACTTGCAACCAAAAACATCACTCCAACTGAACAATTCTGACTTGTCCATAGATTGAAAGGGAACTCAGCCAAACAAATACTTTATTTAGCAACGAACAGTACCAGCCATGAATAGACACTAAAATCTCAGATGTTCCTCTACAAAACATCTTCCACCTTCATATTAGACAATTTGCAGAATCACATACAGTAATGGATAATAACACTACTTTTCCATCTATTCAGCAATATCCCTTGCTTCCCAATTTAATGCAATACTAAAACTCGTATATACTTTTGGTAACCTTAAGAAGCCCTTTCCAAATGTTAACTTTTAATTTCATTAAAATTTGTTCAATGCCTCCCCCCACCCCACCCCCCAAAAAAATCCATACTAGCTTAACAAAACCAAATCCACAAAAAACACTAAGCTATCAACAGAAGATACCAGCATCATAAATGTCAAAAAAACAAACACCTATTTAGCTGGTCTAGATAACTACGTATTAAAGTTTTGAAGAGTTTACAAATCTTTACAGAACTTCTTTGTTCCTCAATTCCTATTACCAAGTTTTTCTTTTAATAGTGGCAAGTCAGAATATCACTTGAATTTCTAAAGTGAAGGAAAGAAAACATATTGAAATAATTGTGACTCACTCTGTATGTTGCTTTGAGTAACTAGGAAACCTTAAGTAACTTGACATTATACTGTACTGCAGTTCTATCTTTGATGGGGACAGAACTGTTCTGGAAAAGCCTAGGCCACCTTAGCTGTATAAAAAATGCCCCTTATGCCAAACATGATATGGCTAACAACAAATTAAGAAAGAAACACAGGCAATGAAAGGGTAACACCAGAGAAAGGCAATACATGAAGGCCTAACTTTATATGCCATTAAAAACAAATATAATGTACCTGCAATTAAGTAAATCCACAAAGAACTAATGCCTGACCTTCTATATTAGAGGTGCTCCGAAAGTGCTTGCAGTCATGCCAACACTAATTCATATTTAGCATTTGATCTATTATCCTACATGTGAGGTTTCTGTGAGGCCAATAATTTTAAGCTAAGTTTGCAATACCATCTATCTACTTACAAATACCTTAAGCATTCCACATTCCTCCCAATTTCACATGCTTGCAGATCTGTGAACCCTGTGCCTGTCTTCTCCTAACAGAACTGTAATACCTGCAGTGTTCTGCAAACAGAATTCTCACGGCACATTTCATCATTTCCTGTTGGCAGCTAAACTCCTTGTAGCTCAAGATAAGGTCATTCTTTCAGACTGCAGATCTCTTCCCCCACCAGCCAAAAGGTTGCTTGTTTGTTTGTTTTTTACTGCTTATATACTGCAGTTTCTGCACTAACCTGCCTCTCCCAAGAAATTGAAAATATCTGAAACTAAGAAACAAAAAATATAATCGGTTGGACAAAGAATTACTCAGCAGATTTTATGTTATACCTATTATGTGCACATATATGGAAAGGAATTGTGCCTAATTTTTATTTCATTTCCCAGCCACTACCTCCCTAGGCAACTCACAAACAGTCTAACAACAGCTAGTCTGACAAATTATAAATCCAATTTTCAGTCAACATAAGACAAGGTGATGAGATACCTCCTTATTCCCTAGATTTTAATGAATTCTATATTTCCACACAGAATGGTTAATCTTTAAAAAATATATTATGATCAACAGCACCAATTAACGCCATTTTTCTTGTTCAGGCGCACACACATGAAAACTAACAATGAAGGAGTTTCCTTTACGTCACCTTCTTTATAATTACATACTTTGATGAAGATCACAAGATAGCGCCTTAAAAAAACAACAACAAAGTCTGCAGGAGCTCAAGGTTATGCTAACATTATGCAGGCATTTTCTCCCTGCAGCCTGAAGGATTTCAAGCCGCTACTAAATAATACGGAACCCAGACATATTCACCAGATACAGTCTATATTCCAGAAAAAGGCTATTCTGCCCACCCCCCAAATACCAAGATTCAGAAGCAATTGTGCTAAATTATTCTTTTCTTTTCACTTGCCAACATCCAAGCAACCAACAAAATAATAAAGTGAACAGAAACATAAATTAAGGAATACAAGGTCTAAAGCCGATCAATGAAAACTGATTTGTTGGAGATCAACAAATCAACCAATCATGACATGGTCAGGAATATAAAACGACCTTGGAGCCTGAAAAATGAGTCAGCAGCATCAAAGAAGTGCTTCTTAGGAAGGTATTAACTTAGTGGAACAGTACTGTACCAGCAAAGAAGCCTAAGCCCTAAACACCTGCCTAACCCGCCCCCCCCCCCACAGAATGGGATGGTCTTAATGAATGGACAGATTTACATGGGATATCCAGTACTGTTAATCTATCAGATATTGATAAACAGCAACCCGAATTGCACCAAAAAAAGAGAAGTTTTAAAGCCCCAATGAAAACTGCAATACCATACCAGCTAAGCAAAGGACAATCACAGAATGCCTTATGGTGGTTTATTTAAAAATACAGTAACTGGAATGCCACAGTATGTTCAGTTTTACTAATACAATGGGGGTGCAGAATTTTGTTTTCAAGTGAGACAGTGCTCTGTAATCAGACTGAGTGGGCGAGGAACCTGATCAAAAAGAGAGCTGAATTCTCTTTGCACCCCCTTTTCTCTTAGATGAGTTTACCCCAGAGCTGGCTGAAATTTAAAGTGTCCAGAATGGAAACTACACACATATTTTAAAAAGTTCTGAAAATGCTTTTTTTTAAAGAGAGCATTTTTAAAAATACATTGAATTTTCGCCATCTAGCGTCACATTGTATACTGCACTTAAAACACACCTAAAACGTTTTATTTCCAGATGTATAGCTGAGTCCCAGGAAGACAATCTGCAGAGAGGTTATCACCATTATCACCTTTTGCTCTTAAAAAAATAAATCCATCCATCTTTATGTACAAGGTGGTGGACACTCATTTCTTGGAGGTTTTGAAGCAGAGGCTGGATGGCCATCTGCCATGAATGCCTGAAACTGTTCTTAACCTGAAGCACCACTTTAGCTGATGGGGTCTCCTGCTGCCTCCGTGAAGCCAGAGCCCAATTTCTGATCTTATCCTGAAGCAAAGTTCTTAACCCGAGGTAATATTTCTGGGTTAGCAGAGTCTGTAACCTGAAGCGCATGTAACCTGAGGTACCACTGTACCAATATCTGCATTTTCACTCTCTCTCTCTCTCTCTCTCTCTCTCTCTCTCTCTCTCACACACACACACACACACACACACACACACCCAGCAGAAGTTTGGGAAAACTTTCTCCCTCTGGAAAACTGGAAACTCCTAACTCTTTCCTGACGCTAATGTCATAAATCAACAGAGACTTGATTTCACATGTTTGGCTTCTTCAGAGATCAAACTATACATGTTGTATATTAAATACTTCAAAAGACGTTTCCAGTAGCCCAAAGTAGCTTAAAAGAAGAATTATTCATTGAAGCGTGTTTGTAACCACTTCTGATGTGTAAGTAACCAGTGTTTAAAGAACAAATTCTCCCCAACTTAACAAATGTGTGGCACAGTGTGGAAAGGATTCTGATATGTTGTCCTGGTGACCTTTATAAACTTCTTATTGTATGCCTAGCCACTTGCTATTCTACAGATGGTCTCTATTAATTCATGGTATACTTCTAATGCACACTGAGAACTTGATCAATGCTCTAAATAAATCTAAATGTTAATATTTATGCCAGTGTGCCTTATATTTTTGGTATAATCCTTTCCCCAAGGTGGGGAGGAGAGCAGTGAAGCTAATAGAAGAGAACAACAGGGAAGGACCGGCTGTTCACAGGAAAGGCAAGGGCTAAGTTCTAGCTCAGATTGGGAGGAGGGGAGATACAAGCCAGCTGCAGCCAGGAGGGTAGGGAAAAGCGCGGGAAAGCGAAAGGAACAATGGCGCCTTCGCCATTTTCAGGGTGGCTGGTGACGGAGAAGCAGAGCCCAGAAGGTATCTGAAATAAGGGACTCGGAGGAAGAATAGTTAAAGATAAGAACCGTTTACAAGATTGTTTGTTAATACGCAATAAAAAGTTATAAAAGAACAAGAAGCGTTTGTGTGGTGATCTGAAGAAGACAACGGCCAGCCCTGACAATTAGGAATTTTCCTAATCCAACTCTCCCCCCAACTTGAAAATGCGATCTCTCCTTTTGGCAAAGGCTTCAAGCAGCACAAAAGAACAACATCCCTCCACCGTTGTATGTCCACAACTTCTGCATGTAAGAGGTTCCACTTATCTATCCTGGCTAATAGACTGATCCTGCCTTAATAAGACAGCACCTTCTTTAATATTTATTTTATTTTATACCGTACCATCTGTGTACACAGCATTTTACAACAAACAGGTAAGACATGTTCCTAATGCCCATCACCCTGAGGAGCTGCCAACCATCTAGCTCCCAATATTCAGGCTACGGTAGTCTCCCTCAACCACCCCCCCAACCCAGGTCTCATTCGTAACCATCTTACTCTGACAGGAAGAGATGCTTAGTTTTCAAAAATTATTTTCCCCTGTACTTTGTCTGAATTAGTTTATTACATAATCAATCAATTCAGGATTCTTGTTTAATATTTCTGTGTATACACCGGGCAACAGAGGAAGGGGAGAAATGGAGGCCCATGTAGGTAGGGGAAGAATATGTGATTATTTCAATTAAACGTTCTTTGGCTTAGCTACAGAAAGATACAGAGTCAACTACAGTGGTGCCTCGCAAGACGAAAATAATCCGTTCCGCGAGTCTCTTCATCTAGCGGTTTTTTCGTCTGGCGAAGCAACCCTATTAGCGGCTTAGCGGATTAGCGCTATTAGCGGTTTAGCGGCTATTAAAGGCTTAGCGGCTAAAAGGCTATTAGCGGCTTAGCGGCTTAGAAAAAGAGGGGGAAAGCGAAAAAAATTGCAAGACTCACAAGACGTTTTCGTTTTGCGAAGCAAGCCCATAGGGAAATTCGTCTTGCGAAGCGCATCGAAAAACGGAAAACCCTTTCATCTAGCGGGTTTTTCGTCTTGCGAGGCATTCATCTTGCGGGGCACCACTGTAAGTAGTTACACTAACAGGAGTCAGTCCAGTAAGTCCTGCTAGCACAATGGGGCTCTCCTTCCGTGGTAGTTTTTCAGCAGAGTTTGGATGGCCTCTGCCGAATCTCTAGTTGAGATTCCTGCATCTCAAGGGGTCAGACTAGATGACTCTCCGGGACCCTTCCAACTCTACCATTCTATGATTCTGGGATAACCAGAATGGTGAGGGGAGCTGGGAGAACACCCAGAACAGCACAGAGATGCATAGAAGGAAGGCCGTTCCATCAGGCAAGCCGAAAGGCTGCACTGACAGGCCAAATCTCATTAGTGCTGCTTTGAATTCCACAGTCTATACCTTCTCTAAGCTAGAAAGGCATCCCAATATATTGTGGGATCGCATTCAATGTAAGAACACGGCTCTTTAATATAAACTGTTCACAGTACTACTTCCTCTGCTGATACCCTAAACCAGAGTCTGCAGAGCTCGCATCTGAACTGATACTACCATTACCTATCCACAACCAGGTGCCTAAAGTGGAACAGCACCTTCTGCAAAGTAGAACACCAGATAGCAATTAGCTTTCACATGCAACAAGTTCAGTTATTCTTCTTTATCTCTCTCTTTTGCTAGAAATCTCTGCACTTACAGGCATTCATCTTAATGTTTGGGGCTTTGGTTATTTCATTCTATGAGGTAGTTCTGCAAGTCTGAGATAAGGGAAGCAGGTTTTTCATCTGCCCTAAACCTACCAAAGGGGATAAGAATATGTGGCATGCAGCCTAACAGGAAGCAGAGCTTAATTTTCCCAACATTTTCTTTCCACACTATTTTGTGAAGAAATTCTGAGGGCAAAACTATTTAGAAGCAGCCTGTAACATGATCTTACTGCTATTTCATGGGTCAGAGTATGAGTGATGCGTTAGAGGCTTTATTTTAAAACAAGAACTGTATTCTCGGGAATATACAAGAAGAATTGACCATTATAACTTAAATACTGTATAGCCCTCTCCAGAATTATTTGCAGTACAGTATGGTGGGTTTCATGTGTAAGTATTGCTACCTTCTTTGCTCCAAATTACAGAAAGCTTTATGAAGATTTCGAGCAGATCCCTGAATAATTTCATTTCATACTTCCTCTACTGTGGCCCATCAATTACCATTTGAATTCACATTTTTTCATTTAAGTGGTAGAAGAAATATGTGTGGAGAGAACTGCTAATAGTGATCTCAATTATCTGTTTGCTGGTGATTATATAGTCAAAAAAGCTCCATCCATTCATAAGAGGGAAGCTTAAGCATGCTAAGAAGAAACCCCGAGTTTTGCAGAAGTGCACAAAACCTTTAAAATAAAAGACTAAGGATGGCATACAAACCGGCATGATGTCCTGAGAGGCCATGTGGTGTAGTGGTTAGAGTTCTGGGAGACTAGAGTCCATAGCCCCACAGAGCCATGCAGCTGACTGAGTGGCCTTGGGCCAGTTACTGTCTCTCAGCAGTTCCTACTTCACAGGGTTGTTGCGAAGATAAAATGTGAGAGTGGGAGAAACTGTGTGTGCCACCTTGAGCTCCTTGGAGGAAAGGTGAAATATAAATGTAATTTAAAAATGGCAAAGGTTTCAGTCTGCCCATGAAATGAGCTTTCACTCACCTAACAGTATTTCCCGTTTCTTTTTTCCTCCCTGAGAGTTGGGGACTCTGCAAAGCAAATTTCAGGGAACCTGGGGTGGGGGAGAGGAAATTCTGTCTTATCTGCTCACATGTGGAATCATGGATATTGCCCTTAAGGGGCAACCAACCCCCCAATACAGTTCATTGGGCACTAAGCACAGAATTCTGATGGAGAAAAATAAAACAGAGGATGGGGAATAGAACGGTATGGTTGGAACATTGAACCAAACCACACTGCATTGCAGATACGACTTGTGTTTCCAGATTAAATATAAATGTCATATTAATGCCAAAAAAACCCATACCTTTATACTTCTGCCTTCATCTTATTCCCTGCTTACTTTCCACTTTAGAAAGTTTACGTAGTATAATGTGTTTTTATGTTGGCCGCTAGTAACATCCGTGTTTTCTCCAGGTACTTCAAAAACTAGATTGTTTAAATTAAGCTTAATTTGCATACTAGCTATGCAATAACCACTAAGCCAAATAAATAACTGATAGCATTAAAGCTAGGTAGTAAATCAGGTAAATGCCACAGTTAAACCACACACAATGTAATTTGTGCCGCTTTTGAGTAAGAAGGCATATGGATCATTCCACTGTTTCAATCCATAATTCTTTCCTGACATGTTACCAGGTTGTATGTCTTTTCAGAAGAAAAGCATGCAGCGCACTGCTATCTCAGAACAGAAAGTACTAAGGAAATGTAGCTCTTGATGCTGGTTATTGTGGTTTCTATGGGAATGCAACACTTGTCACAGTGATGATATAGTGATGAAATTAAGTTCCTTGGTTGATTAACCTTTAAAGACATGGACTTTGTGTCATTACCAAGGCTCACGAACCACTAACCTGTATTTCCAGTTGAACTACAAACTATACAGTACTTCCACAGGGATTAATATATTTCCCTAGACATATTTCAGATGACAAACTTGTACCTTGTCTAATACTCCCCAAATAAACTACTGGGATTTTATACAAACTTTAGTAGTGCTTTAAAATTCATTAGACTTTGTCTGCTTTTTCTTTTGAGGGGTACACAAAAACTTTTTTTCATAAAGTGTTTGCCTTAAGCCAACTTGCAAGAGGCATAAGCAATATGAATGCACTCAGACTATTACCCCAAATATATGCTGATTTTCAGGCAAAAGGAATCAAAAGCAGTGATTTTCATATTACATGCGGAAGACGATGCAATAAATCAGTCTAAATCACAATTGAAGTGGCCCAAAGAAAGCCTTCCCAAGCTAGAGTATTAAAGAGTGCTGTCATTAAGAATGTCAACTACAGTGGTACCTCGCAAGACGAAATTAACTCGTTCTGCGAGTTTCTTCGTCTTGCGGATATTTCGTCTTGCGAAGCACGGATGCACCCTGGTATTAACGGTTTTAAGAAAAAGGAAACAAACTCGCAAGACGTTTCGTCTTGCGAGGCAAGCCCATAGGGAAAATCGTCTTGCGAAGCAACTCAAAAAACGAAAAACTCTTTCGTCTTGTGAGTTTTTTGTCTTCCGAGGCATTCGTCTTGCGAGGTACCACTGTACGTATATCTGTCTCCTTTGGATTCTCACATTGCTTCACGGAGCTCAAGATGGTATACATAGGGCTATTCCACTTTATCTTCTACAGTGGTACCTCGGGTTACATACGCTTCAGGTTACATACACTTCAGGTTACAGACTCCGCTAACCCAGAAATAGTGTTTCAGGTTAAGAACTTTGCTTCAGGTTGAGAACAGAAATCGTGCTCCGGCGGCGCAGCGGCAGCAGGAGGCCCCATTAGCTAAAGTGGTGCTTCAGGTTAAGAACAGTTTCAGGTTAAGTATGGACCTCCGGAACGAATTACCATATTTTTTGCTCTATAAGACTCACTTTTTCCTTCCTAAAAAGTAAGGGGAAATGTGTGTGCGTCTTATGGAGTGAATGCAGGCTGCTATCCCAGAAGCCAGAACAGCAAGAGGGATTGCTGATTTCACTGTGTAGCGATCCCTCTTGCTGTTCTGGCTTCTGAGATTCAGAATTTTTTTCCTCTTGTTTTCCTCCTCCAAAAACGAGGTGTGTCTTGTGGTCTGGTGCGTCCTATAGAGCGAAAAATACGGTAAGTACTTAACCCGAGGTACCACTGTACCGCACTGTAAGGTACATTGGATATGCCATTGTCTCTGAGCCTAAAGCCACCTAGTGAGCTTCATGGCTGAACCTACTGCCCTGCTTCTCACCAACACTTCTTGTTTCCCTCTAGGGAAGTACAACCCGGAGTCATCCAAAAATGGAAACCTTTTCTATCTTGAGAATTTTATCAGGAGGGATCTCTTAGAACCCAGGGTTGAATCTGACTCAAGAGCTCTGTTACCTATCTACCTTTGGTCATTCTTCCATACATGCACTGGGATTCCCTTAAAGTGTCTCAATATGCATGTGGAGGGGAAAACCCCAATTCATAAGCAGCTAAAGCATCCTAAGAGACCTTGGAGAGTCTTGTTTTTTCCCCTAGACTGAAGTTACACCCAACTTAAGGTCTATTTAGCAAACAACGTTTCTTACCTTCTCAAATGCTTGCATAGCCTACCACCCTACCCTGCCAAGCCAAGTCAGCACAACTAATTACAGGTCACATACATGAAATCAACCAAATGCCTCTAAAGCAAATGTTTGTCTAAGTAAGAAAGAGTCATGCTTTTATAATATGTAATCTGAACATAGTGCAAGGAGCAGGCAGTTCCACAACTCTAAACTCACACAGCAACTCCAGTTTATGCTGTCAATACACAAAACAAGTTTCACTTTAAAATACATAATTGAAAGCCAAGTACCACCAAACTTAAATGGTTATTAATATATTTGCATGAAGGTCCTATAGTACCTCATAGTTTCAAGCTATGCATAGACTGAAGGCCTGCTCGGATGCTACTTATCAGCAAAAAAAATAATCAAGCAAGCACAGGTCTTGGACACAGTGAGGGGACACAGGAGATCCCTAACTTACATCTCAGTAGCCTTAGGGAAATGTGGCAGTCTTCACTGCACTGTACAAGAATCAGATTTTTTAAAAAATGTTTAATTGTTACTAAAGCAGTTTCAAAGAATACACAGTTTTATCTTGCCACAATAATTTTTAAATTCAGATGAGAGCCGGTGTGGTGTAGTGGTTAAGAGCGGTAGACTCGTAATCTGGGGAACCGGGTTTGCATCTCTGCTCCTCCACATGCAACTGCTGGGTGACCTTGGGCCAGTCACACTTCTCTGAAGTCTCTCAGCCCCACTCACCTCACAGAGTGTTTGTTGTGGGGGAGGAAGGGAAAGGAGAATGTTAGCCGCTTTGAGACTCCTTAGGGTAGTGATAAAGTGGGATATCAAATCCAAACTCTTCTTCTTCATGACACATTCGGACAACATGCATATTCCAGAGTGTTAGAAATTGGGATAGGAAAGCTATTTGCCACATGGCTCCTGAGTTACGGGCACAAAAACAGAATGGCTAGTCACCATTTTTCTCCCCAATGCAGCAGCACTTTCTGTTACCATATTTTTGAGAGAATATATTTGGTTCTTTTTGCAATTTGTGGTATTTAGAGGGTTGTGACCAGCCATAGCAAAACAGGTCATAAAGAGAACACATTGGAACTTAAGGCTCGCACAGGACAGCAACACCCAGTGAACTTCATGGCTGAGTGGGGATTTGAACCCAGGTCTCCCAAGTCCTGGGACGCGGGTGGCGCTGTGGGTTAAACCACAGAGCCTAGGACTTGCCGATCAGAAGGTTGGCGGTTCGAGTCCCCGTGACGGGGTGAGCTCCCGTTGCTTGGTCTGCTCCTGCCCACCTAGCAGTTCGAAAGCATGTCAAAGTGCAAGTAGATAAATAGGTACCACTCCGGTGGGAAGGTAAAGGGTGTTTCCGTGCACTGCTCTGGTTTGCCAGAAGCGGCTGAGTCATGCTGGCCACATGACCCGGAAGCTGTACGCCGGCTCCTTTGGCCAATAAAGCGAGATGAGCGCCGCAACCCCAGAGTCGGCCACGATTGGACCTAATGGTCAGGGGTCCCTTTACCTTTACCTCCCAAGTCCTAGTCCTACAGTCACTCTAACCAAAATACCACACTGGCTCTCCCTGGGGTGAACCATTTTCTTTCAGTTTGCCAAGTCACAGCAAAATAGCTAGATCTCCCCTACTGCTCCCCACCTCTGCAAGAGAGAAGCAATCCATTTGTTTGCAAACCACAAAGTGTCTGTCCCCTCACAACTGCTTCTTCACAGCTCATTTAGCACATCAAAAAGCTTCCTGGGAAGCAAGCAGAAAGGGAACACTAGCCAGAGATCTCAAGATCTCCTTTGCTAGGTGGAGGAAGTCACAAAAAACCGGCTGGCAACCATTTAATTTCGAACGCTGATTCCACAGTATAGTAAAATCGGGTAGTCATGCAACAGCAAAGAATCAAACCATTCAGTGTTCTCCTGGCCTATCAGTTAATTCCTTCTCCTCCAACCAAGACTATGTTAACAATAGAAGCTAGGAGTTCATGTTGCACTTCAGCTGAATTTAAACTCAGTAACAACTGACACTTGTGAAACAGCCTGCAAGAGTAACCATTTGGCATATTACATAATCTGCACGCACAACAAGTATACACATTTCTGTATGACAAGAGTTCGTTCCCCTTTCGTGGCAACTCCTCCTAACTAGGAAGCTCCCTTTACGACTAAAAGCTGTCTCATTTAGATCAGCACAATACTGTAGCTAGATAATGATATAGACGTTTTTATAGTCTCAAGGGTCAGGCCTGTATTGCAGATGCCATAGCAACAAACACTGTCCATTTGGACATTAGGTCAAGCAACTGTTACAGAAGGCTGCTTATTTTGGTTTAATGTGTTGTCTGAATTAATAAGCCAGTGTTTGTGATTAGCAGAAAAGCCAGAAAGATTGCAAAGTATGACAGTATCTCTTGGAAGATATATATCTTATCAAGAAGATCAGGTAAGATCCAGGTATTTATTGCAGTCCTCCATATTCACTGCGCTGAAAACTTCAGCTATGCTATGCAGTTTTCTAAGATTTCTAAGTTAATTCATAATAAGTAAAAAATAAAAAGTTGGGTTAAAGTTCAAGACTGGGTTTTTGCAACACACATCATTGCAAAGTCATTAATATGGCTTGTTGAATAATACTAAGGGAACGAAAAGATGGTGAAGAAAGAAAAGTTTCCTGTCCCCTCCTGACCTCTGAAGTCACCTACACCCCCTGAAAATCATCTCTGGGTGGGGGAGTCCTCATGGGGGGGGGAAATAAAATAGGAGGAGTTTAAGACATCATGTTGGAGGGAGATCAGCCAGATCGTAGATCCTAAAGCAAGTTAACTTAAAGAAATCCACAGAAGTGTTTTCTGCCCCTCCACTCCCCTGCACACCATCTCACATGGTTCTGGAACCCCCTCCTGATTCTCTGGACAGACTATTTGGGACACAGGTGGCTTCATGAGGAAGAGGGTATCGGAAACTGTCCTTCCACAAACCTCTCTAAATTAGTTTACGTCAGGATGAAAGCAGTGATGTATGGAAGTGAGAGCTGGACCATAAAGAAGGCTGACCGCCGAAGCATTGGTGCTGGAGGAGACTCTTGAGAGTCCCATGGACTGCAAGAAGATCAAACGTATCCATTCTGAAGGAAATCAGCCCTGAGTGATCACTGGAAGGACAGATCGTGAAGTTGAGGCTCCAATACTTTGGCCACCTCATGAAAAGAGAAGACTCCCTGGAAAAGACCCTGATGTTGGGAAAGATGGAGGGCACAAGGAGAAGGGGACAACAGAGGACGAGATGGTTGGACAGCGTTCTCGAAGTTACAAACATGAGTCCGACCAAACTGCGGGAGGCAGTGGAAGATAGGAGTGCCTGGCCTGCTCTGGTCCATGGGGTCATGAAGTGTCGGACACGACTAAACAACTAAACAACAACAACAGGATGAAAGTCTCTATCCAGAAAGTCCACCACCACACAATTATCATACCGCTTTTCACAAGATCTGAAATGGAAACAAGTATTAAGTACTTAGAACATAAATAAAAATATAAAATGTCATGACCTAGGTTTTTACTGCCAGTGATAATTCCCACTATAAAATATAGGACTTAAATCTACTGATTACAGGAACACGCTAAACTAACGTAGGTTGTAACAGGTAACCTATTCAAGTATAACTTATTCAACTAAGGCTTCTCTTAAACGACAAGGGCCAGGATCTTGAGAATGCTGAGAAACTAGATTTCATTTTAATGAGAGCAAATTGGCTTCACAAAAGGGCTTCAAGGCTACACTAGGCCAGTTTGCAGCAAATAGCTCCAGGCTAGAAAATTTAAAGCGCAAGAGCTAGGAAATGTAGCATATTTAATGAACAACTCTGATCCCAAAAACCTTCAAAAGGCATATAGCAAAGTTCATATATATATAGAGAGAGAGAATATTGAGACTACACTCAACCTTGCATTTCTATATTGAAATAAAGCTTTTTGGATAGTGGCAGCCTTTATAGTATTCCTAAGAAATCTATGCCAAGCTCATTCTACTAAGTAGACTCTTTGAAAGGTTAGTAGAGACTAATCTCTTCCACCAGGTACCCAAATAAACAAAATTGTTCTCAGCATTCTTGTTCTCATTTTAAAAACTGAAGTTGTTATTCTGTTTTATACTATTGCATGTAGTTTTACTATAGGAACTGATTTGCGGGCTTCAGGGGACCCAAAAGTAAGTACATTTAAAAGTGGACATTTCATCCTCCTGAAGATGGGAGCAAGCCTCAAGTTTCCAACATACATGTTTCCCAAATCAATGAACTGTCTGAAAGTGCCCTTAAGGAAAGTGCATTAAGGCAATCAGTTGGGTGGGAACATTTCTCAGCTCTTCAGTTTGTTCTGTTGCAGCTCCTGAAAGGGTGGGGGGCAATTCTAGAAGAACTAAGCAAAATACATGGCCAAGGTTAGAATTACATGAGCCAGCCTCTGATTTCAACCCGAAGCAGCGGCCACCAGGAAAGCTGGAGAAATGAATCCCAAGCGAGAAGACAAGCACCTCCCCCCTCAGGACAAGGCAGAGGCTGCCTGTCTGCATTCAGAGCCCACCTTTCCGTCTCCGGGGAGCCTTAGGCCAGCTGCCCTCCGTCCTGCCCTCCGCGCCGCGTCCGCCCTGCACCTCGACGCCCCAGCGAGTCCGGAGCCTCCGCCCCGAAGCAACTCCCTTCTCCCGCCCGCCTCCTCCTCCTCCGCCCGCCCTCCCGCGCTGATTGGCCGCCGCCGACAGGGCGCCGCCTCCCATTGGCCAGCCCGGCGCCCCGCTCACCCGTGTTCTTCCTCCGTGAGCTGTCGATCAAGGCCGCTGGCTTCCTGGCGCAGGCTGAGGGCAGTTCGGGATGGAGCCGGGAGCCGGGAGGCGGGGCTTCACTTCCTCTCTTCTGAGGAGACCCGAGCCTGGGGGCGGGGCTTAGCAGAGGGACACACGCAGCCCGCGCCTCAGCCGCCTCTTGGCTGGCGCCCCGCTCCGGCTGGGCGCAGGGGGCCCCGGGCCCTCGGCAGGTGGATTCCGGGGCCCTTGGCTGCTCTGAGGCCAGGCTGCTCTGGCAGGGACCCCACGTCCTGCAGCTGCTTCGCCTCCTCCTCTGGCTCTGGTCCTCTTCTTCATCTGCCCACTGGGTGTGCTGGGTCGTCTTCTTGCTCTTCCAGGCCAGTGGCGTAGCGTGGGGGGTGCAGGGGGGGCCGGGCGCAACATCTGGGGGTTAGGGGGCGCAAATCCACGGGTTAGGGGGCGCAAATTACTTGCCTTGCCCCGGGTGCTGACAACCCACGCTACGCCACTGTTCCAGGCCATGAGGGGGGAGGCAGGGCCAGTGGCGTAGCGTGGGTTGTCCGCACCCGGGGCAAGGCAAGTAATTTGCGCCCCCTAACCCGTGGATTTGCGCCCCCTAACCCCCAGATGGTGCGGCCGGAATCCCCTGCACCCCCCACGCTACGCCACTGGGCAGGGCTGCTGGTGCTGGGTCCCCAGGTCTCAGGAGGGGGACTTCTCCTGGCGTCCCCAGCAGCCTCCATGCTGCCGGGGTCACCAACATGCCTGGGTCCCGCCGCCAGGCAGAGGCTGCTGGTTCTGCAGCTGGGACTTCAGCTCCGCCTCCTTCTCCAAGCCCCCTAGGGTCTTCCTCTTTTCCCATCTTCAGGCTTGGCTGCGTGTCACTCCCGCTTTCTCGCTGTCCGATATGTGATTTTTAAAATAAATTTTAAAAATCAGCTAAGCCACCCAAGAGATGTTGAGCCAAGGCTGGGTGTCAACTGCCAAGTGAGGTTGGGATTCTGAGCTGACTGGTTCTGATCAGTCCATTTCCTCTAAGGGGGGGGGGCTGTTTCCCCTTAGGGTGATTAAAAAAACAAGTTGCAATTTATTGCATATTATTATTAAACCACAGAACCTAGGACTTGCCAATCAGAAGGTCGGCGGTTCGAATCCCCGCGACGGGGTGAGCTCCTGTTGCTCGGTCCCTGCTCCTGCCAACCTAGCAGTTCAAAAGCACGTCAAAGTGCAAGTAGATAAATAGGTACCACTCTGGCGGGAAGGTAAATGGCTGGGTCTCAACTGCCAAGTGAGGTTG